>NC_137147.1:93627174-94063700 GCF_951394435.1 Stenella coeruleoalba
TAGCATAGGGGCAGGTTGCCATTATCGCCAACCATGATTAGAGGGTTGGAACTTTCAGTCCCACACCAACCCCTGGGGAGGGGAGAGGGGCTGGAGGTTGAATCAATCACCAATGATTTAATTATGTAGGCATAATTTAATCAATCATGCCTGTATAATGAAGTCTCCATAAGAAAACAAAAAAGACAAGGTTTGGAGAACTTCTGGGTTGGTGAACGTGTGGAGATTTGGGGGCAGTGGTGCCCTCAGGGCATGAAAGCTCCAAGTCCTTTTTCCATACCTTGCCCTATGCTTCTCCTCCAGCTGGCTATTCCTGAGTTTTATCATTTTATAATAAACTGGTGATCTAGTAAGGAAAATGTTTCTCTGAATTCTGTGAGATGCTGTAGCAAATTAATCAAAACCAAAGAGGAAGTCATTGGAACTTCTGATCTATAGCCGGTTAGTCAGAAACACAGGTAACAATGTGGACTTGCAATTGGCATCTGAAGCAGGGGCAACCTTGTAGCACTGAGCCTTTATCCTGTGGGCTCTCATGCTATCTCCAGGTAGATAATGTCAGAATTGAGTTGAATTTTAAGACACCAACCAGTATCCAAGAATTTCATAGTGGGAGAAAACTCCCACACATCTGGTGTCAGAAGTATTGTGTGTTGTAGGAGTGTGAGAGTAAAGGGGAAATGTGGAAAACTGAGTTTTTCCTTATTCACCTGGGTTAAGTCATGCCACCCCAAATGGTACTTTTTTTTTACATATACATATATCCACTCTTTTTTAGGTTCTTTTCCCATAGAGTTCATTCCAGAGTATTGAGTAGAATTCTCTGTACTATATGGTAGGTCCTTATTAGTTATCTATTTTCCAAATGGTACTTATATTTAAGAACATTTTACTCCTACAGGATGGGGGTCATTGTGTCAACTTAAAGATTGTTGCACAAACAGGATACAATGCTTCATTTTCTCCAAAGGAATACCACAGTGGTTGGCAACATCAGTGTCATCATCATAGTTCACATTTATTAAGTACTGACTATGTGCCAGGTGCTGTACTAAATGCTTCACATGTATTAACTCATGTAATTCTCATGGGAAGCCCATAAGGTACAAATCTTATCCCCATTTTCCAGATTAAAAGAGATAAACTCACTCACTCTCACTCGGTTTGTAAATGGTAAAATTAAGATTCAAATTCAGGCAGTCTGACACAAGAGCCCACACCGTTAGTAACTATTCTTTACTGCCTCTCAGAAAGAAGCTTAGTATTCCTCCCTTCTTTCCAGCTCCTTTGACCCTTCTAGTACAGTAGCAAGGGCTAAAGGCACACCCACATGAAGGAGGTTCGACGAGTCCTTTTCTGTCTTACTTGGTTGGCCCCATTCCTAGGAGTCTGGCATTGAAATACGTATTGGCAACCTGATCCATTGGGCAGAAGATGTAGCCATCTTTCTGCTTGCTAACTCTCTTTGCACTGTATCCCTCTTTTTGCTCTCCAGGTGTACTCTGGCTAATATTAACATAGGCCCTCCAGCTTTCTTTTGATTCATATTAACATGGTATATCTTTTTCCATCCTTTTACTTTTAATCGGTAGGTATCATGTTAAAATATTTTTTTGTAGGCAGCATATATTTAGGTCTTGCTTTTTTCCCCAATCTATTTCTGTCTTTGAATTGAGGTAAACAAGGGGCTAGTAAACTATGGCCTGCTGTGCTGCCTGTTTTTGTAAATGTTTTATTGGAACACAGCCACATCCATTTCTCTATGTATTGACTGTGGCTGCTTTTGTGCTACAACAGCAGAGTTAGGTAGTGACAACAGAGACTTTATAACTTGCAAAGGTAAAATATGTACTATATGGCCTTTAAGAAAATGTTTGCTGATCTGTGGTTTACAACATTTACGTATGATGTAATTGTTGATATGATTGGTTTAAATCTACCATCTTGCTATGGTCTCATCTGTCCTTTGTTCCTTTTTTTCTCTCCTTCTGCTACCTTGTGGACTAATGAAAACTTTTTTATAATTTCACTTTACTTCCTTTCTTCACTTATTAGTTACATTATTTTGTGTTATTTTACTTTAGTTTATACTGTTTATCACAGTCTATCTTCAAGCAATACACCATTTTACACATAGTGTAAGAACTTTTTGACAATATACTTTCATTCTTCTCTCCTAGTCTTTGTGATATTTTTGTCATGTATTTCACCAGTACATAGGTTATAAAACCAGAAGTATATTTTTATTATTTTTGCTTCAAGCAATCAATTGTCTTTTTTTTATTGGAGTATAGCTGTTTTACAATGTGTTAGTTTCTGCTGTACAGCAGTGAATCGGCCACACGTATACGTATATCCCCTCTTCCTTGGGTTTCCTTCCCATTTAGGTCACCACATAGCATTGAGCAGAGTTCCCTGTGCTATACAGTCGGTTTTCATTTGTTATCTATTTTATACATAGTAGTGTATATATTCAGTTGTCTTTTAAAGAGATATAAATAGTGAGGTAAAAGTCTTTATATAATTTATCTATATAGTTACCGCTACTGGTGCTCTTCACTCTTTTGTGTAGATCCAAACATCCATCTGGTATCATTTTCTTTTGGTTTCAAAGACTGACTGCCTTTACATTCCTTTTACATTTCTTATTGTACAGATCTGCTGGTGACATTGACCTTTAGCACATTTAAGTCTTTATTTCACATTTGGGGGGAACAGGCAATCATTGGTTTGGTTGGTTTTTTTCCCTCCAGTTTTATTGAGATATAATTGACATATAGCATTAGTTTTAGGTGTACAACATAATGATTTGATAAATGTATGTATATGTATATATAATGCAAAATGATTATCACAGTAAGTTTAGTTAACATCCATCACCTCACATAGTTAAAACTTTTTTTTCCTTGTGAGAAGTTTTAAGATCTACTGTCTTAGCAGCTTAAAAAAATGTAATACAGTATTATTAACTATACTCAGCATGTTGTACATTACATCCTCAGGACTTATTATATAAATGGAAGTTTGTATCTTTTCAACACCTTCTTCTATTCCCCCACCACCACAACACCCTCCTCTGGCAACCACCAGTCAGTTCTCTGTATCTATTAGTTTGGGATTTATATTTTCCACTTTTAAGAAATCATATGGTACTTGTATTTCTGTCTGACTTATTTCACTTAGCATAATGCTGGTGAGGTCCATCCATGTTGTCAAAATTGGCAAGATTTTATTCTTTTCATGGCTAAATAATATTCCATTGTATGTATATCACATTTTCCTTATCCATTCGTCTAACAGTAGACACTTAGGTGGCTTCCATATCTTGGCTGTTGTAAATAAGGCTGTAATGAATATAGGGGTGTATATATCTTTTTGAGTTAGTGTTTTCATTTTCTCAGCTAAATACCCAGAAGTAGAATTGCTGGATCATATGGTAGTTCTATTTTTAATTTTTTGAGGAACCCTCATACTGTTTTCCATAGTGGCTGCACAAATTTACATTCCCACCAACAGTGCAAGAGGGTTCCTGCTCCACATCCTCACTAACACTTGTTACCGCTTGTCTTTTTGAAAATAGCCATTCTGAGAAGTGTGAGGTAATATCTCATCATGGTTTTAATTTGCATTTATCTGATGATTAGTGATGTTCAACATATTTTCCTGTACCTATTGGCCATCTGTATATCTTCTTTGAAAAAATATCTACTCAGATCTTCTGCCAATTTTTAATCAGTTTTGTGTTTTTTTGCTATTGAGTTTGTTCTTTATTTATTTTGGATATTAATCCCTTATCAGATGTATGATTTGAAATATTTTCTCCCATTCAGTAGGTTGCCTGTTCATTTTGTTAATGGTTTCTTTTGCTGTATAGAAGTTTTTCAGTTTGATGAAAAACTTGTTTTTCATTCCTGTTTGTTTTTGCTTTTGTTGCCTTTGCTTTTAGTGTCAAATCCAAGAAAATCATTGCCAAGACCTATACCAAGGAACTTACCACCTATGTTTTCTTCTAGGAGTTTTATGATTTCAGGTCTTATATTCAAGTCTTTAATCCATTTTGAGTTGATTTTTGTGTATAGTATAAGATAGTAGTCTAGTTTCATTCTTTTGCATGTTGCTGTCCAGTTTTTCCAAAACCATTTATTGCAGAGACTGCCTTTTTTCCACTGCCTATTCTTGGCTCCTCTGTCATAAATTAGTTAACCATATGTGGTTGGGTTTATTTCTGGGCTCTCCATTCTGTTAACTTATTAACTTATCTCTCCATTAACCTACGTGTCCGTTTTTATTCCAATACCATACTGTTTTTATTACTATAGCTCTGTAATATAGTTTGACATCAGGAAGTGTGATGCCTCCAGTGTTGTTCCTCTTTCTCAGGATTGCTTTGACTATTAGGGGTCTTCAGTGGTTCCATATAAATTTTAGGATTATTTGTTCTATTTCTGTGAAAAGATGTCCTTGGAATTTTTATAGGAATTTCAATGAATCAGTAGGTTGCTTTGTGTAGAGCAGATATTTTAACAATATTGATTCTTCTAATCCATGAGCACAGAATTTATTTGTACCTTCAATTTCTTTTTTTTAATTTTTATTTTATATTGGAGCATAGTTGATTAACAGTGTTGTTAAACTAACAGTGTTAGTTTCAGGTGTACAGCAAAGTGATTCAGTTATACATATACATGTATCTATTCTTTTTCAAATTATTTTCCCATTTAGGTTATAACAGGATACTGAACAGAGTTCCCTGTGCTATACAGTAGGTCCTTGTTGGTTTTCTATTTTAAATATAGTACTGTGTGTGCATGTCAATCCCAAACTCCCAATCTATCCCTCCCCCCAACAATTGCCCCCGATAAGCATAAGTTCATTCTCTAAGTCTTTGAGTCTGTTTCTGTTTTGTAAATAGGTTCATTTGTATCATTTTTTAAATTACACATATAAACGATATCATATGATATTTGTCTTTCTCTGACTTACTTAACTTAGTGTGATAGTCTCCAGCTCCATCCATGTTACTGTAAATAGCATTATTTCATTTTTTATGTCTGAGTAATATTCCATTGTATATATGTACCACACTTTTATACATATATCTGTTGACGGACATTTAGGTTGCTTCTGTGTCTTGGCTATTGTAAACAGCGCTGCAATGAATATTGGAGTGGATGTATCCTTTCGAACCATGTTTTTCTCCAGATATATGCCCAGGAGTGGGATTGCTGGATCATAGAGTAGCTCTATTTTTAGTTTCCTAAGGAACATCCATACTGTTCTTCATAGTGGCTATACCAGTTTACATTCCCACCAACAATATAAGAGGTTCCCTTTTCTCCACACCCTCTCCAGCATTTATTGTGTGTAGACCTTTTGATGATGGCCATTCTGACCAGTGAGAGGTTGAATCTCATTGTAGTTTTGATCTGCATTTCTCTAATAATTAGTAATGTTGAGCATTTTTCATGTACCTCTTGGTCATCTGTATGTCTTTGGAGAAATATTTATTTAGGTCTTTTGCCCATTTTTCAATTGGTTGTTTTTTTGATATTGAGCTGCATGAGCTGTGTGGAAATTTTGGAAATTAATCTAGATCTCATTGTTTGCAAATATTTTCCTTCATTCTGTGGGTTGTCTTTTCATTTTGTGTATGGTTTCTTTTCCTCTGCAAAAGCTTTTGAGTTTAATTAGGTCCCTTTTGTTTATTTTTGTTTTTATTTCCACTACTCTAGAAGACAGATCAAAAAAGATATTGCTGAGATTTACGTTGAAGTGTGTTCAGCCTATAATACTCTAAGAGTTTTACAATATCCGGTCTTACATTTAGGTATTTAATCCATTTTGAGTTTATTTTTGTGTATGGTGTTAGGGAGTGTTCTAACTTCATTCTTTTACATGTAGCTGTCCAGTTTTCCCAGCACCACTTATTGAAGAGGCTGTCTTTTCTCCATTTTATATTCTTGCCTCCTTTTCAAAAATAAGGTAACCATATGTGCGTGGGTTTATCTCTGGGCTTTCTATCCTGTTCCATTGATCTACATTTCTGTTTTTGTGCCAGTACCATACTGTCTTTATTACTGTAACTTTGTAGTATAGTTGGAAGTCAGGGAGACTGATTCGTCTAGCTCTGTTTTTCTTTCTCATGATTGCTTTGGCTCTTCAGGGTCTTTCGTGTTTCCATACAAATTTAAAAAAATTTTGTTCTAGTTCTGTGAACAATGTCATTGGTAATTTGATAGGGATTGCATTGAATCTGTACATTGCCTTGGGTGATGTAGTCATTTTGACAATATTGATTCTTCCAGTCCAAGAACATAGTATATCTTTCCATCTGTTTGTGTCATCTTTGATTTCTTTCATCAATGTCTTATAGTTTTTGGAGTACAGGTTTTTGCCTCCTCAGGTAGGTTTATTCCTAGGTATTTTATTATTTTTGATACAATGGTAAATGGCATTGTTCCTTTAATTTCTCTTTCTGATCTTTCATTGTTAGTGTATAGAAATGCAACAGATCTCTGTATTTATTTTGTATCCTGCAACTTTGCCAAATGCATTGATGAGCTCTAGCAGTTTTCTGGTAGCATCTTTAGGATTTTCTCTGTATAGTATCATGTCATCTGCAAACAGCGACAGTTTTCCTTCTTCTTTTCCAATTTGGATTCCTTTTATTTCTATTTCTTATCTGATTGCTGAGGATACAATTTCCAAAAATATGTTGCATAACAGTGGAAAGAGTGCACATCTATGTCTTGTTCCTGATCTTAGAGGAAATGCTTTCAGTTTTTGAGAATGATGTGAGCTGTGGGTTTGTCATACATGACCTTTATTATGCTGAGGTAGGTTCCTTCTATGCCCACTTTCAGGAGAGTTTTTATCATAAATCAGTGTTGAATTTTGTCAAAATTTTTTTCTGCATCTATTGAGATGATCACATGGTTTTTATTCTTCAAGTTGTTGATGTGGTGAATCATGCTGAGTGATTTGCAGATATTGAAAAATATTTGCATCCCTGGGATAAATCTCCACTTAAATCATACACCACTTGATCATGGTGTATGATCCTTTAAATGTATTATTGGATTCAGTTTCCTACTGTTTTGTTGTGGATTTTTGTATCTATGTTCATCAGTGATATTGGCTGGTAATTTTCTTTTTTTTTTTGAGGAATCTTTGTCTGGTTTTGGTATCAGGGTGTTGGTGGCCTCATAGAATGAGTTTGGGAGTGTTCCTTCCTCTGCAAGTTTTTGGAATAGTTTCAGACGGACGGGTGTTAGCTCTTCTCTAAATATTTTTTTTTAATTTTTAAATTTTATTTATTTTTTATACAGTAGTTCCTTATTAGTCATCAGTTTTATACACATCAGTGTATACATGTCAATCCCAATTGCCCAATTCATCCCACCCCCACACCACTTTCCTCCCTTGGTGTCCATACATTTGTTCCCTACATCTGTGTCTCAATTTCTGCCCTGCAAACCAGTTCATCCGTACCATTTTTCTAGGTTCCACATACATGCATTAATATACAATATTTGTTTTTCTGTTTCTGACTTACTGCACTCTGTATGACAGTCTCTAGATCCATCCATGTCTCTACAAATGACCCAATTTCGTTCCTTTTTATGGCTGAGTAATATTCCATTGTACATATGTACCACATCTTCTTTATCCCCTCATCTGCCAATGGGCGTTTAGGTTGCTTCCGTGACCTGGCTGTTGTAAGTAGTGCTGCAATGAACATTGGGGTGCATGTGTCTTTTTGAATTATGGTTTTCTCTGGATATACGCCCAGTAGTGGGATTGCTGGATCATATGGTTATTCAACTTTTCGTTTTTTAAGGAACCTCCATACTGTTATCCATAGTGGCTGTATCAATGTACATTCCCACCAACTCCCTTTTCTCCACACTCTCTCCAGCATTTGTCATTTATACATTTTCTGATGATGCCCATTCTAACTGGTGTGATTTGCATTTCTCTAATAATTAGTGATGTTGAGCAGCTTTTCATGTGCTTCTTGGCCATCTGTATGTCTTCTTTGGAGAAATGTCTAGTTAGGTCTCCTGCCCTTTTTTGGATTGGGTTGTTTGTTTTTCTAATATTGAGCTGCATGAGCTGTTTATATATTTTGGAGATTAATCCTTTGTCCGTTGATTCGTTTGCAAATATTTTCTCCCATTCTGAGGGTTGTCATTTCGTCTTGTTTATGGTTTCCTTTGCTGGACAAAAGCTTTGAAGTTTCATTAGGTCCCATTTGTTTATTTTTGTTTTTATTTCCATTACTCTAGGAGGTGGATCAAAAAAGATCTAGCTGTGATTTATGTCAAAGAGTGTTCTTCCTATGTTTTCCTCTAAGAGTTTTATAGTGTCCGGTCTTACATTTAGGTCTCGAATCCATTTTGAGTTTATTTTTGTGTATGGTGTTAGGGAGTATTCTAATTTCATTCTTTTACATGTAGCTGTCCAGTTTTCCCAGCACCACTTATTGAAGAGACTGTCTTTTCTCCATTGTAGATCCTCGCCTCCTTTGTCATAGATTAGTTGACCATAGGTGCGTGGGTTTATCTCTGGGCTTTCTATCTTGTTCCATTGATCTATGTTTCTGTTTTTGTGCCAGTACCTTATTGTCTTGATTACTGTAGTTTTGTAGTATAGTCTGAAGTCAGGGAGCCTGATTCCTCTAGCTCCGTTTCTTTCCCTCAAGACTGCTTTGGCTATTCGGGGTCTTTTGTGTCTCCATACAATTATTAAGATTTTTTATTCTAGTTCCATAAAAAATGCCATTGGTAATTTCATAGGGATTGCATTGAATAGATTGCTTTGGGTAGTATAGTCATTTTCACAATATTGATTCTTCCAATCCAAGAACACGGTATATCTCTCCATCTGTTGGTATCATCTTTAACTTCTTTCATCAGTGTCTTATAGTTTTCTGCATACAGGTCTTTTGTCTCCCTCGGTAGGTTTATTCCTAAGTATTTTACTCTTTTTGTTGCAGTGGTAAATGGGAGTGTTTCCTTAATTTCTCTTTCAGATTTTTCATCATTAGTGTATAGGAATGCAAGAGATTGATGTGCATTAATTTTCTGTCCTGCAACTTTACCAAGTTCATTGATTAGCTATTGTAGTTTTCTGGTGGCATCGTTAGGATTCTCTACGTAGACTATCATGTCATCTGCAAACAATGACAGTTTTACTTCTTCTTTTCCAATTTGTATTCCTTTTATTTCTTTTTCTTCTCTGATTGCCATGGCTAGGACTTCCAAAACTATGTTGAATAATAGTGGTGAGAGTGGGCATCCTTGTCTTGTTCCTGATCTGAGAGGAAATGCTTTCAGTTTTTCAACACTGAGAATGATGTTTGCTGTGGGTTTGTCATATATGGCCTTTATTATGTTGAGGTAGGTGCCCTCTATGCCCACTTTCTGGAGAGTTTTTATCATAAATGGCTGTTGAATTTTATCCAAAGCTTTTTCTGCATCTATTGAGATGATCATATGGTTTTTATTCTTCAGTTTGTCAATATGGCTTATCACATTGATTGATTTACGTATATTGAAGAATCCTTGCATCCCTGTCATAAATCCCACTTGATCATGGTGCATGACCCTTTTAATGTGTTTTTGGATTCTGTTTGCTAGTATTTTGTTGAGGATTTTTGAATCTATATTTGTCAGTAATATTGGTCTGTAATTTTCTTTTTTTGTACCATCTTTGTCTGGTTTTGGTATCAGGGTGATGGTGGCCTTATAGAATGAGTTTGGGAGTGTTCCTTCCTATGCAATTTTTGGGAAGAGTTTGAGAAGGATGGGTGTTAGCTCTTCTCTAAATGTTTGGTAGATTTCACCTGTGAAGGCATCTGGTCCTGGACTTTTTTTGTTGGAAGATTTTTAATCACAGTTTCAATTTCATTACTTGTGATTGGTCTGTTCGTATTTTCTATTTCTTCCTGGTTCAGTCTTGGAAGGTTATACTTTTCTAAGAATTTGTCCATTTCTTCTAGGTTGTCCATTTTATTGGCATAGAGTTGCTTGTAGTAGTCTCTTAGGATGCTTTGTATTTCTGTGTGTCTGTGGTAATTTCTCCTTTTTCATTTCTAATTTTATTGATTTGAGTCCCCTCTCTCTTTTTCTTGATGAGTCTGGCTAATGGTTTATCAATTTTATTTATCTTCTCAAAGAACCAGGTTTTTGTTTTATTGATCCTTGTTATTGTTTCCTTTGTTTCTATTTCATTTATTTCTGCTCTGATCTGTATGATTTCTTTCCTTCTGCTAACTTTGGGTTTTGTTTGTTCTTCTTTCTCTAGTTCCTTTAGGTGTAAGGTTAGATATTTTACTTGAGATGTTTCTTGTTTCTTGACGTAGGCTTGTATAGCTATAAACTTCCCTCTTAGAACTGCTTTTGCTGCATGCCATAGGTTTTGGATCATCTGTCTTCATTGTCATTTTTCTCTAGGTATATTTTGATTTCCTCTTTGATTTCTTCAGTGATCTCTTGGTTATTTAGTAACTTATTGTTTAGCCTCCATTTTTTTGTGTGTTTTTTATGTTTTTTTCCCTGTATCTCATTTCTAATCTCATAGCGTTGTGGTCAGAAAAGATGCTTGATATGATTTCAATTTTCTTAAATTTCCTGTGGCTTGATTTGTGTCCCAAGATGTGGTCTATCCTGGAGAATGTTCCATGCTCAGTTGAGGAGAAAGTGTAATCTGCTGTTTCTGGATGGAATGTCCTATAAATCTCAATTAAACCTATCTGGTCTATTGTGTCAATTAAAGCTTCTGTTTCCTTATTTATTTTCACTTTGGACAATCTGTCCATTGGTGTAAGTGAGGTGTTAAAGTCCCCCACTCTTATTGTGTTACTGTCAGTTTCCTCTTTTAGAGCTGTTAGCAGTTGCCTTATGTATTGAGGTGCTCCTATGTTGGGTGCATATATATTTATAATTGTTATATCTTGGATTGATCCCTTGATCATTATGTGGTGTCCTTCCTTTTCTCTGGTAAGATTTAAAGTCTATTTTATCTGATATGAGTATTGCTACTCCAGTTTTCTTTTGATTTCCATTTGCATGGAATATCTTTTTCCATCCCCTCAATTTCAGTCCGTGTGTCCCTAGGTCTGAAGTGGGTCTCTTGTAGACAGCATATAGATGGGTCTTGTTTTTGTGTCCATTCAGCAAGCCTGTGTCTTTTGGTTGGAGCACTTAATCCATTCACATTTAAGGTAATTATCAATATGTATGTTCCTATGACCATTTTCTTAATTGTTTTGCATTTGTTTTTGTAGGTGTTTTTCTTTTCTTGTGTTTCCCACTTAGAGAAGTTCCTTTAGCATTTGTTGTAGAGCTGGTTTGGTGGTTCTGAATTCTCTTAACTTATGCTTGTCTGGAAAGCTTTTGATTTCTCCATCGAATCTGAATGAGATCCTTGCCAGGTAGAGTAATCTTGGCTGTAGGTTCTTCCCTTTCAACACTTTAAGTATCATGCCACTCCCTTCTGGCTTGTAGAGTTTCTGCTGAGAAATCAGCTCTTAACCTTATGGGAGTTCCCTTGTATGTTATTTGTTATTTTTCCCTTGCTGCTGTCAATAATTTTTCTTTGTCTTCAATTTTCACCAGTTTGATTACTATGTGTCTTGGCATGTTTCTCCTTGGGTTTATCCTGTATGGGACTCACTGCACTTCCTGGACTTGGGTGGCTATTTCCTTTCCCATGTTAGGGAAGTTTCCGACTTTAATCTCTTCAAATATTTTCTAGAGTCCTTCCTCTCTCTCTTCTCCTTCTGGGACCACTATAATGTGAATGTTACTGTGTTTAATGTTGTCCCAGAGGTCTCTTAGACTGTCTTCATTTCCTTTCATTCCTTTTTCTTTATTCTGTTCCACAGCAGTGAATTCCACCATTCTGTCTTCCAGGTCACTTATCCATTCTTCTGCCTCAGTTATTCTGCTATTGATTCCTTCTAGTGCAGTTTTCATTTCAGTTACTGTATTGTTCATCTCTGTTTGTTTGTTCTTTAATTCTTCTAGGTGTTTGTTAAAAATTTCTTCCATCTTCTTGATCTTTGCCTCCATTCTTTTCCTGAGGTCCTGGATCATATTCACTATCATTACTCTGATTTCTTTTTCTGGAAGGTTGCCTATCTCCACTTCATTTAGTTGTTTTTCTGGGGCTTTATCTTGTTCCTTCATCTGCTACATAGCCCTCTGCCTTTTCATCTTGTCTATCTTTCTGTGAATGTGGTTTTTGTTTCACAGGCTGCAGGATTGTAGTTTTTCTTGCTTCTGCTGTCTGGTGGATCTTCTCTAAGTGTTTGCTAGAATTTGCCTGTGAAGCAATCTGGTCCTGGACTTTTGTATGTTGGCAGTTTTATTTATTTTTAAAACATCTTTATTGGAGTATAATTGCTTTACAATGGTGTGTTAGTTTGTGCTGTATAACACAGTGAATCACTGCACATACACATATATCCCCATATCTTCCCCTTCTTGTGTATCTATCACTACCCTTCTAGGTGGTCACAAAGCACTGAGCTGTTCTCCCTGTGCTGTGTGGCTGCTTCCCACTAGCTCTCTATTTTACACTTGGTAGTGTATATATGTCCATGCTACTCTCTCACTTCGTCCCAGCTTACCCCCAAAAGCCCTTATGGGGGTTATGCTGCAGACAAAAAACCCATAAGTTTATGTCTCAGTACATCCATTCCCACATCTGGTTACTAGGGCAAAAGAGCCTGCCTGGGTGTAATGTTCCAACTTGTAAATTAGAATGGAATGTGCCAAGAAAAAAACCCATATATTTATGTCTCATTATTTCTTGTTGATTTTCTTAATTTAATTTTTGTTATCACAGAAAATTTGATTACAATGTTTTGTTTGTTCTAGGTGTTCAAGATATAGTTATTTTACACATATATATGTATCTCTTCATCTTCGGATCCATTTCCCATGTGGGTTATGACACAATGTTGAGTAGCCTCCTCTTGGTATTCCGCAGGTCTCTGGTGCTTATATACTTCACATGTGTTGATATATCTCTATTTACCAATATCCTAATTTATCCAATCCTCACACCTTTGCATTTGGTTCACCATACATTTGTTGATTGAATCTTTGATTTCCTCTTTCTCTGTGGAAAAATCTTCATTGGTGTCCATTTTTAGGTAACACAAATAAGTGATATCATAGGATATGTGTCCTTTGCTTTCTGACTTACTTCAAGTTGTGATTACCTCTAGACTCGTCTATGGTGCTGCAAACGGCATTGTTCCATTTTTTTCCTCGGCTAATATTCCACCTGTACATGTACCAGTTCTTCTTTTCCATTCATCTGTTGATGGACTTTTTGGTAGCTTCCCTCTCTTGGCTATTGTAAAAGTGCTGCAGTGCATTTTTGCCTGCCTGTGTCTTTCTAATTCTGTCTTCTTAGGTCATAGTCCCAGGAGCGGGCCTGCTGAATCACATGGTAGCTCAATGTGTGCCTTTTAAAAGCACCTCCATTCTATATTCATTAGTGGCTCTTACCAGTTTAGTCCCACTTAGAGCTGAGGGTACACATTTCTCCACAGCCCCTTCAGCATTTATTGTCTGCAGAAGTTTTGCTGATGGTCATTCTCACCGGTGTGAGCTGATACGTGTTTGGAGACTGAATTTGCATGTCTTTAATAATTCCTAATGATGAACATTTTTCCACGCCTTTTTGTCATTGTTAAAAAAAAAGTTCAAGTAAAATATACCTGTTGAAACTGTCTTCTTAAGACCTTGCCCCCTTTTGCATTGTTTGGTCGATTTTCGACCCCAAGGTTTTTTTTGAGGGCGCCTGTTACTTACAGGCTTGCAATTGTTGTTAATATTTAGTGACCGTTAGCACTTGGTTGAAAGCTGCTGCTGTGGGAAACGGCCACACCGCGGCAACGTTTCTCCATTCCCAATTCTGGTTACTAGGGCAGCAGAGCTTTCCTGATAGTCATGTTCCTAGGTTGTCAATTAGAATGGAATGTGCCAGGAAAACCCCCATCAGTTTATATCTGAGTACATCTTCTTCGTTGTGTGAATTTAATTATTTTAATCAGGGTAATGATTAGAATACTATTTGTTCTAGGTGTACACAATCTCTCATTTGTACATTATATGTATCTATTCATGTACACATCCTCTTCTCATGTAAATTAATACAGAGTGTTCTGTAGACCTCCCTTGGTATACGGTCGGTCTTTTTGTTATATGTATTTAATATATATTGGTATACGTGTGGTAAGCCTAATCTTAATTTATCCATTTCTCCCACCTTTCCCTTTAGATAACCATAGTTTGTTTTCTAAGTCTGTGAGTGTCTTTCTCCGTGGAAATAAGTTGATTTGTGTCAGTTGTTAGATAACACCTATAAGTGATATCATAAAATATTTGTCTTTTGCTTTCCGACTAAACTTATGTTCTGTGATTATCTCTAGGATCATCTATGGTGCTGCAAAGAGCAGTGTTTCATTGTTTTCCATGGCTAATATTCCATTGTGTGCATGGACCACTTCTTCATTTTCCATTCATCTGTTGATGGACATTTTGGTTGCTTCCATGTCTTGGCTTTTGTGGATATTGCTGCAGTGCACCTTTGCCAGCCTGTGTCTTCTCGACTCTGGTCTTCTCAGGTGAAAGGCCCAGTGGTGGGCCTGCTGGATTGAATGGTATCTCAGTTTTTACTCTGAAACGCAGTTCCTTTCTGTTCTCATTATTGGCTCTTACCACTTTACATCTCACCAGCAGCTAGAGGGTACACAGTTCTCTAAGACCTCTTCAGCATTTATTGTTTTTAGACTTTTTGCTGATGGCCATTCGACTGGTGTGTGTTGAAACCGTTTTGTAGATTAGATTTGCATGAGTCTAATAATTCCTCATGTTGACCTTTTATCCATTTTCCATTTTTTTTAAAGAGTGTGTAAAACTTACCTCTCATACGAAATTCTTGAAAAATTTGCTCTCATTTGAGTTTTTTTGGCCACTCCTTACCTCAGAACCTATTTTTGAGGGCAGGTGTCCTTTACAGCCCTGAGTCCTTGTGGATATTAAGTGACCGTTAGCCGTGATTTAAAGCCGCTCTTGCGGGAAACTGTCAGAAGGCGGCAAAATTTCTACATTTACAACTCAGGGTACTTGGGCAACAGAGCCTTCCTGGAAATCGTGTTAGTAGGCTGTAAATTAGAGTGGAATGTGCCAAGGCAAAGCCCCAACAGCTTATATCTCCTTACTTCTTCTTTGTTTTTAAATTTAATTTTTATTTTTTATCAGCAAATTTGATAAAAATGTTGTGTATCTTCTAGTTGTATAGAATCTGGCTCATTATATCTATGTATCTATCCATCTTTGGATCATTTCCCATATACATTATTACAGAGTGTTGAATAGACCTCTCTTGGTATTCCATAGGTCTTGGGTGATTATATGTTTCATATGTATTAGTATAGGTCTGTCACCCCCATATCCTAATTTATCCATTCCTCACACCTTTCCGTTTGGTTAAACGTAATTTTGGATTCGTAATCCATGAGTGGCCTTTACTTGGAAATAATCCATGGGTATCATTTTTTAGGTAACACCTATAAGTGATACCATAGGATATCTTTCTTTCAGTTTCTTTCTTACTTTAAGTTGTGTGATTATATCTAGGTCCTTCTGTGGTGGTGTAAACAGCACTGTTTCATGGTCTTCCATGGCTAATATTCCATTGTGTAGATGGACCAGTTCTTGGTGCATTCCTCGGTTGATGGACATTTCGGTGGCTTCCAAGTCCTGGCTGAGGTAAATATTACTGCAGTGTAGGATTGCCAGCCTGTGTCTTTTTGATTCTGGTGTTCTCAGGCGATAGGCCCAAAGGTGAGCCTACCAGATCATATGGTAGCTCAATTTTTACCTTGAAACGCACTTTCATTCTGTTCTCACCACTGGCTGTTACCAATTTACATCCCACCAGCAGCTAGAGGGTCCACAGTTCTCTAAAACCCCTTCAGCATGTACTGTTTGTGGACTGTTTTGCCAATGATCATTCTGACTGTTGTGAGATGAATGTTTTTATACATTGGATTTGCATGTCTTTATTAATTTCTGATGTTGAGCATTTTTCCATGCCCTTTTTTTAAGTTAAAGAAAAAGAAAAAAAGAAAAGAGAAAATGTGTGTAAAATATGCCTCTTGAAATTTTCTTCTTGAAAGATTGCCCTGCTTTGAAGTTTTTGGTTGCTTTTCGACCCCAGAAATTTTTTGAGGGCCGGTGTCATTTACAAGCCTGCAATTGAGGTGAATTTTAACTGGCCATTAGCACTGGGTTTAAAAGTGCTGTTGCAGGAAGGCCAAAATGCTACAGGATTTCTCCATTCTCAAATCTGGATACTAGGTCAACAGAGCCTTCCTGGAAGCTGTGTTCCAAGCTTGTAAGATAGAATGGAATGAGCCAGGAAGAACCCCCATAATTTTATGCCTCATTACTTCTTGTTCATTTCTTTAATTTTTTATCACAGGAAATTTGATTATAATTTGTTTTTGTTCTAGATGTGCAAGATGCATTTGTTTTACACCTATACATATATCTATTCATCTTGGGATCCATTTGCCATGTAGGTTATGACACAGTGTTGAGTAGTCTTCTCTTGGAATTCCGTAGGTCTTCGGTGACCATATATTTCACATGTGTTTGTATGTCTCTCTTAACCCCAATATCATAATATATCTTAGGATCTTCACAACTTTCAAATTGGTTAACCATAAGTTTGTTTAATAAATATGTGATTGCCTTTCTCTGTGGAAATATCTTCATTCGTATCAATTTTTAAATAGCACCTAAAATTGATATTATAGCATATGTGCCTTCTGACTTACTTCAAGTTGTGTGATTACCTCCAGACTCATCTATAGTTCTGCAAACTGCATTGTTTCTTTTTTTCCCTGTGGCTAATATTCCATGTGTACCCGTGCCAGTTATTCTGTCCATTCATCCCTTGATGGACTTTTTAGTTTTTTCTATATCTTGGTTATTGTAATACTGCTGCAGTGCAGTGGTGCCTGCCTGTGTCTTTATGTTTCTGTCTTGTTATGTTATTGGCCAGGGAGTGGGCCTGTGGGATCATACAGTATCCCAGTGTTTACCTTGTAAAGGCAGCTCCATTCTGTTTTCATTAGTGGCACTTACCATTTTACAAGCCACTTAAATTTGAGGGTATGCATTTCTCCACAACCCATTCAGGATTTATTGTTTGTATTTTATTGCTGAAGGTCATTCTGACCGCTGTGATCTGATACATTTTGTGGTTGGATCTGCGTAAGTCTAATAATTTGTTATATTGAGCTTATAGACATGTCCCTTTTTTTTTTAAGAGTGAGTATAGCTTACGTATTCAAATGGCTTCTTGAAGTACGTGCCATATTTTGAAATTTTTTGACCATTATCTCCCTCAACCCATTTTGTTGACAGGTGTCATTTATAGCCCTGCAGTCCTTGTGAATATGAAGTGACCTGTAGCAAAGGTTTTAAAGCCTCTGTTGTGGCAAAAGGCCACCAGGCGGCAGCATTTCTACATTCCCCACTCTGTTTACTGGGGACACAGTACCTCCCAGGAAGTAGTGTTCCTTGGTTGTAAAATAGAGTGGATTGTGCCCAGATACACCCTGAAAGCTTATGTCTCCTTATTTATGGTTGTTTTTTATATTTAATTTACATTTTTTAAAGGAGTAATATTTCTTTGTGTACATGGACCACTTCTTCTTTGTGGATTCATCTCTTAATGGACATTTTGGTGGTTCCAAGACTTGGCTAGGGTAAATAGTGCTGCAGTGTAGGATTGTCAGCCTGTGTCTTTTTGACTCTGGTCTGCTCAGGTGATAGGGCCAGTAGTGGGCCTACCAGATCATATGGTAGCTCAATTTTACCTTTAAACGCACTTCCTCCCTGTTCTCACTACTGGCTGTTACCAGTTGACATCCCACCAGAAGCTAGAGGGTACACCGTTCTCTAAAACCCCTTGAGCACTTATTGGTTAGAGATTTTTGCTTATGATCATTCTGACTGTTGTCAGGTAAAAGTTTTTGTAGATTGGATTTACATGTCTTTATTAATTCCTGATGTTGAGCTTTTTCCATGGCCTTTATTGTTAAACCAAAAAAAAAAGAAAGAAAAGAAAAAATGTAAGTTAAATATGTCTCTTGAAATTGTCTTCTTGAAAGGTTGCCCTCTTTTGAACTTTTTCGTCGATATTCGAAACCAGGGTTGTTTTTGAGGGCAGGTGTCATTTACAATGCTGCAATTCTTGTGAATATTAAGTGAGCCTTAGCAGTGTGTTTAAAGCTGCTTTTTCAGGAAACGGTCACAAGGCTGTGGCATTTATCCATTCCCACATCTGGTTACTATGGCAAAAGAGTCTTCCTGGGTGTAATGTTCCAACTTGTAAATTAGAATGGAATGTGCCACAAAAACCGCCGTATGTTTTAGTCTCATTATTTCTTGTTGGTTTTCTTAATTTAATTATTGTTATCACAGCAAATTTGATTACAATGTTTTGCCTGTTCTAGGTGTGCAAGATGTGGTTCCTTTACACATATACATATATCGATTCATCTTCGGATCCATTTCCCATGTGGGTTATGACACAATGTTGAGTAGTCTTCTCTTGGTATTCCGTAGGTCTTTGGTTCTTATATATTTCACATGTGTTGGTATATTTCTGTTTACTCCAATATCCTAATTTATCCAATCATCACACCTTTGCATTTGGTTAACCATACGTTTGTTGATTGAATCTTTGATTGCCTTTCTCTGTGGAAGAATCTTCATTGGTATCCATTTTTAGGTAACACCAATAAGTGATATCATAGGATATATGTCCTTTGCTCTCTGACTTACTTCAAGTTGTGATTACCTCTAGACTCGTCTATGGTGCTGCAAACAGCATTGTTCCATTTTTTTCCTCGTGAATATTCCACCTGTACATGTACCAGTTCTTCTTTTCCATTCATCTGTTGATGGACTTTTTGGTAGCTTCCCTCTCTTGGCTATTGTAAAAGTGCTGCAGTGCAGTTTTGCCTGCCTTTGCCTTTCTGATTCTGTCCTCTTAGGTCATAGTCCCAGGAGCGGACCTGCTGAATCGCATGGTAGCTCAATGTGTACCTTTTAAAAGCACCTCCATTCTATATTCATTAGTGGCTCTTACCAGTTTAGTCCCACTTAGAGCTGAGGGTACACATTTCTCCACAGCCCTTTCAGCATTTATTGTTTGCAGAAGTTTTGCTGATGGTCATTCTCACCGGTGTGAGCTGATATGTGTTTGGAGATTGGATTTGCATGTCTTTAATAATTCCTAATGATGAGCATTTTCCCTTTTTGTTGTTGTTAAAAAAAAAGTGCGAGTAAAATATAGCTGTTGAAATTGTCTTCTTAAAACCTTGCCCTCTTTTGAATTGTTTGGTCGATTTTCGACCCCAGGATTTTTTTTGAGGGCGCCTGTTTTTTACAGGCTTGCAATTGTTGTTAATATTTAGTGACCTGTAGCACTGGGTTGAAAACTGCTGTTGTGGGAAACGGCCCATGGTGGCAGCATTTCTTCATTCCCAAATCTGCTTACTAGGGCAGCAGTGCTTTCCTGGAAGTCGTGTTTCTAGGTTGTCAATTAGAATGGAATGTGCAAGGAAAAAAACCCATAAATTTATGTCCCAGTACATCTTCTTTGTTGTTTTAATTTAATTTTTTAAATCAGGGTAATGTTTAGAATATTATTTATCTAGGTGTACACAATATGGTTTATTTGAACATTATATATATCTTTATGTACAGATCCTCTTCCCATATAAATTAAAACAGAGTGTTCAGAACCTTCCTGGAAGTAGGTTTCCTAAGTTGTAAAGAAGAATGGAATGTGCCAGGAAAAACCCCATAAGTTTATGTCTTTTTACTTCTTGTTCATTTTTTTAATTTGATTTTTATTTTTTAAAATAACAAATCTGTTTACAATGTTTCATTTGTTGTAGTTGTGAAAGCTGTGGTTCTTTGATACATATACATATATCTATTCATCTTCGGATCCATTTCCTCTGTGGGTCATGGCACAATGTTGAGTAGTCTTCACTTGGAATTCCACAGGTCTTTGGCAATTATATATTTCACATGTGTTCGTATATCTCTGTTAATCCCAATATTCTAGTGTATACAATCCTCACACCTTTCCATTCAGTTAACCATGTTTCTTTAATGAATCTGTGGTTGCCTATCTTTGTGGAAATATCTTCACGGATATCGGTTTTCAGGTAACACCTATAAGTGATACCATAGGATATGTATCTTTTGCCTTCTGAGTTACTTCAAGTTGTGTGATTACCTGTAGACTCATCTATGGTGCTGCAACCAACGTTGTTTCAGTTTTTTCCTTGGCTAATATTACATCTGTACATGTACCAGTTCTTCTTTGGCCATTCATCTTTTGAAGGACTTTTTGGTTGTTTTCATTTCTTGTCTATTGTAATACTGCTACAGTGCATGATTGCCTGCCAGTGTCATTCAATTCTGTCTTCCTAGATCATAGGCCTAGGATGGGCCCACTGAATCATATGGTAGCTCAAAGTTTACCTTTTAAATGCACCTTTTTCTGTTTCATTAGTGGCTGTTTCCAGTTTACGTCCCACTTAAATTTGAGAGTATGCATTTCTCCACAACCACTTCGGCATTTATTGTTTGTAGATTTTTGCTGATGGTCATTCTCACTGGAGTGAGCTGATACCTTTTTGTCGTTGAATTTGCATGTGTCTAATAATTCCTTATATTGAGATATTAGCCATATGCTTTTTTTTAAAGAGTGAGCAAAACTTACATATTCAAATTGTTTTCGTGTAGTATGCACCACATTTTGAATATTTTTCGTTATTACCTCCCTCAAGATATTTAGATGGCAGGTTTCATTTACCACCCTGCAGTGATTGTGAATATGAAGTGAGCATTAGCACAGCTTTTAAAGCTGCTATTGTGGATAACAGCCACAGGGTGGTAGCATTTCTACATTACACACTCTGGTACTAGGGAAACAGAATCTTCCTGAAAGTTGTGTTCCTTGATTTTACATTAGAGTGGAATGTGCCCGGATAAACCTCCAAAGCTTATGTCTCCTTCCTTATGTTTGTTTTTTAAATTTAATTTATATTTTTTCTCGGAGTAATATTCCATTGTGTATATGGACCACTTCTTTGTGCACTCATCTGTTGATGGACATTTTGGTTGCTTCCAAGTCTTAGCTGTGGTAAATATTGCTGCAATGCGGGATTGCCAGCCTGTGTCTTTTTGATTCTCGTCTTCTCAGGTGATAGGCCCAGCAGTGAGCCTGCTGGATTGAATTGTAGCTCAATTTTTACCTTGTAAAGGCTCCTCCATTCTGTTTTCATTAATGGCTCTTACGAGTTTACATCCCATTTAGAGCTGAGGGTATGCAATTCTCCACAACCCCTTCGGCATTTATTGTTTGCAGAATTTTTGCTGATGGTCATTCGGATACGTTTTTGTAGACTGGATTTGCATGTCTTTAATAATTCCTAATGTTGAGCACTTTGCCACGCCTTTTTTGTTGTTGTTTAAAAAAAAGAAAAAAAGTGGAGGAAAATACACCTTTTGAAATTATTGTGTTGAAATGTCCTGTTTTCAATTTCTTGGTCAATTTTCGATCCCAGGATTTTTTTTTGATGGCTGGTGTCATTTACAGGTCTGCAATTATTGTGAATATTAAGTAACCATTATCCCTGAGTTTACAGCTGCTGTTGCAGGATATGGTCACAAGGCTGCAGCATTTCTCCATGCTCAAATCTGGTTACTAGGGCAACAGAGCCTTCCTGGAAGTCCTGTTCCTAGGTTGTAAATTAGAATGGAATGTGCCAGGAAAACCCCCATAAGTTTGTCTCATTACGTCTTGTCCGTTTTTTTAAATTAAATTTTTATTTTTTATCACAGCAAATTTTATTACAATGTTTTGTTTGTTCTAGGTGTGCAAGGTGTGGTTATTTTACACATATACATATATCTATTTATCTTCGGATCCCTACCCAATGTAGGTTATGACACTGTTGAGTAGTCTTCTCTTGGTATTCCGTAGGTCTTTGGTGATTATATATGTCACATGTGTTTGTATATTTCTGTTAATCCCAATATCCTTATTTTTCCAATCCTCACACACCTTTCCATTTGGTTATCCTTGAGATTGTTGAGTGAATCTGTGATTGTCTTTCTCTGTGCAAATATCTTCAGTGGTATAAGTTTTTAGGTAATACCTGTAAGTGATTTCATACGATATGTGTCTTTCGTTTTCTGAGTTATTTCAAGTTGTGTGAATACCTCTAAATTCATCTATGGTGCTGCAAATGGCATTGTTTCATTTTTTTCCTTGGCAAATATATCATCTCTACATGTACCAGTTTTTCTTTGTCCATTCATCTGTTGATGGACATTTTGGTTGCTTCCATGTCTTGGCTATTGTGAGTGTTGCTGCAGTGCACCTTTGCCGGCCTGCGTCTTCTTGATTCTGGTCTTCTCAGGTGAAAGGCCCAGCCGTGGGCCTGCTGGATCGAATTGTAGCTCAATTTTTACTTTTCAATGTAGCTTCTTTGTGTTCTCATTATTGGCTGTTACCACTTTACATCTCACCCACAGCTAGAGAGTACAGAGTTCTCTAAAACCCCTTCAGCATTTAGTGTTTGTAGACTTATTGCTGATGGGCATTCAACTGCTTTGTGTTGAAACCTCTTTGTAGATTAGATTTGCATGAGTGTAATAATTCCTGATGTTGAGCTTTTATCAGAATGATCATCAGCAAGAAAGTCTACAAACAATAAATGCTGAAGGGGTTTTAGAGAACTGCGTACCCTCTAGCTGCTGGGGCGATGTAAACTGGTAATGGCTGAAGGTGAAAACAGAATGGAGGTGCATTTAAAGGTAAAAACTCAGCTACCATATGATCTGGTAGGCCCAAGGCTTGGCCTGTCACCAGAGAAGACCAGAATCCAAAAGACAAGGGCTGGTAATCCTGCACTGCAGCAATATTTACAGTAGCCAAGACTTGGAAAAAATGAAAATACCCATCAACAGATGAATGTACAAAGAAGAGGAAGTCCACGTACACAGTGGAATATTAGCCTTTGAAAACAATGAAACACTGCTCTTTGTAGCACCATAGATGAGCCTTGAAGTAATCAGAGAATGTGAGGTAAGTTGGAAAGCAAAAGACAAATATCCTATGATATCACCTATAAGTGTTATGTAACAACTGACACAATTGAACTTATTTCCACAGAGAAAGACACTCACAGACTTAGAAAACAAACTATGGCTATCTAAAAGGAATGGTGGGAGGAATGGAAAAATTAAGATTAGGGTTACCATACGTATACAAATACCTATCAAATACATATATCAAAAAGACTGACCATATACCAAGGGAGGTCTACTGAACACTTTGTAATAATTTATATGGGAAGAGGATCTGTACATGAATATATAGATATAATGTACAAATAAACCAGATTTTGTACACCTACAACAAACAGTATTCTAATCATTACCCCGATTTAAAGAATTAAAACATCGAACAAGAAGTAATGGACATAAACTTACGGGGGGTTTTCCTGGCACATTCCATTCTAATTTACAATCTAGGAACACGACTTCCAGGAAGGCTCTGCTGTCCTAGTAACCGTATCTGGGAATGGAGAAATGCTGCCGCCTTGTGGCCATTTCCCACAGCAGCAGCTTTAAACCCAGAGCTAATGGTCACTTAATATTCACAATAATTTCAGGGCTGTAAATGACATTTGCCCTGAAAAAGCATCCTGCGGTAGGGAATGGCCAAAAATTCAAAACACGCAAACGTTTTCAAGAAAACAATTGAAAGAGGTAAGTTTTATTCACTCTTTTATTTAGGGGAATAAAAGGACAGGGATAAAAGCTCAATATCAGGAGTTATTGGTCGCATGCAAATCCAAACTACAAAAAGTTATTACCACCCAACATTCAAAGTGCCATCAGTAAAAAGTCTACAAACAATGACTGCTGAAGGGGTTGTGGAGAAATACACACCCACTATGCTGTTGGTTGCATGTAAACTGGTAACAGCTAATAATGAGAACAGAATAGAGCTGTGTTTAAAATGTAAAAATTGAGCTACCATATGATCCGGCTGATCCAGTAATGGGCCTATAACCTAAAAAGACCAGAATCGGAAAGACACAGGCAGGCAAACATGCACTGCAACAATATTTACAATAGCCAAGGCATGCAAGCAAACAAAATGTCCATCAACAGATAAATGGACCAAGCAGCAATGGTACATGTATCTAATGGATTATTAACCTCGGAAAAAATGAAACAGTGCCGTTTTCATGGCCACACATGAGCCTAGAAATAATCATATTATGTGAAATAAGTCGAAAGGGAAAAATAAATACCGTATTATATCATTTATACATGTTATCCTAATATTGTTACCAATGAACATATTTCCACAGAAAAAGACACTCACAGACTTATAAAACCAACTAATGGTTAACCAAAATGAAAGGTGGGAGGAATGGATTAATTAAGATTATGGGCTTAACATACATATACTCATGTATGTTATATGTATATAAACATATAAAATATAAAAATTATATAATCACTAATACATATAAAATATATAATCACCAAACACCTACCAATTACCAAGGGAGGTCTACTCAACACTCTGTAATAACCTACATGGGAACAGGATCAGAAGATGAACAGATATATATATATGAATAATTGACCAGATTCTATACACCCAGATAATCATACCACTCTAATTAAATAAACTCTGATAATCTTTGGGGGTTTGTCCGGGCACATTCCACTCTAATTTACAACCAAGGAACAAGACTTCCAGGAGGGTTCTGTATCCCTAGTGACCAGAGTGGGGAATGTAGAAATGCTGCTGCCCTGTGGCCGTTACCTGCAACAGCAGCTTTAAAACCTGTGCTAATGATCAGTTCATATTCACAAGGAATGCAGGGCTGCAAATGACACCTGCCCTCAAAATGTCTTGAGGGAGGTAATGGCCTAAAATATTCAAAATATGACACATACTTCCAGAAAACTATTTGAATAGGTAAGATGTACTCACTCTTTAAAAAAAAAAAGACATGGCTAATATCTCAATATAAGGAATTATTAGACGCATGGAAATCCAACTACATAAAGGTATCAGCTCACACCAGTCAGAATGACCATCAGCAAAAAAACCTGCAAACAATTAAATGCCGAAAGGGCTGTGGAGAAATGCATACCCTCAACCTAAATTGGGACGTAAAGTGGTAAGAGCCACTAATGAAAACAGAATGGAGGTGTCTTTAAAGGTAACACTGAGCTACGATATGATCCAGCAGGCCCACTCCTGGGCCTATAACTTAAGAAGACAGAATTGGAAAGACACAAAACTGACTGCAGCAGTATTCCAATAGCCAAGACATGGAAGCAACCAAAAAGTCCATCAACAGATTAGTGGACAAAGAAGAACTGGTACATGTACAGATGGAATATTAGCCAAGGAAAAATATGAAACAATGCCATTTGAAGCACCGTAGATGAGTCTAGAGATAATCACACACAACTTGAAGTAAGACAGAGAGCCAAAGACATATCCTGTGATATCACTTATATCTGTTACCTAAAAATTGATACCAATGAAGATATTTCCACAGTGAAAGGCAATCAGAGATTCATTAAACAAACTTATGGTTAACCAAATTGAAAGGTGTGAGGATTGGATAAATTAGGATATTGTGGTTAACAGAGATATACAAACACATGATAAATATATAATCAGCAAAGACCTAGGGAATACCAAGAGAAGACTACTCAACATTGTGTCATCACCTACATGAGAAATGGATCCTAAGATGAATAGATATATGTATATGTGTAAAAGAACCACATCTTGGACACCTAGAACAAACAAAATATTGTAATCAAATTTGCTGTGATAAAAAATAGAAATTAAATTTAGAAAAACGAACAAGTAATGACAAATCAACTTATGGGGGTTTTTCCTGGCACATTCCATTCTAATTTACAACCTAGGAACATGACTTCCAGAAAGGCTCTGCTGCCTTAGTAACCAGATTTGGGAATGGAGAAATGCTGCAGCCTTGTCTCCATTTCCTGCAACAACAGCTTTAAATCCAGTGCTAATGGTCACTTAATATTCACAATTGTTGCAGGCCTGCAAATGACACCTGCCCCGAAAAAATTAATCCTGGGGTCGAAAATCGACCACAAAATTCAAAAGAAGGCAACCTTTGTAAAAGACAATTACAAGAGGCATATTTTACTCACATTTTTTCTTTTCTTTTTTTTTTAACGATAAAAGGGCATGGAAAAATGCTCAACATCAGCAATTAATAAAACCATGCAAATTCAGCCTACAAAAACGTTCACCTCACAATAGTCAGAATGATCATCAGCAAGAGTCCACAAACAATACATGCTGAAGCGGTTTTAGAGAACTGTGGACACTCTAGCAGCTGGTGGGATGTAAACTGCTAACAGCCAGTAGTGAGAACAGAAAGGAGATGATTTAAAGGTAAAAGTTAAGCTACCATATGATCTGGTAGGACCACTGATGGGCCTATCACCTGAGTAGACCAGAATCCAAAAGACACAGGCTGGGGGAACGGGGACTGTTGAGGGTCCAGGTTAGGGTACAACAGAGGTTTAGGGTTAGAGTACGTGTTAGGGGACGTGTTAGGATTGGGGACGGGTTAGTGTAAGGCTTCGGGTAAGGGTTAGGCTTAGGAACGGGGACTGTTGAGGGTCCAGGTTAGGGTTCGACAGAGGTTTAGGGTTAGAGTACGTGTTAGGGGACGGGATAGTATTGGGGACGGGTTAGTGTAAGGCTTCGGGTAAGGGTTAGGCTTAGGAATGGGGACTGTTGAGAGTCCAGGTTAGGGTACGACAGAGGTTTAGGGTTAGAGTACGTGATGGGGGACGGGTGAGGCTTAGGAATGGGGACTGTTGAGGGTCCAGGTTAGGATACGACAGAGGTTAGGGTTAGAGTACGTGTTAGGGGACGGGTTAGGATTGGGGACGGGTTAGGCTTAGGAACGAGGACTGTTGAGGGTCCACGTTAGGATACGACAGAGGTTTAGGGTTAGAGTACGTGTTAGGGGACGGGTTAGGATTGGGGACGGGTTAATGTAAGGCTGCGGTTAAGGGTTCGGCTTAGGAACGGGGACTGTTGAGGGTCCAGGTAAGGGTACGACAGAGGTTTAGGGTTAGAGTACGTGTTAGGGGACGGGTTAGGATTGGGGACGGGTTAATGTAAGGCTGCGGTTAAGGTTTCGGCTTAGGAACGGGGACTGTTGAGGGTCCAGGGTAGGGTACGACAGAGGTTTAGGGTTAGAGTACGTGTTAGGGGACGGGTTAGGATTGCGGACGGGTTAGGCTTAGGAACGGGGACTGTGGAGGGTCCACGTTACGGTACGACAGAGGTTTAGGGTTAGAGTACGAGTAAGGGGACGGGTTAGGATTGGGGACGGGTTAATGTAAGGCTGCGGTTAAGGGTTCGGCTTAGGAACGGGGACTGTTGAGGGTCCAGGTAAGGGTACGACAGAGGTTTAGGGTTAGAGTATGTGTTAGGGGACGGGTTAGGATTGGAGACGTGATAGTGCAAGGCTTCATGTAAGGGTTAGGCTTAGGAAAGGACACTATTTAGGGTCCATGTTAGGGTACGAGTGAGGTTTAGCATTAGAGTACTTGTTAGGGGATGGGTTAGGATTGGGGATGGGATAGGCTTAGGAACGGGGACTGCTGAGTGTCCAGGTTAGGGTACGACGGAAGTTTAGGGTTAGAGTACATGTTAGGGGACGGGTTAGGATAGGGGACCGGTTAGTGTAAGGCTTCGAGTAAGGGATAGGCTTAGGACGGGGACTGTTGAGGGTCCTGGTTAGGGTACTACAGAGGTTTAGGGTTAGATAACGTGTTAGGGGACGGGATAGGCTCAGGAAAGCACTGTTGAGGGTCCAGGTTAGGGTACGACAGAGGTTTAGTATTAAGCTACGTGTTAGGGGACGGGTTAGGATAGGGGATGGGTTAGGCTTAGGAATGGGGACTGCTGAGGGTCCAGGTTAGGGTACAACAGCGCTTTAGGGTTAGAGTACGTGTTAGGGGACGGGTTAGGATTGGGGACGAGTTAGGCGTAGGAAAGGGGACTGTTGAGTCTCCAGGTTAGGGTATGACTCAGGTTTAGGGTTAGAGTACGTGTTAGGGGACGGGTTAGGATTGGGGATGGGTCAGGCTTAGGAACAGGGACTGTTGAGGGTCCAGGTTAGGGTAGGACAGATGTTTAGGGTTAGAGTACATGTTAGAGGACGGGTTAGGATTGTGGACGGGTTAGTGTAAGGCTTCGGGTAAGGGTTTGGCTTAGGAACGTGGATTGTTGAGGGTCCAGGTTAGGGAACGACAGACGTTTAGTGTTAGAGTACGTGTTAGGGGACGGGTTAGGATTGGGGATGGGTTAGGCTTAGGAACGGGGACTGTTGAGGGTCTAGGTTAGGGTACGACAAAGGTTTAGGGTTAGAGTACGTGTTAGGCGATGGGTTAGGATTGGGGACGTGTTAGGCTTAGGAACGGGGAATGTTGAGGGTCCAGGTTAGGGTACGACAAAGGTTTAGGGTTAGAGTATGTGTTAGGGGATGGGTTAGGATTGGGGACGGGTTAGTGTAAGGCTTCAGGTAAGGGTTAGGCTTAGGAACGGGGACTGTTGAGGGTCCAGGTTAGGGTAAGAGAGAGGTTTAGCGTTAGAGTACTTGTTAGGGGAAGGGTTAGGATTGGGGACGGGTTAGGCTTAGGAACGAGGACTGTTGAGTGTCCAGGATAGTGTATGACAGAGGTTTAGGGTTAGACTACGTGTTAAGGGACCGGTTAGGATTGGGGACGGGTTAGTGTAAGGCTTCGGGTAAGGGTTAGGCTTAGGAACATGGACTGTTGAGGGTCCAGGTTAGGGTACGACAGAGGTTTAGGGTTAGAGTACGTTTTCGGGGACGGGTTAGGATAGGGGATGGATTACACTTCGGATTAGGGACTTTGAGTGTCCAGGTTAGGGTACGACTGAGGTTTAGGGTTAGAGTACGTGTTAGGGGATGTGTTAGGATTGAGGATGGGTCAGGATTGGGAACGGGGACTGTTGAGGGTCCAGGTTAGGGTACGACAGAGATTTAGGGTTAGAGTACGTGTTAGGGGACGGGTTAGGATTGGTGACGGATTAGTGTAAGGCTTCGGGTAAGGGTTAGGCTTAGGAATGGAAACTGTTGAGGGTCCAGGTTAGGGTATGACAGAGGTTTAGTGTTAGAGTACGTGTTAGGTGATGGATTAGGATTGGGGACGGGTTAGGCTGAGGAACGGGGAATGTTGAGGGTCCAGGTTAGGGTATGACAGATGTTTAGGGTTAGAGTACGTGTTAGGGGATGGGATAGGATTGGGGACGGTTAGTGTAAGGCTTTGGTAAGGGTTAGGCTTAGGAACGGGGACTGTTGAGGGTCCAATTAGGGTACGACAGAGGTTTAGGGTTAGAGTACGTGTTAGGGGACGGGTTAGGCTTAGGAATGGGGACTGTTGAGGGTCTAGGTTACAGTACGACAGAGGTTTAGGGTTAGAGTACGTGTTAGGGGACGGGTTAGGATTGGGGACGGGTTCGGCTTAGGAACTGGGACTGTTGAGTGTCCAGGTTAGGGCACGACAGAGGTTTAGGGTTAGAGTACGTGTTAGGGGACGGGTTAGGATTGGAGACGGGTTCGGCTTAGGAACTGGGACTGTTGAGTGTCCAGGTTAGGGCACGACAGAGGTTTAGGGTTAGAGTACGTGTTAGGGGATGGGTTAGGATTGGGGATGGAGTAGGCTTAGGAATGGAGACTGTTGCGGGTCCAGGTTAGGATATTACAGATATTTAGGGTTAGAGTACGTGTTAAGGGATGGGTTAGCATTGGGTACGGGTTAGTGTAAGGCTTTGGGTAAGGGTTAGGCTTAGGAACGGGGACTCTTCTGGGTCCTGTTTAGGGTATGACAGAAGTTTAGGGTTAGAGTACGTGTTAGGGGACAGGTTAGGTTTGGGGACGGATTAGTGTAAGGCTTCGGGTAAGGGTTAGGTTTAGGAATGGAAACTGTTGGGGGTCCAGGTTAAGGTACGACAGAGGTTTAGGGTTAGAGTACATGTAGGGGACGGGATAGGATTGGGGACGGGTTAGTGTAAGGCTTTGGTAAGGGTTAGGCTTAGGAATGGGGAGTGTTGAGGGTCCAGGTTAGGGTACGACAGAGGTTTATGGTTAGAGTTCGTGTTAGGGGATGGGTTAGGATTGGAGACAGGTTAGGCTTAGGAACGGGGATTTTAGAGGGTCATGTTTAGGGTACGACAGAGGTTTAGGTTTAGAGTACGTGTTAGGGGATGGGTTATGCTTAGGAACTGGGACTCTTGAGGGTCCAGGTTAGGGTATGACAGAGGTTTATGGTTAGAGTACATGTTAGGGGACAGGTTAGGATTGGGGACGGGTTAGGATTAGGATCGGGGACTGTTGAGGGCCTAGCTTAGAGTAAGAGGTTTAGGGGTAGAGTATGTGTTAGGGGACGGTTTAGGATTGCGGACGGGTTAGGCTTAGGAACGGGGTCTGTTGAGGTTCCAGGTTAGGGTACGACAGAGGTTTAGGGTTAGAGTACGTGTTAGGGGAAGGGTTAGGATTGGGGATGGGTTAGGCTTAGGAACGGAGACTGTTGAGGGTCCAGTTAGGGTACGACAGAGGTTTAGGGTTAGAGTACGTGTTAGGGGAAGGGTTAGGATTGGGGTGGGTTAGTGCAAGGCTTCGTGTAAGGGTTAGGCTTAGGAACGGACACTGTTGAGGGTCCAGGTTTGGGTACGAGGGAGATTTAGGGTTAGAGTAGTTGTTAGGGGACGGGTTAGGATTGGGGATGGGTTAGGCTTAGGAACGGGGACTGTTGAGGGTCCAGGTAGGGTACGACAGAGGTTTAGGGTTAGAGTACGTGTTAGTGGATGGGTTAGGATTGGGAACGGGTTAGTGTATGGCATCGGGTAAGGGTTACGCTTAGGATCGGTGACTGTTGAGGGTCCGGGTTAGGGTACGACTGAGGTTTAGGGTTAGAGTACGTGTTAGGGGACGGTTTAGGATTGGGGACGGGTTCCGCTTAGGAACGGGGACTGTTGAGTGTCCAGGTGAGGGTACGACAGAAGTTTAGGGTTAGAGTACGTGTTAGGGGACGGGTTAGGATTGGGGACGGATTAGGCTTAGGAACGGAGACTGTTTCGGGTCCAGGTTAGGATATGACAGATGTTTAGGGTTAGAGTACGTGTTAAGGGATGGGTTAACATTGGGGACGTGTTAGTGTAAAGCTTCGGGTAAGGGTTAGGCTTAGGAACGGGGACTGTTGCGGGTACTGGTTAGGGTACAACAGAGGTTTAGGGTTAGAATATGTGTTTCGGGATGGGTTAGGATTGGGGACGTGTTAGTGTAAGGCTTCGCGTAAGGGTTAGGCTTAGGAACGGGAACTGTTGAGGGTCCAGGATTGGGTATGACATTGGTTTAGGCTTAAAGTACGTGGTAGGGGACGGGTTAGTATTGGGGACAGGTTAGGCTTAGGAACGGGGACTGTTGAGTGTCCAGGTTAGGGTACAACAGAGGTTTAGGTTTAGAGTACGTGTTAGGGGATGGGTTAGGATTGGGGATGGGTTAGGCTTCAGAACGGGGACTGTTGAGTGTCCAGGTTAGGGTACGTAAGAGGTTTAGTGTTAGAGTACGTGTTAGGGAACGGGTTAGGAGTGGGGACGGGTTAGTGTAAGGTTTCAGGTAAGGGTTAGGCTTAGGAACGCGGACTGTTGAGGATCTAGGTTAGGGTACGACAGAGGTTTAGTGTTAGAGTACGTGTTAGGGGACGGAATAGGATTGGGGACGGGTTAGTGTAAGGCTTTGGTAAGGGTTAGGCTTAGGAACGGGGACTGTTGCGGGTCCTGGTTAGGGTACGACTGAGGTTTAGGGTTAGAATATGTGTTTCGGGATGGGTTAGGATTGGGGACGGGTTAGTTTAAGGATTCGGGTAAGGGTTAGGCTAGGAACGGGGACTGTTGAGGGTCCAGGTTTGGGTATGACATTTGTTTAGGCTTAAAGAACGTGTTAGGGGACAGGTTAGGATTGGGGACGGGTTAGGCTTATGAACGGGGACTTTGAGTGTCCAGGTTAGGGTACGACAGAGGTTTAGGGTTAGAGTACGTGTTAGGGGACGGGTTAGGATTGGGACGGTTTAGGCTTCGGAACGGGGACTGTTGAGGTCCAGGATAGGGTACGACAGAGGTTTAGGGTTAGAGTACGTGTTAGGGGACGGGTTAGGATTGGGGACGGGTTAGTGTAAGGCTTTGGGTAAGGGTTAGACTTAGGATCGGTGACTGTTGAGGGTCCGGGTTATGGCACGACAGAGGTTTAGGGTTAGACTACGTGTTAGGGGCCGGGATCGGCTCAGGAATCGGGACTGTTGAGGGTCTAGGTTACAGTACAACAGAGGTTTAGGGTTAGAGTACGTGTTAGGGGATGGGTTAGGATTGGGGATGGGTTCGGCTTAGGAACGGGGACCGTTGAGTGTCCAGGTTAGTGTACGACAGAGGTTTAGGGTTAGAGTACGGGTTAGGGGAAGGGTTAGGATTGGGGACGGATTAGGCTTAGTAACTGGGACTGTTGTGGGTCCAGGTTAGGATACAACAGAGATTTAGGGTTAGAGTACGTGTTAGGGGATGTGTTAGCATTGGGGACGGGTTAGTGTAAGGCTTCGGGAAAGGGTTAGGCTTAGGAATGGGGACTGTTTCGGGTACTGGTTAGGGTATGAAGGAGGTTTAGGGTTAGAGTACGTGTTTCAGGATGGGTTAGGATTGGGGATGTGTTAGTGAAAGGCTTCGCGTAAGGGTTATGCTTAGGAACGGGGACTGTTGAGGGTCCAGGTTTGGGTATGACATTGGTTTAGGCTTAAAGTACTTGTTAGGGGACGGGTTAGGATTGGGGACGGGTTAGGCTTAGGAACGGGGACTGTTGAGTGTCCAGGATAGGGTACGAAAGAGGTTTAGGTTTAGAGTACGTGTTAGGGGATGGGTTAGGATTGGGGATGGGTTAGGCTTCGGAACGGGGACTGTTGAGTGTCCAGGTTAGTGTACGACAGAGGTTTAGTGTTAGAGTACGTCTTAAGAGACGGGTTAGGAGTGGGGACGGGTTAGTGTAAGGCTTCGGGTAATGGTTAGGCTTAGGAACGGGGACTGTTGAGGGTCTAGGTTAGGGTACGACAGAGGTTTAAGGTTCGAGTACATGTTATGGGATGGGTTAGAATTGGGGATGGGTTGGCTTAGGATCGGGGACTGTTGACGGTCCAGGTTAGTGTATGACAGAGGTTTAGTGTTAGAGTACGTGTTACGGAATGCGTTAGGATTGGGGAAGGTTTAGTGTAAGGCTTCAGGTAAAGGTTAGGCTTAGGAATGGGGACTGTTAAGGGTCTAGGATAGGATCCGACACAGGTTTAGTGTTAGAGTACGTGTTACGGGACGGGTTATGCTTAGGAAATGGGACTGTTGAGGGTCCAGGTTAGGGTACGACAGAAGTTTAGGGTTAGAGTACATGCTGGGGGATGGGTTAGGATTGGGGACGGGTTAGTATAAAGCTTTGGGTAATGGTTATGCTTAGGAACGGGGATTGTTGAAGGTCCAGGTTATGGTACGACTTAAGTTTAGGGTTACACTATGTTTCAGGGGATGGGTTAGGATTGCGGGGAGGTTAGTGTAAGCTTCGGGTAATGGTTAGGATTACGAACGGGTACTGTCGAGGGTCCAGTTTAAGGTACGACAGAGGTTTAGGGTTAGAGTACGTGTTAGGGGAGGGTTAGGATTGGGGATGTGTTAGGCTTAGGAACGGGGACTGTTGAGGGTCCAGGTTAGGGTCCGACAGAGGTTTAGGGATAGAGTATGTGTTAGGGGATGGGATAGGATTGGGGACGGGTTAGTGTAAGGCTTCGGGTAAGGGTTAGGTTTAGGAACGGGGACTGTTGAGGGTCCAGGTTAGGGTACGACAGAGGTTTAGGGTTAGAGTACGTGTTAGGGGATGGGTTAGGAATGGGGACGGGTTAGTGCAAGGCTTCGTGTAAGGGTTAGGCTTAGGAACGGGGACTGTTGAGGGTCCAGGTTAGGGTACGACAGAGGTTCAGGGTTAGAGTAAGTGTTAGGGGTCGGGTTAGGATTGGGGATGGGCTAGGCTTATGAATGGGGACTGTTGAGGGTCCAGGATAGTGTAGGACAGTGGTTTAAGGTTAGAGTATGTGTTAGGGGACGGGTTATGATTCGGGATGGGTTAGTGTAAGGCTTCGGGTAAGGGCTAGGCTTAGGAACGGGGATTGTTGAGGATCCAGGTTAGGGTACGACAGAGGTTTAGGGTTCGAGTACATGTTAGGGGATGGGTTAGAATTGGGGATGGGTTGGCTTAGGAACGGGGACTGTTGACAGTCCAGGTTAGGGTACGACAGAGGTTTAGTGTTAGAGTACATGTTACGGGACAGCTTACGCTTAAGAACGGGGACTGTTGAGTGTCCAGGTTAGGGTACGACAGAGGGTTAGGGTTAGAGTACGTGTTAGGGGGCGGGTTAGGATTGGGGACGTTTTAGGCTTAGGAACAGGGTCTGTTGAGCGTCCAGGTTAGGGTACGACAGAGGTTCAGGGTTAGAGTATATGTTAGGCGATGGGTTAGGATTGGGGCGGCTTAGTGCAAGGCTTCGTGTAAGGGTTAGGCTTAGGAGCGGACACTGTTGAGGGTCCAGGTTAGGGTACGAGAGAGATTTAGGTCTAGAGTCCTTGTTAGGGGATGGGTTAGGACTGGGGACATGTTAGGCTTAGGAATGGGGACTGTTGAGTGTCCAGGTTAGGGTACGACAGAGGGTCAGTGTTAGAGTACGTGTTAGGTGACAAGTTAGGATTGGGGATAGGTTAGGCTTAGGAACGGGGACTGTTGAGAGTCCAGGTTAGGGTACGACAGAGGGTTAGGGTTAGAGTACATGTTAGGGGATGGGTTAGGATGGGGACGGGTTAGTGTAAGGCTTCGGGTAAGGGTTAGACTTATTATCGGTGACTGTTGAGGGTCCGGGTTAGGGTACGACAGAGGTTTAGGGTTAGAGTACGTGTTAGGAGACGGGTTAGGATTGGGGACGGAGTAGGCTTATGAACGGAGACTGTTGCGGGTCCAGGTTAGGATATGACAGATATTTAGGTTTAGAGTACGTGTTAAGGGATGGGTTAGCATTGGGTACGGGTTAGTGTAAAGCTTTGGGTAAGGGTTATGCTTAGGAACGGGGACTGTTGAAGGTACAGGTTAGGGTACAACAGAGGTTTAGGGTTAGAGTACGTGTTAGGGTCCAGGATAGGCTCAGGAATGTGGACTGTTGAGGGTCTAGGTTACAGTACGACAGAGGTTTAGGGTTAGAGTACGTGTTAGGGGACGGGTTAGGATTGGAGACGGGTTCGGCTTAGGAACTGGGACTGTTGAGTGTCCAGGTTAGGGCACGACAGAGGTTTAGGGTTAGAGTACGTGTTAGGGGATGGGTTAGGATTGGGGATGGAGTAGGCTTAGGAATGGAGACTGTTGCGGGTCCAGGTTAGGATATTACAGATATTTAGGGTTAGAGTACGTGTTAAGGGATGGGTTAGCATTGGGTACGGGTTAGTGTAAGGCTTTGGGTAAGGGTTAGGCTTAGGAACGGGGACTCTTCTGGGTCCTGGTTAGGGTACGACAGAAATTTAGGGTTAGAGTACGTGTTAGGGGACAGGTTAGGTTTGGGGACGGATTAGTGTAAGGCTTCGGGTAAGGGTTAGGTTTAGGAATGGAAACTGTTGGGGGTCCAGGTTAAGGTACGACAGAGGTTTAGGGTTAGAGTACGTGTAGGGGACGGGATAGGATTGGGGACGGGTTAGTGTAAGGCTTTGGTAAGTGTTAGGCTTAGGAACGGGGACTGTTGAGGGTCCAGGTTAGGGTACGACAGAGGTTTAGGGTTAGAGTACGTGTTAGGAGACGGGTTAGGATTGGGGACTGGTTAGTGTAAGGCTTCAGGTAAGGGTTAGGCTTAGGAATGGGGAGTGTTGAGGGTCCAGGTTAGGGTACGACAGAGGTTTATGGTTAGAGTTCGTGTTAGGGGATGGGTTAGGATTGGAGACAGGTTAGGCTTAGGAACGGGGATTTTAGAGGGTCATGTTTAGGGTACGACAGAGGTTTAGGTTTAGAGTACGTGTTAGGGGATGGGTTATGCTTAGGAACTGGGACTCTTGAGGGTCCAGGTTAGGGTATGACAGAGGTTTATGGTTAGAGTACGTGTTAGGGGACAGATTAGGATTGGGGACGGGTTAGGATTAGGATCGGGGACTGTTGAGGGCCTAGCTTAGAGTAAGAGGTTTAGGGGTAGAGTATGTGTTAGGGGACGGTTTAGGATTGCGGACGGGTTAGGCTTAGGAACGGGGACTGTTGAGGTTCCAGGTTAGGGTACGACAGAGGTTTAGGGTTAGAGTACGTGTTAGGGGAAGGGTTAGGATTGGGGATGGGTTAGGCTTAGGAATGGAGACTGTTGAGGGTCCAGTTAGGGTACGACAGAGGTTTAGGGTTAGAGTACGTGTTAGGGGAAGGGTTAGGATTGGGGTGGGTTAGTGCAAGGTTTCGTGTAAGGGTTAGGCTTAGGAACGGACACTGTTGAGGGTCCAGGTTTGGGTACGAGGGAGATTTAGGGTTAGAGTAGTTGTTAGGGGACGGGTTAGGATTGGGGACGGGTTAGGCTTAGGAACGGGGACTGTTGAGGGTCCAGGTAGGGTACGACAGAGGTTTAGGGTTAGAGAACGTGTTAGTGGATGGGTTAGGATTGGGAACGGGTTAGTGTATGGCATCGGGTAAGGGTTACGCTTAGGATCGGTGACTGTTGAGGGCCCGGGTTAGGGTACGACTGAGGTTTAGGGTTAGAGTACGTGTTAGGGGACGGTTTAGGATTGGGGACGGGTTCCGCTTAGGAACGGGGACTGTTGAGTGTCCAGGTGAGGGTACGACAGAAGTTTAGGGTTAGAGTACGTGTTAGGGGACGGGTTAGGATTGGGGACGGATTAGGCTTAGGAACGGAGACTGTTTCGGGTCCAGGTTAGGATATGACAGATGTTTAGGGTTAGAGTACGTGTTAAGGGATGGGTTAACATTGGGGACGTGTTAGTGTAAAGCTTCGGATAAGGGTTAGGCTTAGGAACGGGGACTGTTGCGGGTACTGGTTAGGGTACAACAGAGGTTTAGGGTTAGAATATGTGTTTCGGGATGGGTTAGGATTGGGGACGTGTTAGTGTAAGGCTTCGCGTAAGGGTTAGGCTTAGGAACGGGAACTGTTGAGGCTCCAGGATTGGGTATGACATTGGTTTAGGCTTAAAGTACGTGGTAGGGGACGGGTTAGTATTGGGGACAGGTTAGGCTTAGGAACGGGGACTGTTGAGTGTCCAGGTTAGGGTACAACAGAGGTTTAGGTTTAGAGTACGTGTTAGGGGATGGGTTAGGATTGGGGACAGGTTAGGCTTCAGAACGGGTTCTGTTGAGTGTCCAGGTTAGGGTACATAAGAGGTTTAGTGTTAGAGTACGTGTTTGGGAACGGGTTAGGAGTGGGGACGGGTTAGTGTAAGGCTTCAGGTAAGGGTTAGGCTTAGGAACGCGGACTGTTGAGGGTCTAGGTTAGGGTACAACAGAGGTTTAGGGTTAGAGTACGTGTTAGGGGATGGAATAGGATTGGGGACGGGTTAGTGTAAGGCTTTGGTAAGGGTTAGGCTTAGGAACGGGGACTGTTGCGGGTCCTGGTTAGGGTACGACTGAGGTTTAGGGTTAGAATATGTGTTTTGGGATGGGTTAGGATTGGGGACGGGTTAGTTTAAGGATTCGGGCAAGGGTTAGGCTAGGAACGGGGACTGCTGAGGGTCCAGGTTTGGGTATGACATTTGTTTAGGCTTAAAGAACGTGTTAGGGGACAGGTTAGGATTGGGGACGGGTTAGGCTTATGAACGGGGACTTTGAGTGTCCAGGTTAGGGTACGACAGAGGTTTAGGGTTAGAGTACGTGTTAGGGGACGGGTTAGGATTGGGACGGTTTAGGCTTCGGAACGGGGACTGTTGAGGTCCAGGATAGGGTACGACAGAGGTTTAGGGTTAGAGTACGTGTTAGGGGACGGGTTAGGATTGGGGACGGGTTAGTGTAAGGCTTTGGGTAAGGGTTAGACTTAGGATCGGTGACTGTTGAGGGTCCGGGTTATGGCACGACAGAGGTTTAGGGTTAGACTACGTGTTAGGGGCCGGGATCGGCTCAGGAATCGGGACTGTTGAGGGTCTAGGTTACAGTACAACAGAGGTTTAGGGTTAGAGTACGTGTTAGGGGATGGGTTAGGATTGGGGATGGGTTCGGCTTAGGAACGGGGACCGTTGAGTGTCCAGGTTAGTGTACGACAGAGGTTTAGGGTTAGAGTACGGGTTAGGGGAAGGGTTAGGATTGGGGACGGATTAGGCTTAGTAACTGGGACTGTTGTGGGTCCAGGTTAGGATACAACAGAGGTTTAGGGTTAGAGTACGTGTTAGGGGATGTGTTAGCATTGGGGACGGGTTAGTGTAAGGCTTCGGGAAAGGGTTAGGCTTAGGAATGGGGACTGTTTCGGGTACTGGTTAGGGTATGAAGGAGGTTTAGGGTTAGAGTACGTGTTTCAGGATGGGTTAGGATTGGGGATGTGTTAGTGAAAGGCTTCGCGTAAGGGTTATGCTTAGGAACGGGGACTGTTGAGGGTCCAGGTTTGGGTATGACATTGGTTTAGGCTTAAAGTACTTGTTAGGGGACGGGTTAGGATTGGGGACGGGTTAGGCTTAGGAACGGGGACTGTTGAGTGTCCAGGTTAGGGTACGAAAGAGGTTTAGGTTTAGAGTACGTGTTAGGGGATGGGTTAGGATTGGGGACGGGTTAGGCTTCAGAACGGGTTCTGTTGAGTGTCCAGGTTAGGGTACGTAAGAGGTTTAGTGTTAGAGTACGTCTTAAGAGACGGGTTAGGAGTGGGGACGGGTTAGTGTAAGGCTTCGGGTAATGGTTAGGCTTAGGAACGGGGACTGTTGAGGGTCTAGGTTAGGGTACGACAGAGGTTTAAGGTTCGAGTACATGTTAGGGGATGGGTTAGAATTGGGGATGGGTTGGCTTAGGATCGGGGATGGTTGACGGTCCAGGTTAGTGTATGACAGAGGTTTAGTGTTAGAGTACGTGTTACGGAATGCGTTAGGATTGGGGAAGGTTTAGTGTAAGGCTTCAGGTAAAGGTTAGGCTTAGGAATGGGGACTGTTGAGGGTCTAGGAAAGGATCCGACACAGGTTTAGTGTTAGAGTACATGTTACGGGACGGGTTATGCTTAGGAAATGGGACTGTTGAGGGTCCAGGTTAGGGTACGACAGAAGTTTAGGGTTAGAGTACATGTTAGGGGATGGGTTAGGATTGGGGACGGGTTAGTGTAAAGCTTTGGGTAATGGTTATGCTTAGGAACGGGGATTGTTGAAGGTCCAGGTTATGGTACGACTTAAGTTTAGGGTTACACTATGTTTCAGGGGATGGGTTAGGATTGCGGAGAGGTTAGTGTAAGCTTCGGGTAATGGTTAGGATTACGAACGGGTACTGTCGAGGGTCCAGTTTAAGCTACAACAGAGGTTTAGGGTTAGAGTACGTGTTAGGGGAGGGTTAGGTTTGGGGATGGGTTAGGCTTAGGAACGGGGACTGTTGAGGGTCCAGGTTAGGGTCCGACAGAGGTTTAGGGATAGAGTATGTGTTAGGGGATGGGATAGGATTGGGGACGGGTTAGTGTAAGGCTTCGGGTAAGGGTTAGGTTTAGGAACGGGGACTGTTGAGGGTCCAGGTTAGGGTACGACAGAGGTTTAGGGTTAGAGTACGTGTTAGGTGACGGTGAGGCTTAGGAATGGGGACTGTTGAGGGTTCAGGTTAGGGTACGACAGAGGTTTAGGGTTAGAGTACGTGTTAGGGGATGGGTTAGGAATGGGGACGGGTTAGTGCAAGGCTTCGTGTAAGGGTTAGGCTTAGGAACGGGAACTGTTGAGGGTCCAGGATTGGGTATGACATTGGTTTAGGCTTAAAGTACGTGGTAGGGGACGGGTTAGTATTGGGGACAGGTTAGGCTTAGGAACGGGGACTGTTGAGTGTCCAGGTTAGGGTACAACAGAGGTTTAGGTTTAGAGTACGTGTTAGGGGATGGGTTAGGATTGGGGATGGGTTAGGCTTCAGAACGGGGACTGTTGAGTGTCCAGGTTAGGGTACGTAAGAGGTTTAGTGTTAGAGTACGTGTTACGGGACGGGTTATGCTTAGGAAATGGGACTGTTGAGGGTCCAGGTTAGGGTACGACAGAAGTTTAGGGTTAGAGTACATGCTGGGGGATGGGTTAGGATTGGGGACGGGTTAGTGTAAAGCTTTGGGTAATGGTTATGCTTAGGAACGGGGATTGTTGAAGGTCCAGGTTATGGTACGACTTAAGTTTAGGGTTACACTATGTTTCAGGGGATGGGTTAGGATTGCGGGGAGGTTAGTGTAAGCTTCGGGTAATGGTTAGGATTACGAACGGGTACTGTCGAGGGTCCAGTTTAAGGTACGACAGAGGTTTAGGGTTAGAGTACGTGTTAGGGGAGGGTTAGGATTGGGGATGTGTTAGGCTTAGGAACGGGGACTGTTGAGGGTCCAGGTTAGGGTCCGACAGAGGTTTAGGGATAGAGTATGTGTTAGGGGATGGGATAGGATTGGGGACGGGTTAGTGTAAGGCTTCGGGTAAGGGTTAGGTTTAGGAACGGGGACTGTTGAGGGTCCAGGTTAGGGTACGACAGAGGTTTAGGGTTAGAGTACGTGTTAGGGGATGGGTTAGGAATGGGGACGGGTTAGTGCAAGGCTTCGTGTAAGGGTTAGGCTTAGGAACGGGGACTGTTGAGGGTCCAGGTTAGGGTACGACAGAGGTTCAGGGTTAGAGTAAGTGTTAGGGGTCGGGTTAGGATTGGGGATGGGCTAGGCTTATGAATGGGGACTGTTGAGGGTCCAGGATAGTGTACGACAGTGGTTTAAGGTTAGAGTACGTGTTAGGGGACGGGTTATGATTCGGGATGGGTTAGTGTAAGGCTTCGGGTAAGGGTTAGGCTTAGGAACGGGGATTGTTGAGGATCCAGGTTAGGGTATGACAGAGGTTTAGGGTTCGAGTACATGTTAGGGGATGGGTTAGAATTGGGGATGGGTTGGCTTAGGAACGGGGACTGTTGACGGTCCAGGTTAGGGTACGACAGAGGTTTAGTGTTAGAGTACATGTTACGGGACAGCTTACGCTTAAGAATGGTGACTGTTGAGTGTCCAGGTTAGGGTACGACAGAGGGTTAGGGTTAGAGTACGTGTTAGGGGGCGGGTTAGGATTGGGGACGTTTTAGGCTTAGGAACTGGGTCTGTTGAGCGTCCAGGTTAGGGTACGACAGAGGTTCAGGGTTAGAGTATATGTTAGGCGATGGGTTAGGATTGGGGCGGCTTAGTGCAAGGCTTCGTGTAAGGGTTAGGCTTAGGAGCGGACACTGTTGAGGGTCCAGGTTAGGGTACGAGAGAGATTTAGGTCTAGAGTACTTGTTAGGGGATGGGTTAGGCCTGGGGACATGTTAGGCTTAGGAATGGGGACTGTTGAGTGTCCAGGTTAGGGTACGACAGAGGGTCAGTGTTAGAGTACGTGTTAGGTGACAAGTTAGGATTGGGGATAGGTTAGGCTTAGGAACGGGGACTGTTGAGAGTCCAGGTTAGGGTACGACAGAGGGTTAGGGTTAGAGTACGTGTTAGGGGATGGGTTAGGATGGGGACGGGTTAGTGTAAGGCTTCGGGTAAGGGTTAGACTTATTATCGGTGACTGTTGAGGGTCCGGGTTAGGGTACGACTGAGGTTTAGGGTTAGAGTACGTGTTAGGGGACGGTTTAGGATTGGGGACGGGTTCCGCTTAGGAACGGGGACTGTTGAGTGTCCAGGTGAGGGTACGACAGAAGTTTAGGGTTAGAGTACGTGTTAGGGGACGGGTTAGGATTGGGGACGGATTAGGCTTAGGAACGGAGACTGTTTCGGGTCCAGGTTAGGATATGACAGATGTTTAGGGTTAGAGTACGTGTTAAGGGATGGGTTAACATTGGGGACGTGTTAGTGTAAAGCTTCGGGTAAGGGTTAGGCTTAGGAACGGGGACTGTTGCGGGTACTGGTTAGGGTACAACAGAGGTTTAGGGTTAGAATATGTGTTTCGGGATGGGTTAGGATTGGGGACGTGTTAGTGTAAGGCTTCGCGTAAGGGTTAGGCTTAGGAACGGGAACTGTTGAGGGTCCAGGATTGGGTATGACATTGGTTTAGGCTTAAAGTACGTGGTAGGGGACGGGTTAGTATTGGGGACAGGTTAGGCTTAGGAACGGGGACTGTTGAGTGTCCAGGTTAGGGTACAACAGAGGTTTAGGTTTAGAGTACGTGTTAAGGGATGGGTTAGGATTGGGGACGGGTTAGGCTTCAGAACGGGGACTGTTGAGTGTCCAGGTTAGGGTACGTAAGAGGTTTAGTGTTAGAGTACGTGTTAGGGAACGGGTTAGGAGTGGGGACGGGTTAGTGTAAGGTTTCAGGTAAGGGTTAGGCTTAGGAACGCGGACTGTTGAGGATCTAGGTTAGGGTACGACAGAGGTTTAGGGTTAGAGTACGTGTTAGGGGACGGAATAGGATTGGGGACGGGTTAGTGTAAGGCTTTGGTAAGGGTTAGGCTTAGGAACGGGGACTGTTGCGGGTCCTGGTTAGGGTACGACTGAGGTTTAGGGTTAGAATATGTGTTTCGGGATGGGTTAGGATTGGGGACGGGTTAGTTTAAGGATTCGGGTAAGGGTTAGGCTAGGAACGGGGACTGTTGAGGGTCCAGGTTTGGGTATGACATTTGTTTAGGCTTAAAGAACGTGTTAGGGGACAGGTTAGGATTGGGGACGGGTTAGGCTTATGAACGGGGACTTTGAGTGTCCAGGTTAGGGTACGACAGAGGTTTAGGGTTAGAGTACGTGTTAGGGGACGGGTTAGGATTGGGACGGTTTAGGCTTCGGAACGGGGACTGTTGAGGTCCAGGATAGGGTACGACAGAGGTTTAGGGTTAGAGTACGTGTTAGGGGACGTGTTAGGATTGGGGACGGGTTAGTGTAAGGCTTTGGGTAAGGGTTAGACTTAGGATCGGTGACTGTTGAGTGTCCGGGTTATGGCACGACAGAGGTTTAGGGTTAGACTACGTGTTAGGGGCCGGGATCGGCTCAGGAATCGGGACTGTTGAGGGTCTAGGTTACAGTACAACAGAGGTTTAGGGTTAGAGTACGTGTTAGGGGATGGGTTAGGATTGGGGATGGGTTCGGCTTAGGAACGGGGACCGTTGAGTGTCCAGGTTAGTGTACGACAGAGGTTTAGGGTTAGAGTACGGGTTAGGGGAAGGGTTAGGATTGGGGACGGATTAGGCTTAGTAACTGGGACTGTTGTGGGTCCAGGTTAGGATACAACAGAGGTTTAGGGTTAGAGTACGTGTTAGGGGATGTGTTAGCATTGGGGACGGGTTAGTGTAAGGCTTCGGGAAAGGGTTAGGCTTAGGAATGGGGACTGTTTCGGGTACTGGTTAGGGTATGAAGGAGGTTTAGGGTTAGAGTACGTGTTTCAGGATGGGTTAGGATTGGGGATGTGTTAGTGAAAGGCTTCGCGTAAGGGTTATGCTTAGGAACGGGGACTGTTGAGGGTCCCTGTTTGGGTATGACATTGGTTTAGGCTTAAAGTACTTGTTAGGGGACGGGTTAGGATTGGGGATGGGTTAGGCTTAAGAACGGGGACTGTTGAGTGTCCAGGATAGGGTACGAAAGAGGTTTAGGTTTAGAGTACGTGTTAGGGGATGGGTTAGGATTGGGGACGGGTTAGGCTTCGGAACGGGGACTGTTGAGTGTCCAGGTTAGTGTACGACAGAGGTTTAGTGTTAGAGTACGTCTTAAGAGACGGGTTAGGAGTGGGGACGGGTTAGTGTAAGGCTTCGGGTAATGGTTAGGCTTAGGAACGGGGACTGTTGAGGGTCTAGGTTAGGGTACGACAGAGGTTTAAGGTTCGAGTACATGTTATGGGATGGGTTAGAATTGGGGATGGGTTGGCTTAGGATCGGGGACTGTTGACGGTCCAGGTTAGTGTATGACAGAGGTTTAGTGTTAGAGTACGTGTTACGGAATGCGTTAGGATTGGGGAAGGTTTAGTGTAAGGCTTCAGGTAAAGGTTAGGCTTAGGAATGGGGACTGTTGAGGGTCTAGGAAAGGATCCGACACAGGTTTAGTGTTAGAGTACATGTTACGGGACGGGTTATGCTTAGGAAATGGGACTGTTGAGGGTCCAGGTTAGGGTACGACAGAAGTTTAGGGTTAGAGTACATGTTAGGGGATGGGTTAGGATTGGGGACGGGTTAGTGTAAAGCTTTGGGTAATGGTTATGCTTAGGAACGGGGATTGTTGAAGGTCCAGGTTATGGTACGACTTAAGTTTAGGGTTACACTATGTTTCAGGGGATGGGTTAGGATTGCGGGGAGGTTAGTGTAAGCTTCGGGTAATGGTTAGGATTACGAACGGGTACTGTCGAGGGTCCAGTTTAAGGTACGACAGAGGTTTAGGGTTAGAGTACGTGTTAGGGGAGGGTTAGGTTTGGGGATGGGTTAGGCTTAGGAACGGGGACTGTTGAGGGTCCAGGTTAGGGTCCGACAGAGGTTTAGGGATAGAGTATGTGTTAGGGGATGGGATAGCATTGGGGACGGGTTAGTGTAAGGCTTCGGGTAAGGGTTAGGTTTAGGAACGGGGACTGTTGAGGGTCCAGGTTAGGGTACGACAGAGGTTTAGGGTTAGAGTACGTGTTAGGGGACGGTGAGGCTTAGGAATGGGGACTGTTGAGGGTTCAGGTTAGGGTACGACAGAGGTTTAGGGTTAGAGTACGTGTTAGGGGATGGGTTAGGAATGGGGACGGGTTAGTGCAAGGCTTCGTGTAAGGGTTAGGCTTAGGAATGGGGACTGTTGAGGGTCCAGGTTAGGGTACGACAGAGGTTCAGGGTTAGAGTAAGTGTTAGGGGTCGGGTTAGGATTGGGGATGGGCTAGGCTTATGAATGGGGACTGTTGAGGGTCCAGGATAGTGTACGACAGTGGTTTAAGGTTAGAGTACGTGTTAGGGGACGGGTTATGATTCGGGATGGGTTAGTGTAAGGCTTCGGGTAAGGGTTAGGCTTAGGAACGGGGATTGTTGAGGATCCAGGTTAGGGTATGACAGAGGTTTAGGGTTCGAGTACATGTTAGGGGATGGGTTAGAATTGGGGATGGGTTGGCTTAGGAACGGGGACTGTTGACAGTCCAGGTTAGGGTACGACAGAGGTTTAGTGTTAGAGTACATGTTACGGGACAGCTTACGCTTAAGAATGGTGACTGTTGAGTGTCCAGGTTAGGGTACGACAGAGGGTTAGGGTTAGAGTACGTGTTAGGGGGCGGGTTAGGATTGGGGACGTTTTAGGCTTAGGAACTGGGTCTGTTGAGCGTCCAGGTTAGGGTACGACAGAGGTTCAGGGTTAGAGTATATGTTAGGCGATGGGTTAGGATTGGGGCGGCTTAGTGCAAGGCTTCGTGTAAGGGTTAGGCTTAGGAGCGGACACTGTTGAGGGTCCAGGTTAGGGTACGAGAGAGATTTAGGTCTAGAGTACTTGTTAGGGGATGGGTTAGGCCTGGGGACATGTTAGGCTTAGGAATGGGGACTGTTGAGTGTCCAGGTTAGGGTACGACAGAGGGTCAGTGTTAGAGTACGTGTTAGGTGACAAGTTAGGATTGGGGATAGGTTAGGCTTAGGAACGGGGACTGTTGAGAGTCCAGGTTAGGGTACGACAGAGGGTTAGGGTTAGAGTACGTGTTAGGGGATGGGTTAGGATGGGGACGGGTTAGTGTAAGGCTTCGGGTAAGGGTTAGACTTATTATCGGTGACTGTTGAGGGTCCGGGTTAGGGTACGACTGAGGTTTAGGGTTAGAGTACGTGTTAGGGGACGGTTTAGGATTGGGGACGGGTTCCGCTTAGGAACGGGGACTGTTGAGTGTCCAGGTGAGGGTACGACAGAAGTTTAGGGTTAGAGTACGTGTTAGGGGACGGGTTAGGATTGGGGACGGATTAGGCTTAGGAACGGAGACTGTTTCGGGTCCAGGTTAGGATATGACAGATGTTTAGGGTTAGAGTACGTGTTAAGGGATGGGTTAACATTGGGGACGTGTTAGTGTAAAGCTTCGGGTAAGGGTTAGGCTTAGGAACGGGGACTGTTGCGGGTACTGGTTAGGGTACAACAGAGGTTTAGGGTTAGAATATGTGTTTCGGGATGGGTTAGGATTGGGGACGTGTTAGTGTAAGGCTTCGCGTAAGGGTTAGGCTTAGGAACGGGAACTGTTGAGGGTCCAGGATTGGGTATGACATTGGTTTAGGCTTAAAGTACGTGGTAGGGGACGGGTTAGTATTGGGGACAGGTTAGGCTTAGGAACGGGGACTGTTGAGTGTCCAGGTTAGGGTACAACAGAGGTTTAGGTTTAGAGTACGTGTTAGGGGATGGGTTAGGATTGGGGACGGGTTAGGCTTCAGAACGGGGACTGTTGAGTGTCCAGGTTAGGGTACGTAAGAGGTTTAGTGTTAGAGTACGTGTTAGGGAACGGGTTAGGAGTGGGGACGGGTTAGTGTAAGGTTTCAGGTAAGGGTTAGGCTTAGGAACGCGGACTGTTGAGGATCTAGGTTAGGGTACGACAGAGGTTTAGGGTTAGAGTACGTGTTAGGGGACGGAATAGGATTGGGGACGGGTTAGTGTAAGGCTTTGGTAAGGGTTAGGCTTAGGAACGGGGACTGTTGCGGGTCCTGGTTAGGGTACGACTGAGGTTTAGGGTTAGAATATGTGTTTCGGGATGGGTTAGGATTGGGGACGGGTTAGTTTAAGGATTCGGGTAAGGGTTAGGCTAGGAACGGGGACTGTTGAGGGTCCAGGTTTGGGTATGACATTTGTTTAGGCTTAAAGAACGTGTTAGGGGACAGGTTAGGATTGGGGACGGGTTAGGCTTATGAACGGGGACTTTGAGTGTCCAGGTTAGGGTACGACAGAGGTTTAGGGTTAGAGTACGTGTTAGGGGACGGGTTAGGATTGGGACGGTTTAGGCTTCGGAACGGGGACTGTTGAGGTCCAGGATAGGGTACGACAGAGGTTTAGGGTTAGAGTACGTGTTAGGGGACGGGTTAGGATTGGGGACGGGTTAGTGTAAGGCTTTGGGTAAGGGTTAGACTTAGGATCGGTGACTGTTGAGGGTCCGGGTTATGGCACGACAGAGGTTTAGGGTTAGACTACGTGTTAGGGGCCGGGATCGGCTCAGGAATCGGGACTGTTGAGGGTCTAGGTTACAGTACAACAGAGGTTTAGGGTTAGAGTACGTGTTAGGGGATGGGTTAGGATTGGGGATGGGTTCGGCTTAGGAACGGGGACCGTTGAGTGTCCAGGTTAGTGTACGACAGAGGTTTAGGGTTAGAGTACGGGTTAGGGGAAGGGTTAGGATTGGGGACGGATTAGGCTTAGTAACTGGGACTGTTGTGGGTCCAGGTTAGGATACAACAGAGGTTTAGGGTTAGAGTACGTGTTAGGGGATGTGTTAGCATTGGGGACGGGTTAGTGTAAGGCTTCGGGAAAGGGTTAGGCTTAGGAATGGGGACTGTTTCGGGTACTGGTTAGGGTATGAAGGAGGTTTAGGGTTAGAGTACGTGTTTCAGGATGGGTTAGGATTGGGGATGTGTTAGTGAAAGGCTTCGCGTAAGGGTTATGCTTAGGAACGGGGACTGTTGAGGGTCCCTGTTTGGGTATGACATTGGTTTAGGCTTAAAGTACTTGTTAGGGGACGGGTTAGGATTGGGGATGGGTTAGGCTTAGGAACGGGGACTGTTGAGTGTCCAGGATAGGGTACGAAAGAGGTTTAGGTTTAGAGTACGTGTTAGGGGATGGGTTAGGATTGGGGACGGGTTAGGCTTCGGAACGGGGACTGTTGAGTGTCCAGGTTAGTGTACGACAGAGGTTTAGTGTTAGAGTACGTCTTAAGAGACGGGTTAGGAGTGGGGACGGGTTAGTGTAAGGCTTCGGGTAATGGTTAGGCTTAGGAACGGGGACTGTTGAGGGTCTAGGTTAGGGTACGACAGAGGTTTAAGGTTCGAGTACATGTTATGGGATGGGTTAGAATTGGGGATGGGTTGGCTTAGGATCGGGGACTGTTGACGGTCCAGGTTAGTGTATGACAGAGGTTTAGTGTTAGAGTACATGTTAGGGGACAGCTTTCGCTTAAGAACGGGGACTGTTGACTGTCCAGGTTAGGGTACGACAGAGGTTTATTGTTAGAGTACGTCTTAGCGACGGGTTAGGAGTGGGGTCGGGTTAGTATAAGGCTTTGGGTAAGGGTTAGGCTTAGGAACGGGGACTTTTGAGGGTCTAGGTTAGGGTACGACAGAGGTTTAGGGTTCGAGTACATGTTAGGGGATGGGTTAGAATTGGGATTGGGGCAGGTTAGGCTTAGGAACGGGGACTGTTGAGGTTCAAGTTTAGTGTACGACAGAGGTTGAGTGTTAGAGTACGTGTTAGAGGATGGCGTAGTATTGGGGACGGGTTGGCTTAGGAACAGGGACTGCTGAGTGTCCAGTTTACGGTATGGCAGAGGTTTAGGGTTAGAGTACGTGTTAGGGGACGGGTTAGGACTTGGGACGGGTTAGTGTAAGGCTTCGGGTAAGGGTTAGGCTTTGGAACGGGGACTGTTGAGGGTCCAGGTTAGGGTATGACAGAGGTTTAGGCTTAGAATACATGTTAGGGGATGGGTTAGGCTTAGGAAGAGGGACTGTTAAGGGTCCAGGTTAGGGTACGACAGAGGTTTAGGGTTAGAGTACCTGTTAGGGGATGGGTTAGGATTGGGGAAGGGATAGTGCAAGGCTTCGTGTAAGGATTAGGCTTAGGAACGGACACTGTTCAGGGTCCAGGTTAGGGTACGAGCGAGGTTTAGCGTAGAGTACTTGTTAGGGGACAGGTTAGGATTGGGGACGAGTTAGGCTTAGGTACGGGGACTGTTGAGTGTCCAGGGTAGGGTACGACAGAGGTTTAGGGTTAGAATACGTGTTAGGGGACGGGATAGGCTCAGGAACGGGGACTGTTGAGGGTCCAGGTTTGGGTACGAGAGGTTTAGGGTTAGAGTACTTGTTAGCGGATGGGTTAGGATAGGGGACGGCTAGGGCTTAGGAAAGGGGACTGTTGAGTGTCCAGGTTAGGGTAAGACTGAGGTTTAGGGTTAGGGTTCGTGTTAGAGGAAGGGTTTACATTAGGAACGGGGACTGTTGAGGGTCCTGTTCAGGGTACAACAGTGGTTTAGGGTTAGAGTACGTGTTAGGGGATGTTTTAGGATTGGGGACGGGTTCATCTATGGCTGAGGGTAAGGGTTAGGCTTAGGAACGGGGACTGTTGAGGGTCCAGTTTACGGTAAGACAGAGGTTTAGGGTTAGAGTACGTGTTAAGGGATGGGTTAGGATTGGGGACGGGTTAGTGCAAGGCTTCGTGTAAGGGTTAGGCTTAGGAACGGGTACTGTTGAGATTCCAGGTTAGGGTATGACAGAGATTTAGGGTTAGAGTTAGTGTTAGGGGTCGGGTTAGGATTGGAGACAGGCTAAGCTTAGGAACGGGGACTGTTGAGGGTCCAGGATACTGTACGACAGAGGTTTAGAGTTAGAGTACGTGTTAGGGGACAGGTTAGGATTGGGGACGGTTTAGTGTAAGGCTTCAGGTAAGGGATAGGCTTCGGAACGGGGACTGTTGAGGATCCAGTTTCGGGTACGACAGGGATTTAGGGTTAGAGTACGTGTTAGGGGACGGGGTAGGCTTAGGAATGGGGACTGTTGAGGGTCCAGGTTAGGGTACGACAGAGGTTTAAGTTTAATGTTCTGCTAGGGGAATGGTTAGGATTGGGGACGGGTTAGGCTTCGGAACGGGGACTGTTGAGGGTCCAGGTTAGGGTACGACAGAGGTTTAGGGTTAGAGTATGTGTTAGGGGACGGGTTAACATTGGTGTCTTGTTAGTGTCAGGCTTCAGGTAAGGGTTAGGCTTGGGAAAGGGGACTGTTTACGGTCTAGGTTAGGGTACGACAGAGATTTAGGGTTAGAGTACATGTTAGGGGACGGGTTAGCCTTGGGAATGGGGACTGTTGAGGGTCCAGGTTAGGGTAAGACAGAGGATTAGTGTTAGAGTACGTTTTAGGGGAAAACTTAGGACTGCGGGTGTGTTACGCTTAGGAACAGGGACTTTTGAGGGTCCAGGTTAGGGTACGACTGAGGTTTAGGATTAGAGTACATGGTAGGGGACGGGTTAGGATTGGGGACGGGTTTGTGTAAAGCTTCGGGTAAAGGTTAAGCTTAGGAACGAGGACTGTTGACGGTCCAGGTTAGGGTACGACAGAGGTTTAGGGTTAGAGTATGTGGTAGGGGACGGGTTAGAATTTGGGACGGGTTAGGCTTAGGAACGGGGACTGTTGAGGTCCAGGTTAGGGTACGACAGAGGTTTAGGGTTAGAGTACATGTTAGGGGACGGGTTAGGATTGGGGACTGGTTAGTGTAAAGCTTTGGGTAAGGGGTAGGCTTAAGAATGGGGACTGTTGAAGGTCTGGATTAGGGTATGACAGAGGTTTAGGGTTAGAGTACATGTTAGGGGCTGGGATAGAGTCAGGAACGGGGACTGTTGAGAGTCCAGGTTACAGTATGACAGAGGTTTAGGGTTAGAGTACATGTTAGGGGAAGGGTTAGGCTTGGGATGGGTACTGTTCAGGGTCCAGGTTAGGGTACGACAGAGGATTATGGTTAGAGTACATGTTAGGGGACAGCTTAGGATGGAGGACGGGTTAGGCTTAGGAACAGGGACTCTTGAGGGTCCTGGTAATGGTACGACAGAGGCTTAGGGTCAGAGTACCTGTTAGGTGACGGGTTAGGATGGGGTACGGGGACTGTTGAGGGTCCACGTTACGGTACGACAGAAGTTTATGTTTAGAGTACCTGTTAGGGGATGGGTTAGGATTGGGGATGTGTTCGTGTAAGGCTGCGGGTAGGGTTAGTCTTAGGAACGGGGACTGTTGAGGGTCCAGGTTAGGGTACGACAGAGGTTTAGGGTTAGAATACATGTTAGGGGATGGTTTAGGATTGGGCACGCGTTAGTGCAAGGCTTTGCGTAAGGGTTAGGCTTAGGAACGGGCACTGTTGAGGGTGCAGGTTAGGGTATGACAGAGGTTTATGGTTAGAGTTCGTGTTAGGGGTCGGGTTAGGATTGGGAACGGTCTAGGCTTAGGAACGGGGACTGTTGAGGGTCCAGGTTAGGGTACGACAGAGGTATAGGTTTAGAGTACGTGTTAGGGGATGGGTTAGGATTGGGGATGTGTTAGGCTTAGGAACCAGGACTGTTGAGTGTCCAGTTTAGGGTACAACAGAAGTTTAGTGTTAGAGTACGTGTTAGGGGATGGGTTAGGCTTAGGAACGGGGACTGTTGAGGGTCCAGGTTAGGGTACGACAGAGGTTTATGGTTAGAGTACGTGTTAGGGGACGTGTAAGGATTGGGGATGGGTTAGTGTAAGGTTTCGGGTAAGGGTTAGGCTTAGGAACGGGGACTGTTGAGGGTCCAGGTTAGGGTACGACAGAGGTTCAGGGTTAGAGTACGTGTTAGGGGACGGGTTAGGATTGGGGACGTTAGGCTTAGGAACAGGGACGGTTGATGGTCCAGTTTAGGATACGACAGTGGTTTAGGGTTAGAGTACGTGTTAGGGGATGGGTTAGGATTGGAGATGAGTTAGTGTAAGGCTTCGGGTAAGGGTTATGCTTAGGAATGGGGACTGTTGAAGGTCCAGGTTAGGGTACGACAGTGGTTTAGGGTTAAAGTACGTTTCATGGAATGGGTTAATATTGGGGACGGGTTAGTGTAAGCTTCGGGTAATGGTTAGGCTTAGGAATGGGGACTGTTGACGGTCCAGTTTAGGGTATGACAGATTTTTAGGGTTAGAGTACGTGTTAGGAGACGGCTTAGGATAGGGGATGGGTTAGGCTTAGGAACGGGGACCGTTGAGTGTCCAGGTTAGGGTACGACAGAGGTTTAGGGTTAGAGCACGTGTTAGGGGATGGGTTAGGATTGGGGACGCGTTAGTGTAAGGCTTCTGGTAAGGGTTAGGCTTAGGAACGTGGACTGTTGTGGGCCCAGGTTAGCGTATGACAGTGTTTTAGGGTTAGAGTACGTGTTAGGTGACGGTTAGGCTTAGAAACGGGGACTGTTGAGGGTCCAGGTTAGGGTACAACAGAGGTTTAGGTTTAGAGTATGTGTTAGGGGATGGGTTAGGATTCGAGACGGGTTCGTGTAAGGCTGCGGGTAAGGGTTAGGCTTAGGAATGGGGACTGTTGAGGGTCTAGTTTAGGGTACGACAGAGGTTTATTGTTAGAGTACGTGTTTGGGGTTGTTTTATTATTGGGGACGGATTAGTGCAAGGCTTCGTGTAAGGGTTAGGCTTAGGATCGGGGACTGTTGAGGGTTCAGGTTAGGGTACGGCATTCGTTTAGGTGTAGAGTAGGTGTTAGGGGTCGGGTTAGGATTGGGGACGGGCTTGGCTAAGGAACAGGGACTGTTGAGTGTCCAGGTTAGGGTACGACAGAGGTTTAGGTTCAGAGTACGTGTTAGGGGACGGGTTAGGATTGGGGACGGGTTCTGCTTAGGAACAGGGACTGTTGAGGGTCCAGGTTAGGGTACGACAGAGGTTTAGGGTTAGAGTACATGTTAGGGGACTGGTCAGGATTGGGGATGGGTTAGTGTAAGGCTTCGGGTAAGGGTTAGGCTTAGGAACGGGGACTGTTGAGGGTCCAGGTTAGGGTACGCCAGAGGTTCAGGGTTAGAGTATGTGTCATGGGACGGGTTAGGATTGGGGACGTGTTAGATTTAGGAACGGGGTCAGTTGATGGTCCAGGTTAGTGTACGACAGAGGTTTAGTGTTAGAGTTCGTGTTAGGGGACGGGTTAGGATTGGGGACGGGTTAGTTTAAGGTTTGGTTAAGGGTTAGGCTTAGGGAAGGGGACTGCTGAGGGTCCAGATTAGGGTATGATAGAGGTTTAGGGTTAGAGTACGTTTTCGGGGACGGGTTAGGCTTAGGAACGGGGACTGTTGAGGGTCCAGGGTAGGGTACGACAGCGGTGTAGGGTTACAGTTCATGTTATGGGTCGGGTTAGGATTGGGGATGGGCTAAGCTTAGGAACGGGGACTGTTGAGGGTCCAGGATGGGGAACGACAGAGGTTTAGGGTTAGCGTACGTGTTAGGGGATGGGTTAGGATTAGGAACGGGGATTGTTGAAGGTTCAGGTTAGAGTACGACAGAGGTTTAGGGTTAGAGTACGTGTTAGGGGTTGGGTTAGGATTGGGGATGGGTTAGGCTTAGGAACGGGGACTGTTGAGTGTCCAGCTTAGGGTACGACGGAGGTTTAGGGTTAGAGTACATGTTAGGGGACGGGTGAGGATTGGGGATGCATTAGGCTTAGGAACGGGGACTGTTGAGTGTCCACGTTAGGGTATGACAGATGTTTAGGGTTAGAATACGTGTTAGGGACGGGTGAGTACTGGGGACGTGTTAGGATTAAGAACGGGGACTGTTGAGTGTCCAGGTATGGTAGGACAGAGGTTTAGTGTTAGAGTACGTGTTAGGGGATGGGTTAGGATTGGGGCGGATTAGTGCATGGCTTCGTGTAAGGGTTAGGCTTAGGAACAGACACTGTTGACGGTCCAGGTTAGGGTACGAGAGTTTTAAGTTTAGAGTAATTGTTAGGGGATGGGTTAGGATTGGTGACGTGTTAGGCTTAGGAACGGAGACTGTTGAGGGTTCAGGTTAGGGTACCACAGAGTTTAGGATTAGAGTACGTGTCAGGGGATGGGTTAGGATTGGGGTCGTGTTAGGCTTAGGAATGGGGAGTGTTGCGGGTCCATTTTAGGGTACGACAGAAGTTTAGGGTTAGAGTACCTGCTTTTGGATGGGTTAGGATTGGGGACAGGTTAGTGTAAGGCTTCAGGTAAGGGTAAGTCTTAGGAACGGGGACTGTTGAGGTTCCAGGTTAGGGTACAACAGAGGTTTAGAGTTAGAGTATGTGGTAGTGGACGGGTTAGGATTGGGGATGGGCTAAGCTTAGGAACGGGGACTGTTGAGGGTCCAGGATGGGGTAATACAGAGGTTTAAGGTTAGAGTACATGTTAGGGGACGGGTTAGGATTAGGAACGGGGACTGTTGAAGGTTCAGGTTAGGGTACGACAGAGGTTTAGTGTTAAAGTACGTGTTAGGGGATGTGTTACTCTTTGGGCGGGTTAGTGCAAGCCTTCGGGTAAGGGTTAGGCTTAAGAACGGGGACTGTTGAGGGTCCAGGTTAGGGTAAGACAGAGGTTTAGGGTTAGTGTACGTGTTAGGGGACTTTTTAGCATTGGGGAGGGGTTCGGCTTAGGAACGGGGACTGTTGAGTGTCCATGTTAGGGTATGACAGAGGTTTCGGATTAGAGTACGTGTTAGGGGATGGGTGAGGATTGGGGACGCATTAGGCTTTGGATCGGGGACTGTTGAGGATCCACATTATGGTACGACAGAAGTTTAGGGATAGAGTACATGTTAGGGGACGGGTTAGGATTGGGGATGGGTTAGTGTAAGGCTCTGGGTAAGGTTTAGTCTTAGGAACGGGAACTGTTGAGGGTCCAGGTTAGGGTAAGACAGAGGTTTAGGGCTAAAGTACGTGTTAGGCAACCGGTTAGGATTTGGGATTGGTTAGGCTTAGGAACGGGGACTGTTGAGGGTCCAGGTTAGGGTACGACTGAGGTTTAGCGTTAGAGTACGTGTTAGGGGCTGGGTAGGATTGGGGACATGTTAGTGTAAGGCTTCGGGTAAGGGTTAGGCTTAGGAACGGGGACTGTTGAGAGTCCAGGTTATTGTACGACAGAGGTTTAGGGTTAGAGTACGTGTTAGGGGAAGGGTTAGGATTGGGGACGTGTTAGGCTTAGGAACGGGGACTGTTGACGGTCCAGGTTGGGGTACGACAGATGTTTAGTGTTAGAGTACGTGTTAGGGGACGGGTTAGGATTGAGGACGGGTTAGTGTAATGCTTCGGGTAAGGGTTAGGCTTAGGAACGGGGACTGTTGAGGTTCCAGTTTAGGGTACGACAAAAGTTTAGTGTTAGAGTACGTGTTAGGGGACGGGATAGGACTGGGGACGGGTTAGTGTAAGGGTTCTGGTAAGGGTTAGGCTTAGGATCGGGGACTGTTGAGGGTCCAGGTTAGGGTACGACACAGGAGTACGTATTGGGGATGGGTTAGGCTTAGAACGGGGACTGCTGATGGTCCAGGTTAGGGTACGACAGAGGTTTAGTGTTAGAATACGTGTTAGGGAATGGGTTAGGTTTGGGGACGGGTTTGTGTAAGGCTGCGGTAAGGGTTAGGCTTAGTAACGGGGACTGTTGAGGGTCTAAGTTAGGGTACGACAGAGGTTTATGGTTAGAGTACGTGTTAGGGGATGGGTTAGGATTGGGGATTGGTTAGTGCAAGGATTTGTGTAAGCGTTAGGCTTAGGAACGGGGACTGTTGACGGTCCAGGTTAGGGTACGACAGAGGTTTAGGGTTAGAGTACATGTTAGGGGTCGGGTTAGGATTGGGGACGGGCTAGGCTTAGGAACGGGGACTGTAGTGGGTCCAGCATAGGGCACGACAGATGATTAGGGTTAGAGTACGTGTTAGGGGACGGGTTTGGATTGGGGACGGGTTAGTGTAAGGCTTCGGGTAAGGGTTAGGCTTAGGAACGGGACTGTTGAGGATCCAGATTAGGATACGACAGAGGTTTAGGGTTAGAGTACGTGTTAGGGGACGGGTTATGCTTAGGAACGGGGACTTTTGAGGGTCCAGGTTAAGGTATGACAGAGGTTTAGGGCTAGAGTACATGTTAGGGGACGGGTTAGGATTGATTACGGGTTAGCGTAAGGCTGCGCGTAATGATAGGCTTAGGAACGGGGACAGTTTAGCGTCGAGGTTAGGGTACGACAGAGGTATAGGGTTAGAGTACGTGTTAGGAGAATGGTTAGGCTTATGAATGGGGACTTTTGTGGGTCCAGGTTAGGGTACGACAGAGGTTTAAGGTTAGAGTACGTGTTAGGTGATGTGTTACTATTGGGGCGGGTTAGTGCAAGTCTTCGGGTAAGTGTTAGGCTTAGGAACTGGGACTGTTGAGGGTCCAGGTTAGGGTAAGACAGAGGTTTAGGGTTAGCGTACGTTTTAGGGGACCGTTTAGAATTGGGGACGTGTTAGGCTTAGGAACGGGGATTTTTGAGTGTCCAGGTTAGGGTACGACAGAGGTTTAGGTTTAGAGTACGTGTTAGGGGACGGGTTAGGATTGGGGACGGGTTCGGATTAGGAACGGGGACTCTTTAGTGTCCATGTTAGGGTACGACAGAGGTTTAGGGTTAGAGTACGTGTTAGGGGATGGGAAAGGATTTGGGATCGGTTAGTGTAAGGCTTCGGTTAAGGGCTAGGCTTAGGAACGGGGACTGTTGAGGGTCCAGGTTAGGGTATGACAGAGGTTCAGGGTTAGAGTATGTGTTAGGGGATGGGTTAGGATTGCAGACGTGTTAGGCTTAGGAATGGGGACAGTTGATGGTCCAGGTTAGGGTACCACAGAGGTTTAGGGTTAGAGTATATGTTAGGGGATGGGTTAGGATTGGGGACGGTTTGTGTAAGGGTACAGGGAAGGGTTAGGCTTGGGAATGGGGACTGTTGAGCCCCCATGTTAGGGTACGAGTGAGGTTCAGGATTACAGTACCTGTTAGGGGATGGTTTAGGATTGCGGACGGGTTAGTATAAGTCTTCGGGTATGGGTTAGGCTTATGGAATGGTATATGTGCTAACTTCAGTCTCTGGTTTTGTGCAGCACCCCAACTCACCATTCCTCTTAAGCAAGCATAAGTTGGTTTTATCAATTTGCGACCCTGTTCTGTTTTGTAATTCTTTCCTGTGTACCCAAGTTTACATTCCGTGTATTAGTGATATCTTATGATGTTTCTTTCTCTGTGTGACTTAAATCACTTAGAATCATCGTAACGGAATCCAGTCATTATGCTGTTACGGACCTGATGACATAGATTTCATTGCTGAGTGATAGTGCATTGTACGTAAGTACCACAACTTCTTTATCCATTTTTAATTTTCTGGGATATTGAACTTGTACTGTAAATGAGGTTCTTGTAAACAGACCCATCCCAAACTTTGGGGTGGCTGTGTCTTTTTGATTTTAATTTCCCTAAGCTATAGGACCATAAGTGGAAGTGCCCTAGGCTCTGTTGCTTTGTTTTTTAGATGTTTCAGGAAACACCATACACTTCTCCAGAGTGGCTGTTGGCAATCTACATCCCGCCCATCAGCATAACAAGGCTCCCTGTTCTCCATGGTCTGTCCTGCCTTTCTGGATTTTACACTTTTTTCAGATAGCCCTTTTGACCGGGGGGAAGTGAGACTTCATCGTAGTGCAGATTTCCTTTGCAAGCTTGCTTTTTGGCCAAAAAGGGCGTATGTGTTTTTTCCTGAATATATTCAGAAAAAAACGCATACGCCCTTTTTGACCAAGTGCATCATTATGGACGTTCTGCCTCTTTTCCTATGTTTTAAATGGAATTCCAGTCTACCTCCTGAAATTGGTTTCCTGCAATTCTGCCCACTTTAAAGTCCTCTTGGCAGCCATACTTCAATATATTTTTGGACGATAGCTGTCATTTATAACTCTGCAGGTTTGTGCATCACAGTGCCCCTGAGCTCCTTTCTTCAACTCGCTTTCTTGTGAGCTGGCTACAAAACCGCAGGATCGCTTCAGGTCCTAATCTGGTTCCGGCACGGCACGCTGAGCCTTTGGTTAATTCCTCTTCCTGGTGGGAAATGAGAGTTAAATTTGCCCGTCCAGACACCTACAGCTAGTCTCTCATTGGTTCTCCCTATTCCTGTTCATCTTCTGCAGAAATTGCAAACTGCGCCAAACAGGAGATTAAGACACTGACTCTCCAACTGGAGAGAGTGTTAGTAAAGCGTCTGGAATGTTGAACCCGAGTACCAGGGGAAGAAAACTGAGATGCATTTAAGAACGTTTCCCTATCACACGTTGGACCATACTATGGGTTCCCCATACAAGTTTTAGCTAAAGGAAGAATCCCTTAAACCTGGAGAGTTGGGACCCTTGGAATGGGTACCGTGTAATATGACTTCAAACGGTCTGCATTTGCTCACTGAACCTCACCAATCCTATCAGCCCCAAGTGTCCAGCCTTATGTGTCACCCAGCTCTGGGTGTAGATGTGGTAAATGCAGGTTGCATCACAAGCCCTGAATGAAATATCTAAGAATTGCTCTCTATTTCACTGTCACTGTGTTTTGTTTAAGAAATTTATTTTTATAATGGGATTTAGCTGATTTTCACTGCTGCGTTTATGCCGCTGTACACACGCTTGATTCTCTTATGGAGACATATAAATCCATAGGTTTTAAGATTCTTACTAGTCAGGTATATTCTTAGGCGTTTAATATGAGGTGTTGAGTCCATTTCGTTGAGCAAGGAGTAGCTCTTGTCTGTTACATATTTGGCTTATGGAACGGTATCTGTGCTCATTTCAATCTCTGGTTTTATGCAGCACCCCAACTCACCTTTCCCCTTAAGCAAGCATAAGTTGGTTTTCTGCATTTGAGACCCTGTTCTGTTTTGTAATTCAGTTCCTGTGTACCCAAGTTTACATTCCGTGTATTAGTGATATCTTATGATGTTTCTTTTTCTGTGTGACTTATTTCAGTTAGAATCATTGTACCTGAATCCACTCATTATGCTGCTACGGGCCTGATGAAATAGATTTCATTGCTGAGTGATATTGCATTGTATGAAAGAACCACAACTTCTTTATCCATTTTTCGCTTTCTGCGATATTGAACTTGTACCGTAAAGGAGGTTCTTGTAAACAGAGCCGTCCCAAACTTTGGGGTGGCTGTGTCTTTTTGATTTTAATTTCCCTAAGCTATAGGACCATAAGTGGAAGTGCCCTAGCCTCTGTTGCTTTGTTTTTTAGATGTTTCAGGAAACACCATACACTTCTCCAGAGTGGGTGTTGGCAATTTACATCCCGCCCATCAGCATAACAAGGCTCCCAGTTCTCCATGGCCTGTCCTGCCTTTCTGGATTTTACACTTTTTTCAGATGGCCCTTTTGACCGGGGGGAAGTGAGACTTCATTGTAGTGCAGATTTCCTTTGCAAGCTTGCTTGGTTGGCCAAAAAGGGCGTATGCATTTTTTCCTGAATATATTCAGGAAAAAACGCATACGCAAGTGCATCATTGTGGACGTTCTGCCTCTTTTCCTATGCTTTCAATGCAATTCCAGTCTACCTCCTGAAATCGGTTTCCTGCAATTCTGCCCCGCTTTCAAGTCCTCTTGGCAGCCTTACTTCAATATATTTTTGGACGATAGCTGTCATTTATAACTCTGCAGGTTTGTGAATTACAGTGCCCCTGAGCTCCTTTCTTCAACTCCCTTTCTTGTGAGCTGGCCGCAACACCACAGGATTGCTTCAGGCCCTAGTGTGGTTCCGGCACGGCACGCTGAGCCTTTGGTTAATTCCTCTTCCTGGTGGGAAATGAGAGTTAAATTTGCCCGTCCAGACACCTCCAGCTAGTCTCTCAATTGTTCTCCCTATTGCTATTCATCTGCTTCAGAAATTGCAAACTGGGCCAAACAGGAGGTTAAAGGCACTGACTCTCCAAGTGGGGAGAGTGTTAGTAAAGCGTCTGGAATGTTGCACCCGAGTACCAGGGGACGAAAACTGAGACACATTTGAACAACTTTCCCGATCACACGGTGGATCATACTCTGGGTTCCACATGCATGTTTTAGCTGAAGGAAGAGTCCCTTAAACCTGGAGAGTTGAGACCCATGGAATGGGTACCATGCAATATGACTTGAAAGGGTCTGCATTTGCTCACCGAACCTCACCAATCCTATCACTGCTGCATTTATGCCGCTGTACACACACTTGATTCTCTTTCGGAGACATATAAATCCATAGGTTTTAAGATTCTTACTAGTCAGGTATATTCTTAGGCGTTTAATATGGGGTGTTGAGTCCACTTCATTGAGCAAGGAATAGCTCTTCTCTGTTACGTATTTGGCTTATGGAATGCTATGTGTGCTAATTTCAATCTCTGGTTTTATGCAGCACCCCAACTCACCTTTCCCCTTAAGCAAGCATAAGTTGGTTTTCTACATTTGAGACCCTGTTCTGTTTTGTAATTCAGTTCCTGTGTAGCCACGTTTACATTCTGTGTATTAGTGATACCTTATGATGATTCTTTTTCTCTGTGACTTATTTCACTTAGAATCATCGTGCCTCAATCCACTCACTATGCTGGTACAGGCCTGTGACACAGATTTCATTGCTGAGTGGTATTCTGTTGTACATAAGTACCGCAACTTCTTTATCAATTATTTGCTCTCTGGGATATTTAACTTGTACCGTAGAAGAGGTTCCTGTAAACAGAGCCGTCCCCAATTTTGGGGTGGCTGTGTCTTTTTGATTTTAATTTCCCTAAGCTATAGGACGATAAGTGGAAATGCCCTAGACTCTGTTGCTTTGTTTTTTAGATGTATCAGGAAACACCATACACTTCTCCAGAGTGGCTGTTGGCAATTTATATCCCGCCCATCAGCATAACAAGGCTCCCAGTTCTCCATGGCCTGTCTTTCCTTTCTGGATTTTACACTTTTTTCAGATGGCCCTTTTGACCGGGGGGAAGTGAGACTTCATCGTAGTGCAGATTTCCATTGCAAGCTTGCTTGGTTTGCCAAAAAGGGCATATGCGTTTTTTCCTGAATATATTCAGGAACAAACTCATACGCCCTTTTTGGCCAAGTGCATCATTGTGGACGTTCTGCCTCTTTTCCTATGCTTTAAATGCAATTCCAGTCTACCTCCTGAAATCGGTTTCCTGAAATTCTGCCCCGCTTTGAAGTCCTCTTCGCAGCCTTACTTCAATATATTTTTGGACGTTATCTGTCATTTATAACTCTGCAGGTTTGTGAATTACAGGGCCCCTGAACTCCTTTTTTCAACTCACTTTCTTGTGAGCTGGCCGCAAACCCGCAAGACTGCTTCAGGCCCTAATCTGCTCTGGCAGGGCACGCTAAGCCTTTGGTTAATTTCTCTTCCTGGTGGGAAATGAGTGTTAAATATGCCCGTCCAGACACCTACCTCACTCTCAACCCCTTGGTGATGTGGGTCCTCTGGTTTCTGGCCACCTTTGTTGGGTTCCTCACCTTTCTATGATGTGGCCCCACTAGTGTGAGGACACTCCTGCCTGGTTCTCATCCAGGTGGTTATGTGGACCCCCTGGTGAGAGTCCGTTCCTGGCTGTGTTCCTCACCCTTCTGTGAGGGAGACCCTCTGCTGGTAGGTCACTCCTGCATGGCTGGCACACATTGCCTTGGCGAAGTCAGCCGTGTGGTGGCAGTTGGAGCGTGCTGGGAATCTCCTCCCCCCAGTGATGAGGGCCCTCTTGCATCAGGCCCTAAGTGCTGGGTTCACCAACTTTTCTTAGTGAGCCCAGTGATGCTCGGGCACTCCTCTTAGGATCCCATCTCCATGGGGATGTGGGCCTTCTGCTCTGAGGTCCCAACGGCTGGGTTGATCACAATTTCATGATGTGGGCTCTCTGGTGTTAGTTCACAGAGGCCTGGATCCCATAGCCTCTGTGCTCCTGGCCACCTGCTGGGAGGTTCCAACTGCTGGATTCCTCACTTTTTTAATTTTTTGGGCCCTCTGTTGTGAGGCTCCTCCTGCCTGCCTCACTCCCAGCCCCTTGGTGATGACTGTCCTATGGCTTGAGGCCACATGTGCTGCGTTCCTCACCTTTCGATGATGTGGCCCCACTCTTGTGAGGACACTCCTGCCTGGTTCCCATCCCCTTGGTGAGGTGGGCCCTCTGGCGAGAGTCTAATCCTGGCTGGGTTCCTCAACGTTCTGTGAGGTAGGCCCTCTGCTGTGAGGTCAGTCCTGCCTGGCTGGCACACGTCACCTTGGAGACGTGAGCCCTCTGGTGGCAGTTGGAGCGTGCAGGGTGCCTCCTCCTCTCGGTGATGACGGCCCTCTGGCATCAGGCCCGAAATGATGGGCTCCCCACATTTTCTGATGTGCGCCCAGTGGTGCGAGGACACTCCAGCCAGGTTCCCATTCCCATGGGGATGGGGGCCTTCTGTGGTGCGATGCCAATGCCTGGGTTGCTCACAGTTTTATGATGTGGGCCCTCTGCTGTGAGTTCACTGCTGCCTGGATCCCATAGCCTCGGTGCTCTGAGCCGCCTGCTGGAAGGTCCAACTGCTGGATTCCTCACATTTTTTATATTATGTGCCCTGTGTTGTGAGGCTACTCCTGCCTGCCTCACTCCGAGGCCCTTGGTGATGTGGGTCCTCTGGTTTGAGGACACATGTGCTGGGTTCCTCACCTTAAGTTGATGAGGCCCCACTGGTGTGAGGATAATCCTGACTGGTTCCCATTCCCTTTGTGATGTGGGCCCTCTGGTGAGACTCTGATCCTGGCTGGGTTCCTCACCCATCTGTGAGGTGGGCCGTCTACTATCAGGTATCTCCTGCCTGGCTTGCTCACCTCGCCTTGTTGACATGAGCCCTCTGGTGGCACTTGGACCCTGCTGGGAGCCTCCTCACCTCTGTGATGAGGGCCCTCTGATGTCAGGCCCTAACTACTGGGCACCCCAACTTGTCTTAGTGAGCCCAGTGATGCTCGGGCACTCCTCTTAGGTTCCCATCTCCATAGGGATGTGGGGCTTCTGCTCTGAGGTTCCAACGGCTGGGTTGATCACAGTTTCATGATGTGGGCTCTCTGGTGTTAGTTCACTGTGGCCTGGATCCCATAGCCTATGTGCTCTTGGCCGCCTGCTGGGAGGTTCCAACTGCTGGATTCCTCACCTTTTTAATTTTTTAGGCCCTCTGTTTTGATGCTCCTCCTGCCTGCCTCACTCGCAACCCCTTCGTGATGTGGGTCCTCTGGTTTGAGGCCACATGTGCTGGGTTCCTCACCTTTCGATGATGTGGGACCAATGGTCTTAGGAGACTCCTGCCTGGTTCACATCCCCTTGGTGATGTGGGCCCTCTGTTGAGAGTCTGATCCTGGCTGGGTTCCTCATGCTTCTGTGAGGTGGGCCGTCTGCTGTGAGGTCACTCCTGCCTAGCTTGCTCACCTCGCCTTGTGGACATGAGCCCTCTGGTGGCTCTTGGACCCTGCTGGGAGCCTCCTCCCCTCGGTGATGAGGGCCCTCTGGCGTCAGGCCCTAACTGCTGGGCTCCCCACCTTTTGTGATATGCGCCCAGTTGTTCGAGGACACTCCATCCAGGTTCACACCCCCATTGGGATGTGGGCATTCTGCTCTGAAGTCCCAACGGCTGTGTTGTTCACAGTTTCATGATGTTGGCTGTCTGCTGTTCGTTCACTCTGGCTTCGATGCCATAGCCTCTGTGCTCTGGGCCGCCTGCTGGGAGGTTCCAACTGCTTGATTCCTCAACTATTGTATTCTATGAGTCCTGTGTTGCGATGCTCCTCCTGCCTGCCTCACTCGCAACCCCTTCGTGATGTGGGTCCTCTGTTTTGAGGCCACATGTGCTGGGTTCCGCAACTTTCGATGATGTGGCCCCACTGGTGTGAGGACACTCCTGCCTGGTTCCCATCCCCTTGGTGATGTGGGCCTTCTGGTGACAGTCTTATCCTGGCTGGGTTCCTCACTCTTCTGTGAGGTAGGACCTCTGCTGTGAGGTCAATCCTGCCTGGCTTGCACACATCACCTTGGCGACGTGGGCCCTCTGTTGGCACATGGAACCTGCTGGGAGCCTCCTCCCCTCGATGATGACGGCCCTCTAGCATCAGGCCCTAACTGCTGGGCTCCCCACGTTTTCTGATGTGAGCCCAGTGATGCCAGGACACTCCTGTCAGGTTCCCATCCCCATGGGGATGTGGGCTTTCTGCTCTGAGGTACCAACGCCTGGGCTTGCTCACAGTTTCATGATGTGGGCTCTCTGGTGTTAGTTCACTCCTGCCTGCATCCCATAGCTTCTGTGCTCTCGGCCGCCTGCTGGGAGGTTCCAAATGCTGGATTCCTCACCTTTTTTATTCTTTGGGCCCTCTGTTTTTAGGCTACTCCTACCTGCCTCACTCCCATCCCCTTTGTGATGTATGTCCTCTGATATGAGGCCGCATGTGCTGGGTTCCTCACCTTTCGATGATGTGGCCCCACTGGTGGGAGGACAGTCCTGACTGGTTCCCATCCCCTTGGTGTTGTGGGCCCTCTGGCGAGAGTCTCATCCTGCCTCGGTTCCTCACCCTTCTGTGAGATAGGCCCTCTGCTGTGAGGTCACTACTGCCTGGCTGGCGCACGCCACCTTGTAGACGTGGGCCCTCTGTTGGCAGTTGGAACCTGCTGGGAGTCTCCTCCCCTCGGTTATGAGGGCACACTGGCGTCAGGCCCTAACTGCTGGGCTCCTAACATTTTCTGATATGTGCTAAGTGGTGCGAGGCCACTCCTGCCAGGTTCCCATCCCAATGGGGATGTGGGCCTTCTGTTCTGAGGTCCCAACGGCTGGGCTGCTCACAGGTTCATGATGTGGGCCCTCTGCTGTGAGTTCACTGCGGCCTGGATCCCATAGCCTCGGTGCTCTGGGCCGCTTGCTGGGAGGTTCCAACTGCTGGATTCCTCAACTTTTATATTCTATGGACCCTTTGTTGTGAGGCCAGTCCTGCCAGCCTCATTCCGAACCCCTTGGTGATGTGGTTCCTCTGGTATGAGGCTACATGTGCTGGGATCCTCACCTTTCGATGATGTTTTCCCACTGGTGTGGGGACACTCCTGCCTGGTTCCCATCCCCTTGGTGATGTGGGCCCTCTGGTGAGAGTCTGATCTTGGCTGTGTTCCTCACCCTTCTGTGAGGTGGGCCCTCTGCTGTGAGGTCACTCCTGCCGGGCAGGCACACATCGCCTTGGTGACGTTGGCCCTCTGGTGGCAGCTGGAGCCTGCTGGGAGCCTCCTCCCCTCGGTGATGAGTGCCCTCTAGCGTCAGGCCCTACCTTCTGAGCACCCCACGTTTTCTGATGTGAGCCCAGTGATGCCAGGACACTCCTGTCATGTTCCCATCACCACGGGGATGTGGGCCTTCTGCTCTGAGGTCCCAATGGCTGCGTTGCTCAGTTTCATGACATGGGCCCTCTTCTGTGAGTTCACTGTGGCCTGGATCCCATAGCCTCGGGGCTCTGGGCCGCCTGCTGGGAGGTTCCAACTGCTGGATTCCTCACTTTTTTATTCTATGGGCCCAGCGTTGTGAGGCTACTCCTGCCTGCCTCACTCCGAGGCCCTTGGTGATGTGGGTCCTCTGGTTTGAGGACACATGTGCTGAGTACCTCACCTTTCGATAATGTGGCCCCACTGGTGTGAAGACACTCCTGCCTGGTTCCCATCCCCTTGGAGATGTGGGCCCTCTGGTGAGAGTCTGATGTTGGCTGGGTTTCTCACCCTTCTGTGAGGTGGGACCTCTGCTGTGAGGTAACTCCTGCCTGGCTTGCTCAGGTTGCCTTGGCAACGTGAGCCCTCAGGTGGCAGTTGGAGCCTGTTGGGAGTCTCCTACCCTCGATTATGAGAGCTCTGGATAAAACTCATATACCTTTTCTTGCCAAGTGCATTATTTTCCAAGTTCTGCCTCTTTTCCTATGCTTTACATGCAATTCCAATCTACCTCCTGAAATCGGTTTCCTGCAATTCTGCCCCGCTTTCAAGGCCTCTTGGCAGCCTTACTTCAATATATTTTTGGACGATAGCTGTCATTTATAACTCTGCAGGTTTGTGAATTACAGTGCCCCTGAGCTCCTTTCTTCAACTCGCTTTCTCGTGAGCTGGCCGCAACACCGTAGGATTGCTTCAGGCTCTAGTGTGGTTCCAGCATGGCACACTGAGCCTTTGGTTAATTCCTCTTCCTGGTGGGAAATGAGAGTTAAATTTGCCCGTCCAGACACCTCCAGCTAGTCTCTCATTGGTTCTCCCTATTCCTGTTCATTTTCCGCAGAAATTGCAAACTGGGCCAAACAGGAGGTTAAAGGCACCGACTCTACAAGTGGGGAGAGTGTTAGTAAAGCGTCTGGAATGTTGCACCCGAGTACCAGGGGATGAAAACTGAGACACATTTGAACAGCTTTCCCGATCACATGGTGGATCATACTCTGGGTTCCACATGGATGTTTTAGCTTAAGGAAGAATCCCTTAAACCTGGAGAGTTGTACCCATGGAATGGGTACCATGCAATATGACTTGAAAAGGTCTGCCTTTGCTCACCAAACCTCACCAATCCTATCACTGCTGCGTTTATGCCGCTGTGCACACGCTTGATTCTCTTTCGGAGACATATAAATCCATAGGTTTTAAGATTCTTACTAGTCAGGTATATTCTTAGGCGTTTAATATGGGGTGTTGAGTCCACTTCGTTGAGCAAGGAGTAGCTCTTGTTATTACATATTTGGCTTACGTGACGGTATCTGTGCTAATTTCAATCTCTGGTTTTATGCAGCACCCCAACTCACCTTTCCCCTTAAGCAAGCATAAGTTGGTTTTCTGCGTTTGAGACCCTGTTCTGTTTTGTAATTCAGTTCCTGTGTAGCCAAGTTTACATTCCGTGTAGTAGTGATATCTTATGATGTTGCTTTTTCTGTGTGACTTATTTCACTTAGAATCATCGAACCTGAATCCACTCATTATGCTGCTACGGGCCTGATGACATAGATTTCATTGCTGAGTGATATTGCATTGTACGTAAGTACCACAACTTCTTTATCCATTTTTCGCTTTCTGCGATATTGAACTAGTACCATAAACGAGGTTCTTGTAAACAGAGCCGTCCCAAACTTTGAAGTGGCTGTGTCTTTTTTTTTTATTTTATTTTATTTTTTTTAACATCTTTATTGGAGTATAATTGCTTTACAATGGTATGTTAGTTTCAGCTTCACAACAAAATGAATCAGTTATATATATACATATATTCCCATATCTCTTCCCGCTTGCATCTCCCTCCCTCCCACCCTCCCTATCCCACCCCTCCAGGCGGTCACAAAGCACCGAGCTGATCTCCCTGTGCTATGCGGCTGCTTCCCACTAGCTATCTACCTTACGTTTGGTAGTGTATATATGTCCATGCCTCTTTATCGCTTTGTCACCGTTTACACTTCCCCCTCCCCATAGCCTCAAGTCCATTCTCTAGTAAGTCTGTGTCTTTATTCCTGTTTCACCCCTAGGTTTTTCATGACATTTTTTTTTAAAATTCCATATATATGTGTTAGCATACGGTATTTGTCTCTCTCTTTCTGACTTACTTCACTCTGTATGACAGACTCTAGGTCTATCCACCTCATTACAAATAGCTCAATTTCATCTCTTTTTATGGCTGAGTAATATTCCATTGTATATATGTGCCACATCTTCTTTATCCATTCATCCGATGATGGACACTTAGGTTGTTTCCATCTCTGGGCTATTGTAAATAGAGCTGCAATGAACATTTTGGTACATGACTCTTTTTGAATTATGGTTTTCTCAGGGTATATGCCCAGTAGTGGGATTGCTGGGTCATATGGTAGTTCTATTTGTAGCTTTTTAAGGAACCTCCATACTGTTCTCCACAGTGGCTGTATCAATTTACATTCCCACCAACAGTGTAAGAGGGTTCCCTTTTCTCCACACCCTCTCCAGCATTTATTGTTTCTAGATTTTTTGATGATAGCTATTCTGACTGGTGTGAGATGATATCTCATTGTAGTTTTGATTTGCATTTCTCTCATGATTAGTGATGTTGAGCATTCTCTCATGTGTTTGTTGGCACTCTGTATATCTTCTTTGGAGAAATGTCTATTTAGGTCTTCTGCCCATTTTTGGATTGGGTTGTTTGTTTTTTTGTTATTAAGCTGCATAAGCTGCTTATAAATTTTGGAGATCAATCCTTTGTCAGTTGCTTCATTTGCAAATATTTTCTCCCATTCTGAGGGTTGTCTTTTGCTCTTCTTTATGGTTTCCTTTGCTGTGCAAAAGCTTTTAAGTTTCATTAGGTCCCATTTGTTTACTCTTGTTTTTATTTCCATTACTCTAGGAGGTGGGTCAGAAAGAATCTTGCTGTGATTTATGTCATAGAGTGTTCTGCCTATGTTTTCCTCTAAGAGTTTGATAGTTTCTGGCCTTACATTTAGGTCTTTAATCCATTTTGAGCTTATTTTTGTGTATGGTGTTAGAGAGTGATCTAACTTCATACTTTTACATATAGCTGTCCAGTTTGCCCAGCACCACTTATTGAATAGGCTGTCCTTTCTCCACGGTACATTTCTGCCTCCTTTGTCAAAGATAAGGTGACCATATATGCGTGGGTTTATCTCTGGGCTTTCTATCCTGTTCCATTGATCTATCTTTCTGTTTTTGTGCCAGTACCATACCGTTTTGATAACTGTAGCTTTGTAGTATAGTCTGAAGTCTGGGAGCCTGATTCCTCCAGTTCCTTCTTTCGTTCTCAAGATTGCTTTGGCTATTCGGGGTCTTTTGTGTTTCCATACAAATTGCAAAATTTTTTGTTCTAGTTCTGTGAAAAATGCCAGTGGTAGTTTGATAGGGATTGCATTGAATCTATAGATTGCTTTCGGTAGTAGAGTCATTTTCACAATGTTGATTCTTCCAATCCAAGAACATGGTATATCTCTCCATCTATTTGTATCATCTTTAATTTCTTTCATCAGTGTCTTATAATTTTCTGCATACAGATCTTTTGTCTCCTTAGGTAGGTTTATTCCTAGATATTTTATTCTTTTTGTTGCAGTGGTAAATGGGAGTGTTTTCTTGATTTCACTTTCAGATTTTTCATCATTAGTATATAGGAATGCCAGAGATTTCTGTGCATTAATTTTGTATCCTGCCACTTTACCAAATTCATTGATTAGCTCTAGTAGTTTTCTGGTAGCATCTTTAGGGTTCTCTATGTATAGGATCATGTCATCTGCAAACAGTGACAGCTTTACTTCTTCTTTTCCGATTTGGATTCCTTTTATTTCCTTTTCTTCTCTGATTGCTGTGGCTAAAACTTCCAAAACTATGTTGAATAAGAGTGGTGAGAGTGGGCAACCTTGTCTTGTTCCTGATCTTAGTGGAAATGCTTTCAGTTTTTCGCCATTGAGGATGATGTTTGCTGTGGGCTTGTCATATATGGCCTTTATTATGTTGAGGAAAGTTCCCTCTATGCCTACTTTCTGCAGGGTTTTTATCATAAATGGGTGTTGAATTTTGTCAAAAGCTTTCTCTGCATCTATTGAGATGATCATATGGTTTTTCTCCTTCAGTTTGTTAATACGGTTTATCACATTGATAGATTTGCGTATATTGAAGAATCCTTGCATTCCTGGAATAAACCCCACTTGATCATGGTGTATGATCCTTTTAATGTGCTGTTGGATTCTATTTGCTAGTATTTTGTTGAGGATTTTTGCATCTATGTTCATCAGTGATATTGGCCTGTAGTTTTCTTTCTTTGTGACATCCTTGTCTGGTTTTGGTATCAAGGTGATGGTGGCCTCGTAGAAGGAGTTTGGGAGTGTTCCTCCCTCTGCTATATTTTGGAAGAGTTTGAGAAGGATAGGTGTTAGCTCTTCTCTAAATGTTTGATAGAATTCGCCTGTGAAGCCATCTGGTCCTGGGCTTTTCTTTGTTGGAAGATTTTTAATCACAGTTTCAATTTCAGTGCTTGTGATTGGTCTGTTCATATTTTCTATTTCTTCCTGATTCAGTCTTGGTAGGTTGTGCATTTCTAAGAATTTGTCCATTTCTTCCAGATTGTCCATTTTATTGGCATAGAGTTGCTTGTAGTAATCTCTCATGATCTCTTTTATTTCTGCAGTGTCAGTTGTTACCTCTCCTTTTTCATTTCTAATTCTATTGATTTGAGTCTTCTCCCTTTTTTTCTTGATGAGTCTGGCTAGTGGTTTATCTATTTTGTTTATCTTCTCAAAGAACCAGCTTTTAGTTTTATTGATCTTTGCTATTGTTTCCTTCATTTCTTTTTCATTTATTTCTGATCTGATTTTTATGATTTCTTTCCTTCTGCTAGCTTTCGGGTTTTTTTGTTCTTCTTTCTCTAATTGCTTGAGGTGCAAGGTTAGGTTGTTTATTCGAGATGTTTCCTGCTTCTTAAGGTGGGCTTGTATTGCTATAAACTTCCCCCTTAGAACTGCTTTTGCTGCATCCCACAGGTTTTGGGTCGTTGTGTCTCCATTGTCATTTGTTTCTAGGTATTTTTTGATTTCCTCTTTGATTTCTTCAGTGATCACTTCATTATTAAGTAGTGTATTGTTTAGCCTCCATGTGTTTGTATTTTTTACAGATCTTTTCCTGTAATTGATATCTAGTCTCATGGCGTTGTGGTCAGAAAAGATACTTGATACAATTTCAATTTTCTTAAATTTACCAAGGCTTGATTTGTGACCCAAGATATGATCTATCCTGGAGAATGTTCCATGAGCACTTGAGAAAAATGTGTATTCTGTTGTTTTTGGATGGAATGTCCTATAAATATCAATTAACTCCATCTCGTTTAATGTATCATTTAAAGCTTGTGTTTCCTTATTTATTTTCATTTTGGATGATCTGTCCATTGGTGAAAGTGGGGTGTTAAAGTCCCCTACTATGAATGTGTTACTGTCGATTTCCCCTTTTATGGTTGTCAGTATTTGCCTTATGTATTGAGGTGCACCTATGTTGGGTGCATAAATATTTACAATTGTTATATCTTCCTCTTGGATCGATCCCTTGATCATTATGTAGTGTCCTTCTTTGTCTCCTCTAATAGTCTTTGTTTTAAAGTCTATTTTGTCTGATATGAGAATTGCTACTCCAGCTTTCTTTTGGTTTCCATTTGCATGAAATACCTTTTTCCATCCCCTTACTTTCAGTCTGTATGTGTCTCTAGGTCTGAAGTGGGTCTCTTGTAGACAGCAAATATATGGGTCTTGTTTTTGTATCCATTCAGCCAATCTGTGTCTTTTGGTGGGAGCATTTAGTCCATTTACAGTTAAGGTAATTATCGATATGTGTGTTCCTATTCCCATTTTCTTAATTGTTTTGGGTTCGTTATTGTAGGTCCTTTCCTTCTTTTGTGTTTCTTGCCTAGAGAAGTTCCTTTAGCAGTTGTTGTAGAGCTGGTTTGGTGGTGCTGAACTCTCTCAGCTTTTGCTTGTCTGTAAAGGTTTTAATTTCTCCATCAAATCTGAATGAGATCCTTGCTGGGTAGAGTAATCTTGGTTGCAGGTTTTTCTCCTTCAACACTTTCAATATGTCCTGCCACTCCCTTCTGGCTTGCAGAGTTTCTGCTGAAAGATCAGCTGTTAACCTTATGGGGATTCCCTTGTGTGTTATTTGTTGTTTTTCCCTTGCTGCTTTTAATATGTTTTCTTTGTATTTAATTTTTGACAATTTGATTAATATGTGTCTTGGCGTATTTCTCCTTGGATTTATCCTGTATGGGACTCTCTGTGCTTCCTGGACTTGATTAATGATTTCTTTTCCCATATTAGGGAAGTTTTCAACTATAATCTCTTCAAATATTTTCTCAGTCCCTTTCTTTTTCTCTTCTTCTTCTGGAACCCCTATAATTCGAATGTTGGTGCGTTTAATGTTGTCCCAGAGGTCTCTGAGACTGTCCTCAGTTCTTTTCATTCTTTTTTCTTTATTCTGCTCTGCAGTAGTTATTCCCACTATTTTATCTTCCAGGTCACTTATCCGTTCTTCTGCCTCAGTTATTCTGCTATTGATCCCATCTAGAGTACTTTTAATTTCATTTATTGTGTTGTTCATCGTTGCTTGCTTCATCTTTAGTTCTTCTAGGTCCTTGTTAACTGATTCTTGCAATTTGTCCATTCTCTTGTCCATTCTATCTCCAAGATTTCGGATCAACCTTACTATCATTATTCTGAATTCTTTTTCAGGTAGACTGCCTATTTCCTCTTCATTTGTTAGGTCTGGTGGGTTTTTATCTTGCTCCTTCATCTGCTGTGTGTTTTTCTGTCTTTTCATTTTGCTTATCTTACTGTGTTTGGGGTCTCCTTTTTTGCAGGCTGAAGGTTCGTAGTTCCTGTTGTTTTTTGTGTCTGTCCCCAGTGGCTAAGGTTGGTTCAGTGGGTTGTGTAGGCTTCCTGGTGGAGGGTACTAGTGCCTGTGTTCTGGTGTATGAGGCTGGATCTTGTCTTTCTGGTGGGCAGGTCCACGTCTGGTGGTGTGTTTTGGGGTGTCTGTAGACTTACTATGATTTTGGGCAGCCTCTCTGCTAATGGGTGGGGTTGTGTTCCTGTCTTGCTAGTTGTTTGGCATAGGATGTCCAGCACTGTAGCTTGCTGGTCGTTGAGTGAAGCTGGGTGCTGGCGTTGAGATGGAGATCTCTCGGAGATTTTTGCTGTTTGATATTATGTGCAGCTGGGAGGCCTCTTGTGGACCAGTGTCCTGAAGTTGGCTCTCCCACCTCAGCGGCACAGCACTGAGTCCTGGCTGCAGCACCTAGAGCCTTTCCTCCACAGGGCTCCTTAATTTGGGATGATTCGTTGTCTATTCAGGTATTCCACAGATGCAGGGTATATCGAGTTGATTGTGGAGCTTTAATCCGCTGCTTCTGAGGCTGCTGGGAGAGATTTCCCTTTCTCTTCTTTGTTCTGACAGTTCCCAGGGGCTCAGCTTTGGATTTGGCCCCGCCTGTGCGTGTAGGTCACCGGAGGGCGTCTGTTCTTTGCTCAGACAGGACGAGGTTAAAGGAGCCACTGATTCGGAGGCTCTGGCTCACCCAGGCCGGGGGGTAGGGAGGGTCACGGAGTGCGGGGCGGGCCTGCAGCGGCAGAGGCCGGTCTGACGCTGCAGCCTGAGGTGCGCCGTGTGCTCTCCCGGGGAGCCGTCCCTGGATCCCAGGACCCTGGCAGTGGCGGGCTGCACAGGCTCCCCAGAAGGGCGTGTGGCTAGTGACCTGTGTTCGCACACAGGCCTCCTGGCGGTGGCAGCAGCGGCCTTAGCGTCCCATGTCCGTCTCTGGGCTCCGCACTCTTAGCCGCGGCTCGCGCCCGTCCCTGGAGCTCTCTCAAGCAGCGTTCTTAATCCCCTCTCCTCGTGCACCAGGAAACAAAGAGGGACGTAAAAGTCTCTTGCCTCTTCGGCAGGTCCAGACCCCTCCCCGGACTCTCTCCCGGCCAGCCGCGGCGCACCAACGCCCTGCAGGCTGTGTTCACGCCGCCAACCTCAGTCCTCTCCCGGCGCTCCGGCAAAAGCCGGATCCTCAGCTCCCAGTCCCGCCCGCCCCAGCGGGCGAGCAGACAAGCCTCTCGGCTGGTGAGTGCCGGTCGGCCCGATCCTCTGTGCTGGAATCTGTCCGCTTTGCACTCCGCACCCCTGTTCCTGTGCTCTCCTCCGAGGCTCCCAAGCTCCCCCACTCCGCCTCCCGAAGTCTCCAACTGCGAAGGGGCTTCCTAGTGTATGGACACTTTTCCTCCTTCACAGCTCTCTCCCGCTGGTGCAGGACCCGTCCCTATACTTTTGTCTCTGTTTAGTTTTTTCTTTTGCCCTAACCAGGTACGTGGGGGGTTCCTTGCCTTTTGGGAGGTCTGAGGTCTTCTGCCAGCGTTCAGTAGGTGTTCTGTAGGAGTTGTTCCACGCGTAGATGTATTTCTGGTGTATCTGTCGAGAGGAAGGTGATCTCCGCGTCTTACTCTTCTGCCATCTTCCCGGAAGTCCGGCTGTGTCTTTTTTATTTTAATTTCCCTAAGCTATACGACCATAAGTGGAAGTGCCCTAGGCTCTGTTGCTTTGTTTTTTGTATGTTTCAGGAAACACCATACACTTCTCCAGATTGGCTGTTGGCAATTTACATCCCGCCCATCAGCATAACAAGGCTCCCAGTTCTCCATGGCCAGTCCTGCCTTTCTGGATTTTACGCTTTTTTCAGATGGCCCTTTTGACCGGGGGGCAGTGAGACTTCATTGTAGTGCAGATATCCTTTGCAAGCTTGCTTGGTTGGCCAAAAAGCGCGTATGCGTTTTTTCCTGAATATATTCAGGAAAAAACGCATACGCGCTTTTTGGCCAAGTGCATCATTGTGGACGTTCTGCCTCTTATCCTATGCTTTACATGCAATTCCAGTCTACCTCCTGAAATCAGTTTCCTGCCATTCTGCCCCACTTTCAAGTCCTCTTGGCAGCCTTACTTCAATATATTTTTGGACGATAGCTGTCATTTATAACTCTGCAGGTTTGTGAATTACAGTGCCCCTGAGCTCCTTTCTTCAACTCGCTTTCTTGTGAGCTGGCCGCAACACCGCAGGATTGCTTCAGGCCCTAGTGTGGTTGTGGCACGGCACGCTGAGCCTTTGGTTAATTCCTCTTCCTGGTGGGAAATGAGAGTTAAATTTGCCCGTCCAGACACCTCCAGCTAGTCTCTCATTGGTTCTCCCTATTCCTGTTCATTTTCCGCAGAAATTGCAAACTGGGCCAAACAGGAGGTTAAAGGCACTGACTCTCCAAGTGGGGAGAGTGTTAGTAAAGCGTCTGGAATGTTGCACCCGAGTACCAGGGGACGAAAACTGAGACACATTTGAACACGTTTCCCAATCACACGGTGGATCATACTCTGGGTTCCACATGCATGTTTTGCTGAAGGAAGAATCCCTTAAACATGGAGAGTTGAGACCCATGGAATGGGTACCATGCAATATGACTTCAAAGGGTCTGCATTTGCTCACCGAACCTCACCAATCCTATCACTGCTGCGCTTATACCACTGTACACACGCTTGGTTTTCTTTCGGAGACATATAAATCCATAGGTTTTACGATTCTTACTAGTCAGGTATATTTTTAGGTGTTTAATATGGCGTCTTGAGTCCACTTCGTTGAGCAAGGAGTAGCTCTTGTCTATTACATATTTGGCTTCTGGAATGGTATCTGTGCCAATTTCAATCTCTGGTTTCATGCAGCGCCCCAACTCACCATTCCCCTTAAGCAAGCATAAGTTGGTTTTCTACATTTGAGACCCTGTTCTGTTTTGTAATTCAGTTCCTGTGTAGCCAAGTTTACATTCCGTGTATTAGTGATATCTTAAGATGTTTCTCTTTCTGTGTGACTTATTTCACTTAGAATCATCGTACCTGAATCCACTCATTATGCTGCTTCGGGCCTGATGACAAAGATTTCATTGCTGAGTGATATTGCATTGTACGTAAGTACCATAACTTCTTTATCCATTTTTTGCTTTCTGTGATATTGAACTTGTACCATAAACGAGGTTCTTGTAAACAGAGCCGTCCCAAATTTTGGGGTGGCTGTGTCTTTTGATTTTTATTTCCCTAAGCTATAGGACCATAAGTGGAAGTGCCCTAGACTCTGCTGCTTTGGTTTTTAGATATTTCAGGAAACACCATACACTTCTCCAGAGTGGCTGTTGGCAATCTACATCCCGCCCATCAGCATAACAAGGCTCCCAGTTCTCCATGGCCTGTCCTGCCTTTCAGGATTTTACACTTTTTTCAGATGGCCCTTTTGACCGGGGGGCAGTGAGACTTCATTGTAGTGCAGATTTCGTTTGCAAGCTTGCTTGGTTGGACAAAAAGGACGTATGCGTTTTTTCCTGAATATATTCAAGAAAAAACACATACGCACTTTTTGGCCAAGTGCATCATTGTGGACGTTCTGCCTCTTTTCCTATACTTTACATGCAATTCCAGTCTACCTCCTGAAATCGGTTTCCTGCAATTCTGCTCCGCTTTCATGTCCTCTTGGCAGCCTTACTTCAATATATTTTTGGACGATAGCTGTCATTTATAACTCTGCATGTTTGTGAATGACAAGGTCCCTGAGCACCTTTCTTCAACTCGCTTTCCTGTGCGCTGGCCACAACACTGCAGGATTGCTTCAGGCCCTAGTGCGGTTCTGGCATGGCACACTGAGCCTTTGGTTAATTCCTCTTCCTGTTGGGAAATGAGAGTTAAATTTGCCCGTCCAGACACCTCCAGCTAGTCTCTCATTTGTTTTCCCTATTCCTGTTCATTTTCTGCTGAAATTGCAAACTGGGCCAAACAGGAGGTTAAAGGCACTGACTCTGCAAGTGGGGAGAGTATTAGTAAAGCGTCTGGAATGTTGCACCCAAGTACCAGGGGATGAAAACTGAGACACATTTGAACATGTTTCCCGATCACATGATGGATCATACTCTGGGTTCCACATGCATGTTTTAGCTGAACGAAGAATCCCTTAAACATGGAGAGTTGAGACCCATGGAATGGGTACCATGCAATATGACTTCAAAGGGTCTGCATTTGTTCACCGAACCTCACCAGTCCTATCACTGCTGCGCTTATGCCGCTGTAGACACGCTTGATTCTCTTTCGGAGACATATAAATCCATAGGTTTTAAGATTCTTACTAGTCAGGTATATTCTTAGGCGTTTAATATGGCGTCTTGAGTCCACTTCGTTGAGCAAGGAGTAGCTCTTGTCTATTACATATTTGGCTTATGGAATGGTATCTGTGCCAATTTCAATCTCTGGTTTCATGCAGCGCCCCAACTCACCATTCCCCTTAAGCAAGCATAAGTTGGTTTTCTACATTTGAGACCCTGTTCTGTTTTGTATTTCAGTTCCTGTGTAGCCAAGTTTACACTCCGTGTAGTAGTGATATCTTATGATGTTTCTTTTTCTGTGTGACTTATTTCACTTAGAAATATCGTACCTGAATCCACTCATTATGCTGCTACGGGCCTGATGACATAGATTTCATTGCTGAGTGATATTGCATTGTACGTAAATACCACAACTTCTTTATCCATTTTTTGCTTTCTGTGATATTGAACTTGTACCGTAAACGAGGTTCTTGTAAACAGAGCCGTCCCAAATTTTGGGGTGGCTGTGTCTTTTTGATTTTAATTTCCCTAAGCTATAGGACCATAAGTGGAAGTGCCCTAGGCTCTGTTGCTTTGGTTTTTAGATATTTCAGGAAACACCATACACTTCTCCAGAGTGGCTGTTGGCAATCAACATCCCGCCCATCAGCATAACAAGGCTCCCAGTTCTCCATGGCCTGTCCTGCCTTTCAGGATTTTACACTTTTTTCAGATGGCCCTTTCGACCGGGGGGCAGTGAGACTTCATTGTAGTGAAGATTTCCTTTGCAAGCTTGCTTGGTTGGCCAAAAAGGGCGTATGCGTTTTTCCTGAATATATTCAGGAAAAAACGCATACACCCTTTTTGGCCAAGTGCATCATTGTGGACGTTCTGCCTGTTTTCCTATGTTTACATGCAATTCCAGTCTACCTCCTGAAATCGGTTTCCTGCCATTCTGCCCCGCTTTCAAGTTCTCTTGGCAGCCTTACTTCAATATATTTTTGGACGATAGCTGTCATTTATAACTCTGCAGGTTTGTGAATTACAGTGCCCCTGAGCTCCTTTCTTCAACTCGCTTTCTTGTGAGCTGGCCGCAACACCGCAGGATGGCTTCAGGCCCTAGTGTGGTTCCAGCACAGCACGCTGAGCCTTTGGTTAATTCCTCTTCCTGGAGGGAAATGAGAGTTAAATTTGCCCGTCCAGACACCTCCAGCTAGTCTCTCATTGGTTCTCCGTATTCCTGTTCATATTCCGCAGAAATTGCAAACTGGGCCAAACAGGAGGTTAAAGGCACTGACTCTCCAAGTGGGGAGAGTGTTAGTAAACTGTCTGGAATGTTGCACCCGAGTACCAGGGGACGAAAACTGAGACACATTTGAACACATTTCCCGATCACACGGTGGATCATACTCTGGGTTCCACATGCATGTTTTGCTGAAGGAAGAATCCCTTAAACATGGAGAGTTGAGACCCATGGAATGGGTACCATGCTATATGACTTGAAAGGGTCTGCATTTGCTCACCGAACCTCACCAATCCTATCACTGCTGCGCTTATGCCGCTGTACACACGCTTGATTCTCTTTTGGAGACATATAAATCCATAGGTTTTAAGATTCTTACTAGTCAGGTATATTCTTAGGCGCTTAATATGGTGTCTTGAGTCAACTTCGTTGAGCAAGGAGTAGCTCTTGTCTATTACATATTTGGCTTATGGAACGGTATCTGTGCCAATTTCAATCTCTGGTTTCATGCAGCGCCCCAACTCACCATTCCCCTTAAGCAAGCATAAGTTGGTTTTCTACATTTGAGACCCTGTTCTGTTTTGTAATTCAGTTCCTGTGTAGCCAAGTTTACATTCCGTGTATTAGTGATATCTTATGATGTTTCTTTTTCTGTGTGACTTATTTCACTTAGAATCATCGTACCTGAATCCACTCATCATGCTGCTACGGGCCTGATGACATAGATTTCATTGCTGAGTGATATTGCATTGTACGTAAGTACCACAACTTCTTTATCCATTTTTCGCTTTCTGCGATATTGAACTTGTACTGTAAACGAGGTTCTTGTAAACAGAGCCATCCCAAACTTTGGGGTGGCTGTGTCTTTTTGATTTTAATTTCCCTAAGCTATAGGACCATAAGTGGAAGTGCCCTAGGCTCTGTTGCTTTGCTTTTTAGATGTTTCAGGAAACACCATACACTTCTCCAGAGTGGCTGTTGGCAATTTACATCCCACCCATCAGCATAACAAGGCTCCCAGTTCTCCATGGCCTGTACTGCCTTTCTGGATTTTACACTTTTTTCAGATGGCCCTTTTGACCGGGGGGCAGTGAGACTTCATTGTAGTGCAGATTTGTTTGCAAGCTTGCTTGGTTGGCCAAAAAGGGCGTATGCGTTTTTTCCTGAATATATTCAGGAAAAAACGCATACGCCCTTTTTGGCCAAGTGCATCATTGTCGACGTTCTGAGTCTTTTCATATGTTTTCAATGCAATTCCAGTCTACCTCCTGAAATCGGTTTCCTGCAATTCTGCCTTGCTGTCATTGCCTCTTCATAGCCTTACCTCAATATACTTTTGGAAAATAGTTGGCCTTTATAACTCTGCAGGTTTTTGAATTGCAGTGGCCCTTAGCTCCATGTTTCAGCTCTTATTTTTGTGATCTTGCCTCATATCCACAGGATTTCTTCAGGCCCTGTTCTTCTTCTGGGGCGCCTTGCTCTGCCTTTGGTTAATTCTTCTTCCTGATGTGAAATTAGAGTGACATGTGCCCATTGAAACCGCTACAGCTATTTTCTCACTGGTTCACCCTATTCCCATTCATCCTCCGCACTAACTGCAGACTGTGTGATACCGGAACTTAAAGGCCTTGACTCTCCATGTGGAGATGTTTTTAGTAAAGTGGCTGGAATGTTGATCCAGAGCCCCAGGAGAGGAAAATGAGGTGCGTTTTAGAAACCTTTCCCAATCATATGGTATACCATCCACTGGATTTCCCATGCATGGTTTAGCTGTAGGAAGATTCCCTTCAACCTGGAGTGTTGGGACCCTTGGAATGAATAGCATGAAGTATTGCATTAAACTTTCGGCAGTTGCTCACCAAAGCTCACCATTGCTCTCAGCCCCAAGTGTCCAGCCTTATGTCTTATCCAGCTGTGGGTTTATATGTGGTCATTCCAGGTTGCATCACAGCCCCTGAGCGAATTTTGTAAGAATTTTTCTCTCTTTCATTGTTTCTGCGTTTTGGTTTTAAAATTTATTTCTTTAATGGGGTTTAGCTCATTTTCACTGCTGTGTTTGTGCCGCTCTGCACACACTTGATTCCCTTATGGAGATATATCAATACATGGGTTTTAAGATTCTTATTACTCAGATATATTTCTCTGCGGTGTATAGGGTGTGTTGAGGCCAGTTCATTGAGCAAGGTGTAGATCTTGTCTAATACCTATTTGGTTTATTGAACGGTATCTGTGCTAATTTCAAACTCTGGTTTTATGCATCACCCCACCTCTCCTTTCCCCTTAAGCTGACATAAGTGTGTTTTCTAAATGTGAGACACTGTTCTGTTTTGTAATTCATTTTTTGTGCAGCCATATTTATCCTCCCTCTATAAGTGATATCTTATGATATGTTTCTTTTTCTGTTTGACTTATTTCAAGTAGTATTATTGGACCTAAATCCACTCTTTATCCTTCTACTAGCCTTATTACATTGATTTCATGGTGAAGAGATATTCCATTGTACATAAGTACCACATTTTCTTTATCCATTGTTCTCTTTCCTGGGATATTTAAGGTGTACTGAAGTTGAGGTTCTTGTAAACAGAGTAGCCCTAAACTGTGGTGTGCTTGTGTCTTGTTGATTTTTAGACTTCCCTAGATATACTTCCATGATTGGAAGTGCCCTACGCTCTGTAGCTCTGTTTTTTAGATGATTTAGGAACCACCATACACTTCTCCAGAGTGGCTCTCGGCAGTTCACACACTGTCCATCAGCGTATAAAGGCTCCCTGTTCTCCATGGCCTGTCCTGCATTTCTGGTTTTTACAATTTTTTCGGATGGCCCTTTGGACCGGTGGGAAATGAGACTTCTTTGTTGTGCACATTTGCATTGCTTGCTTGCTTTGTTGCCCATAAATTGCGTATGTGTTTTTTCCTGGATATATTCAGGAAAAAACACATACTCCCTTTGGGGACAACTGCATCATTGTCGAAATTCTGCCGCTTTTCATGTGCTTTAAAGACGAGTCCAATCTATCTCTTGAAATCTGTTTCTTGCAATTCTGTCTTGCATTCAGATCCTCTTCTTTGCCTTACCTCAACATATTTTTGGACGTTAGTTTTCATTTATAACTCTGCAGGTTTGTGAATTGCAGTGACCCTGAGCTCCATTTTTTAAGTTGCTCTTTTGTGAGCTGGCCTCAAAGCCGCAGGATTGCTTCAGGCCCTATTTTGGCTCTGGCGAGGCGGGCTGAGCCTTTTTTTAATTCTTATTCTTAATGGGAAATTAGAGTGACATGTGCCCGTCCAAACCCCAACAACTATTCTCTCATTGGTTCCCCCTCTTCCCATTCATCCTCCTCACAATTTGCAAAATGTGTGAAACAGAAGTTTAAATGTGCTGATTCTCTAAGTGGGGAGATTCTAAGTAACGTGGCTGGAATGATGAACAGGAGCACCAGGAGAGGATAAATGAGGTGCATTTTAGACACATCTCCCGATCACATGGTGTACAGTCCTCTGGGTTTTCCATGCATGTTTTAGCTGTAGAAAGATCCCTTGAACCTGCAGATTTGGGACCCATTGAATGGGTACCAGGTAGTATTACTTTAAAGGGTGTGCATTTCCTCACCCAACCTCACATTTCTCTTAGCGCGAACAGTTTCCAGCCTTCTGTCTCATCCTGCTGTGGGTCTAGATGTGTTCAATCCATGCTGCATCACCGTCCCTGAGGAAAAGTTGTAAGAGGTTTTCTCTGTCCCTCTGTCGTTTACTTTTTTCAATTTATTACTATATTGGTTACAGCTGATTTTCAAAGCTCTGTTTCTTGCTGCTGTACATCCACTTGATTCACGTACAGAGAGACATCAATAAATTCTTTTTCAGATTCTTACCAGTCATAGATATTCTTTTCCGGTGACTTGATTGTGCTGAGTGCAGTTCTTTTAGCTACCGTGTAGGCCTTGTTGATTATCAGTTTGGTATTTGGAATGGTATCTTTGCTAATTTCAACCTCCTGGATGATGCCTCACCCCTCCCCACCTTTCCCGTTTAGCAGCCTTATGCGTGTTTTCTACATATTTGACTATGTTTTTGTTTTGTAATTTATTTCATGTGTAGCCATTTTGGATTCCACCTTTAAGTGATATCTTATGATATGTGTCTTTTTCTTTTTGAATTCTGTCACTTAGAATGATCATACGTAACTCCTCCGGAGTTGTTACAACTGGCCATATTTCATTGATTTCCAGGCTGAGTAATATTCCACTCTACCTAAGTACCACATCTCTATCCATTTTTTCCCTCCAGAGACATTGAAGTTATATCCTAGTTGAGGATCTTTTAAACGGAGAGGGGGTAAACATTGGGGTGCCTGTGTCCTCTCGATTTTTGTTTTTCCAAGATATACGCCCATGAGTGCAAGTGCCCTATGCTCTGTAGCTCATTTTTTAGATGCTTTAGTAAACACAATACACTTCTCCAGAATGGCCGTTGGGAATATACATTTCCACTATAAGCCTCACAGGGCTCCCTCTTCTCGTTGCCCTGTCCTGCATTTCTGGTGTTTACACTTTATGAGGATGGCTCTTCTGACTGATGCGAAGTGATATCTTTTGTAGTATTGATTTCCAGTGCCCACCTGTTTGGTTGGCTAAAAAAGTGTATGCCCTTTTCTTGAATATATACAGCGAAAAACACATACAGCCTTTTTGGCCAACTGCAATGTTGGCAATGTTCAGCCCCTTTTCTTGTGCTTAATGGCGAGTCCTTTCTACCTCCTCAAATCCCTTTCCTGCCATTCTCCCTTGCTTACCAATCCTTTTCTCTGACTTTCCTCAAGACATTTTTCAGTGATAGATATTTTCAATTCTGCAGTTTTGTGAATTTTACTGCCCCTGAGTTCCATTGTTCAACTCGTGTTTATGGGAACTGGCCACAAAGCAGCGGGATTTCCTCAAGCCCTATACTGTTTCCATGGGCAACCCTAGCCTTTGGTCAATTCGTCTTCCTGATTGGAAATTAGAGTGACATGTGCCTGTCTGAACACCTAGGACTTGTCTCTCATTGTTCCTCATCCTTCCGCTTCATCCTCTGGACAAATTCCAAACTGTACGCAACAGGATGTTGACAGTGCTGACATCTCCAAGTGGGGAGACTGTTAGTAAAGACGCTGGAGGGGTGAACCCGAGCACCAGGAGATGAGGAGATGAGATGCCTTTTCCAAACTCTTCCCGATCAGACGGTATACCATCCTCTGGGTGTGACAGACATGTTTTAGCAGTAGGAAGAGTCCCATTCATGTAAGGAGAACACCAGGGCTTTTTCAAAATCTGTGTCTCCCCGAAACCCAAACTGGGGAATTTTTTAAGCTACGGCTACACATATGTTCATTAAGGGCCTTGGGAAGTAGGCAGAGTCCAAACTTTAGATGATTGAAGTCTTCAGGGTCAGAAGCACTCACCACCAGCTTCCCTTAGGCTCCACTTTAACTGTCATTGATAGATGATGTCAATAAAAATATCTATTCTTTTTTAGATTATTTCCCTTTATAGGTTATTGCAAAATGTTGAGTGTAGTTCCCTGTGCTATACAATAGTTCCTTGTTGATGATCTATTTTATACATGGCAGTATGTATGTGTTAATTCCAAACTGTTAATTTATCCCTCCTCCCACCTTTCCCCTTTGGTAATAATAAATTATAAGATTTTATACTTCTCAGAAATGGGGGAGCTGAAAGAGAGGTATCATTTTCAATGGAAAAGGATTTAAAACAAGATTGAAGGTTTAACCAAGATTATTAGATGTACATCCGTGGAAAGAAATCACTTCGTTTCTCTAATATTGACCTGACAAATAAGACAAACCTTTTCACTGAACTTGCTTATAAAAAGTGATGGAAATATCAAATGGAAGTGTTAAAAACATCTTATTTTACCCGAGCCTTATACACTGTTCTATGTTAACTACAGTTTGGCTCACACATCTGTTCATTGAGGTTACAATAGTCTCAATTTCTGTTACTGATCCTCCAGAGTGGACCCCAACAAGTGTCCCCCTGCCCAGTGTCATTGGGGCCAACAGATCGAGACTGAGTTTGGTTCACAAGCAAAGGAAACTTTATATTTTGATCAGAGAATGGAGAGGTGAGAGCATGCACTACCCCGTGGGCTGTGGGCTGGGCTGCTGTGTAGAGATCCTGTCAGAGTCAGTGGGAGGGAGGGAGGCGGCGGAGCTCTCGAGGGCCGGGTTGGCTGTAGCTCAGGCTCTATATCGTGGAGTCTGCACTGGGCCCCAGGAGCTGAGGTGTCGCCCCAGCCATTCTGCACTAGGAAATCTGGTCTGAAGTGCCGGGTGTGGAACCTCTGCATGCGGGACCCTAGGAGCACGTGAAATTAGACAAAGCACAAAGGATAAAAAAGGTTAGACTTGACTTTATTGCCCAGATTCTATTTTTATCTCCCAGGGATTTTTAATGGGCTTTGCTGGGGACAAACCCCTCCTCTGCCTTTTGTCCCGTTCCTCATTCTTGGAGTGCTGAGGGTGCAGACCCTTCTTCTGTAACTGCTGAGTGCTGAGTTGGGAGCCCTCATACCCTGGGGCGAGGGTCAGAGCTTCTCCCCAGCAGCCTCCCGGTGACGTTGATTGTCCCCAGGACCCCTGCCTCCCTGCTCGTCCACCTGAGCACCAGCATTGGAAGTGTTATAGATTCTAATGACCTTTAAGGGTCCAGGAAAGAGATGTGCAGAGACGCTGTGGGGGCCGGTTTCACCCCGCCCCACATTTGTTCGGCCACCTTAGGCTGACCGTCTCTGCCAGCCTAGATGCTCTGACCAGTAGTCTGCGCTTTCTTCAATTAGGCCCCTGAATTAACGTACAAACAGCACCAGGTGTCAGAGCCCTGCCCGCTCAACTCCCAGACAGTCCAGGGTCAGTGGTGATCAAGGACCATGATGGCCACTGAGTCAACAGCCTTTTGAAGTAAACAGGAGTCCAGCCGGTCTTATTGGCCACCATCATCACGGTGTCTGTAGGCTTTTCTATGGTGACAGTGTGGTATACTGTTCCCCCGCCAAGATTATTAACTCCCCTCTGGGTGCAGTAAGTCCTGCAAGCAGTAGTCTACTCTTTTGGGACACACTCTTGTTGTTTTATGAGAGAAACTCCAGGTCAAGTGATGTTCACACGAGTCGTCATGGTGCCCTGTTGCCCCCGGTTATCTCTCTGGATGTTGGAGTTGGAGGGCCTCCTCACTCGAGGTCGGTGTGCCCACGGAGCGAACCCTGCAACTTCAGGGCATGGTTGGTGGTTAGGATCACCACGTGGGGTCCTTTTCCCTTAGGAGGGAGGTGGCCTTTTGGGCTGCTGATTTCCAGGTTTTTAGATACCGCCAGTATCTTGGCCAGATGTGGCAGTGGGCCAAGCCCCTTAGTGACCGTAGTTTATCCTACCTGGATGGCATTCTTGCATTGTTCCATTTCAAGTGGTCCCAGTTTTTGCACTAATTCTCCAATGGCGATTCACCTTTCACCGGGAATGGAAAGGTCAAAGGGTTTAGCTAAATTAGGGAGTTCCAGGGCAAGGGTCTGAATTGACTGCTCTTTCCATTCTTGAAAGGCCACTTCTGGATTCTATTCAAAAGGATCATCATCTTTTCCTTTCAGTGTTTCATATAGAGGCCCAGCTAGTAGACTGTAGTTAGGGATCCAGAAGCAGCAAACCCTGGCCTCCCCAGGAACCCCTAAGCTGTCTTCTAGTTTTAGAAAGGGGTAAGGCTGAAAATGGTTTCTTCCCTTTCCTGGGATGGGCTTCTCTGACCTTCTGTGAGAATGAAGCCCAGGCAGGTCACCGCAGTCTGTGATATTTGAGCTTTTTCTTGGACAACTTCTATCCTTTATTGGCTTGGTAGTTCAGAGGCCTCCTTAGTAGGGCTGGTGATCAGAATGTCGTCTGCATATTGAAGGAGGGTTTCCTTTTCCAGAGGTAGAACTTTTAGGTCTTTAGCTAAGCTTTCCCCAAAGATGGTGTGGGAATTTTTGCACCCTTGGGGCCAGACGGCCCGGAAGTATTGTTTTAGTTGTATGTTGAGTCCTGCCACTCACAAGCCAAAATTTCTTGTGACTCTGGGACTAATGGAATACAAAAGAAGGCATCATTGAAGACTAATACAGAATACCATGTCCTGGTGGTTGGTAGAATGACCAGCAGGGTGTAGGAATTAGGAGCAACAGGAGGTATATCCTCGGTGGCTTCACTGACTGTCCTGACATCCTTTACCAGGTCCCCAGCGGCCCATGGGGCTCTCGTGGTCAGAACAATCCCAGAATATGGAGCTCACCTGGGCAGGTACCCCACCCCCACCCCAGCCCACGGGGCTCTCGTGGTCAGGCCCCTCCCAGGATACAGAGCTACCCTTGCAGGTACCGTGGCAGGGCTGGGCACACAGGAACCGTGCACATAGCCCTCATTGCAGAGCACCCCCAGCTCACCTGTCGCTCAGAGCTGACACAGAGCACCTCAGAGCAGGACTTGAACTAACAAACAGCAGCTGCGACAGGTCTGTGACCCTGGGCATCACTCCGTGAGGCCTCCCTCCACCTGGTCTTCCAGAGACTTCCACTGCACCCGGGGCACCAGGCCTCTGTCTCCAACCACCACCCACCCCTCCTCTCCCTGACTCCTGGGTTCCTCTCATTAGGAGAGGGTTTTCTTGAAGTTGTCTCCCACTCATGGGCCAGATAAAATGATTAGAAAACAAGCCAAAGCTGCAGCCCCTTGTCTATCCTGACTCTCAGGAGCCCACACCTGTTCCTTGGACCTGGCCGGTTCAGCAAGTTCCATTTTCTGCAACTGTGAGCCCCTGAGGGGTGATGATTGGCTGACCTGGGCAGCCTTACCGTGCCGGCCAGCCTTACCGTGCCGGCCAGCCCTCCCCAGGTGTGCCTGGGTTGAGATCAATATAAATACCACTCCAGGCAGCAAGAGCCCCTGCAGCCGTGCCTGACGCCATTTTCTCTGCCCTGTCAGCAGTCTCGGGGCTGGGCTGGTGGGAGGGAGTGAGAGGCCACGGCTTTGTGGGTGGCCCAGTGTGAGTGGGGCTCTGCTGGACTTTCTGCAGCAGTTGCCAGGCTGCCACCTGCTAAAGAAGAGGGTGTGTCACCCATACCTGCTGCTGGAATTTCTCCCTGGGCAGAGGTGAGGAAGGAAAAAAGCAGTGGGGGCAGGGACAGGACGGGTATCTCAGGCAGGGAAATGGAAATCTTCCAGAAGAGCACCCAGGGCCAGGACCATCCTGGCTGGCCTGCAGGCACCAAGTCGGCCGGCATGCTGTCACTCGTGTGGCTCTATGGCCCTTCCTCTAGGCTTTCAAGTCCTTGTATATATTCAGGTGTTTTACCTGGGACGGGTGGGAATAGTTCAGCAGCAACTGGCCTGGGGCTCAGCTCACGTTTACTCACAGATGCCTCGGCACGGTGCCCCAGCTTTGCAATGAGGACGCTTGTTGCGTGGGGGCTGCTGGCTGAATGGGAGACGATTCCCCACCACTGACCAACTTCAGAATTGTTTACAACTGGAGCAAGTGCCCTGATACGGTTTTCCTCTGTGTAACTGGTGGGTTCTGTGTTTTTTTTCTCTTTTTCGTTTTTGGTTCAAGGTAGATTTTATTCCTCTTTTTTGTATTTACAGATATAAGCATGGAAATAATTTATTCATATAAATACATGTATGTGCAGGGAATAATTGTTTTTTCTGTTTTATTTTTTAAATTTTACTTCTTTTTAATTTTGAATTTTATTTTATATTTTTATACAGCAGGTTCTTATTGGTTATCTATTTTATACATATAAATGTATACATGCCAATCCCAGTCTCTCAACTCCTCCCACCACCACCCCCCCAACAGCTTTCCCCCCTTGTTGTCCATACGTTTGTTGTCTACATCTGTTGCTCTATTTATGCCTTGCAAAATGGTTAATCTGTACAGTTTTTCTAGGTTCCACATATATGCATGAATATACAAGATTTGTTTTTCTCTTTCTGACTTACTTCACTCTGTATGACAGTCTCTAGATCCATCGACGTCTCTACAAATGACCCAATTTCATTCCTTTTCATGGCTTAGTAATATTCCATTTTATATATGTACCACAGCTTTATGCATTCGTCTGTCTGTGGGCATTTAGGTTGCTTCCATTACCTCGATATTGTAAATAGTGATGCAATGAACATTGCGGTGAATGACTCTTTTTGATTTATGGTTTTGTCTGGGTATATGTCCAGTACTGGGATTGCTGTATCATATGGTAATTCTATTGTTAGTTTCTTAAGAAATTCCATATTGTTCTCCATAATGACTGTATCAATTTATATTCCCAACAATAGTGGAAGAGGGTTCCTTTTCTCCACACCCTTTCCAGCATTTTTTGTTTGTAGATTTTCAATGATGCCTATTCTACCAGGTGTGAGGTGATACCTCATTGTTGAACCCATTTCGTTGAGCAAGGGGTAGCTCTTGTCTATTACATATTTGGCTTATGGAACGGTATCTGTGCTAATTTCAAACTCTGCTTTTATGCAGCACCCCAACTCACCTTCCCCCTTAAGCAGGCATAAGTTGGTTTTCTAAACTTGAGACCCTGTTCTGTTTTGTAATTCAGTTCATGTGTAGCCAAGTTCACATTCCGTGTATTAATGATACCTTATGAAGTTTCTTTTTCTGTGTGACTTATTTCACTTAGAATCATCATGCCTCAATCCACTCATTATGGTGGTACGGGCCTGGTGACATAGATTTCATTGCTGAGTGGTATTCTGTTGTACATAAGTACCGCAACTTCTTTATCCATTATTTGCTCTCTGGGATATTTAACTTGTGCCGCAGAAGAGATTCCTGTAAAAAGAGCTGTCCCAAATTTTGGGGTGGCTGTGTCTTTTTGATTTTAATTTCCCTAAGCTATAGGACCATAAGTGGAAGTGCCCTAGGCTCTGTTGCTTTGTTTTTTAGATGTTTCAGGAAACACCATACACTTCTCCCGAGTGTCTGTTGGCAATTTACATCCCGCCCATCAGCATAACAAGGCTCCCAGTTCTCCATGGCCTGTCCTGCCTTTCTGGATTTTACACTTTTTTCAGATGGCCCTTTTGACCGGGGGGAAGTGAGACTTCATTGTAGTGCAGATTTCCTTTGCAAGCTTGCTTGGTTGGCCAAAAAGGGCGTATGCGTTTTTTCCTGAATATATTCAGGAAAAAACGCATACGCCCTTTTTGGCCAAGTGCATCATTGTCGAAGTTCTGCCTCTTTTCCTGTGTTTTAAATGCAATCCAATTCCGATTCCTCCTGAAATCGGTTTCCTGCAATTCTGCCCCGCATTCAAGTCCTCTTGGCAGCCCTACTTCAGTATATATTCGGACAATAGCTGTCATTTATAAATCTGCAGGTTTGTGAATTACAGTGCCCCTGAGCTCCTTTCTTCAACTCGCTTTCTTGTGAGTTGGCCACAACACCGCAGGATTGCTTCAGGCCCTAATCTGGTTCCGGCACGGCATGCTGAGCCTTTGGTTTATTCCTCTTCCCTGTGGGAAATGAGAGTTAAACTTGCCCGTCCAGACACCTCCAGCTAGTCTCTCATTGGTTCTCCCTATTCCTGTTCATCTTCCGCAGAAATTGCAAACTGGGCCAAACAGGAGGTTAAAGGCACTCACTCTCCAAGTGAGGAGAGTGTTAGTAAAGCGTCTGGAATGTTGCACCCAAGTACCAGGGAACGAAAAGTGAGACACATTTGAACACGTTTCTCGATCATACGGTGGATCATACTCTGGGTTCCACATGCATGTTTTAGCTGAAGGAAGAATCCCTTAAACCTGGAGAGTTGAGACCCATGGAATGGGTACCATGCAATATGACTTCAAAGGGTCTGCATTTGCTCACTGAACCTCACCAATCTTATGAGCCCCAAGTGTCCAGCCTTATGTGTCACCCAGCTCTGGGTGTAGATATGGTAAATGCAGGTTGCATCAGAAGCCTTGAATGAATTACTTAAGTATTGCTCTCTATTTCACTGTCATTGTGTTTTGTTTAAGAAATTTATTTTTAATATGGGATTTAGCTGATTTTCACTGCTTTAATGCCGCTGTACACACTCTTGATTCTCTTACAGAGATATATAAATCCATAGCTTTTATGATTCTTACTAGTCAGTTATATTCCTAGGCGTTGAATATGGGGTGTTGAGTCCATTTCGTTGAGCAAGGAGTAGCTCTTGTCTATTCCATATTTGGCTTAAGGAACTTTATCTGTGCTCATTTCAATCTCTGGTTTTATGCAGCACCCCAACTCACCTTTCCCCTTAAGCAAGCATAAGTTGGTTTTCTAAATTTGAGACCCTGTTCTGTTTTGGAATTCAGTTCCTGTGTAGCCAAGTTTACATTCCGTGTAGTAGTGATATCTTATGATGTTTCTTTCTCTGTGTGACTTATTTCAGTTAGATTCATCGTACTTAATCCACTCATTATGCTGCTACTGGCCTGATGACATAGATTTCATTGCTGAGTGATATTGCATTGTACGTAAGTACCACAACTTCTTTATCCATTTTTCACTTTCTGCGATATTGAACTTGTACCGTATATGACGTTCTTGTAAACAGAGCCATCCCAAACTTTGGGGTGGCTGTGTCTTTTTGATTTTAATTTCCCTAAACTATAGGACCATAAGTGGAAGTGCCCTAGGCTCTGTTACTTTGTTTTTTAGATGTTTCAGGAAACACCAAACACTTCTCCAGAGTGGCTGTTGGCAATGTACATCCCGCCCATCAACATAAGAAGGCTCCCACTTCTCCATGGCCTGTCGTGCCTTTATGGATTTTACACTTTTTTCAGATGGCCCTTTTGACCAGGGGAAAGTGAGACTTCATTGTAGTGCAGATTTCCTTTGCAAGCTTGCTTTGTTGGCCAGAAAGTGTGTATGCGTTTTTTCCTGACTATATTCAGGAAAAAACACATACGCCCTTTTTGGCCAAGTGCATCATTGTCGAGGTTCTGACTCTCTTCATATGTTTTCAGTGCAATTCCAGTGTACCTCCAGAAATCGGTTTCCTGCAATTCTGCCTTGCTTTCAATGCTTCTTCATAGCCTTACCTCAATATATTTTTTGAAAATAGTTGGCCTTTATAACTCTGCAGGTTTTTGAATTGCAGTGGCCCTTAGCTCCATTTTTCAGCTCTTATTTCTGTGATCTTGCTCCATAACCACAGGATTCCTTGAAGCCCTATTCTTCTTCTGGGGCACCTTGCTCTGCCTTTGGTTAATTCTTCTTCCTGATGTGAAATTAGAGTGACATGTGCCCACTGAAACTGCTACAGCTAGTTTCTCACTGGTTCCCCCTATTCCCATTCATCCTCCGCACTAACTGCAGACTGTGCGATACCAGAACTTAAAGGCATTGACTCTCCATGTGGGGATGTTGTTAGTAAAGTGGCTGGAATGTCGATCCGGAGCCCCAGGAGAGGAAAAATGAGGTGCGTTTTAGAAACCTTTCCCGATCATATGGTATACCAGTCGCTGGGTTTCCCAAGCATGGTTTAGCTGTAGGAAGATTCCCTTCAACCTGGAGTGTTGGGACCCTTGGACTGTGTAGCATGAAGTATTGCATTAAACTTTCGGCAGTTGCTCACCAAAGCTCACCAATCCTGTCAACCCCAAGTGTCCAGCCTTATGTCTTATCCAGCTGTGGGTTTATATGTGGTCAATCCAGGTTGCATCACAGCCCCTGAGCGAATTTTGTAAGAATTTTTCTCTCTTTCATTGTTTCAGCGTTTTGTTTTTAAAATTTATTTCTATAATGGGGTTTAGCTCATTTTCACTGCTGTGTTTGTGCCGCTCTGCACACACTTGATTCCCTTATGGAGATATATCAATACATGGGTTTTAAGATTCTTATTACTCAGATATATTTCTCTGCGGTGTATAGGGTGTGTTGAGGCCAGTTCATTGAGCAAGGTGTAGATCTTGTCTAATACCTATTTGGTTTATTGAACGGTATCTGTGCTAATTTCAAACTCTGGTTTTATGCATCACCCCACCTCTCCTTTCCCCTTAAGCTGACATAAGTGTGTTTTCTAAATGTGAGACACTGTTCTGTTCTGTAATTCATTTCTTGTGCAGCCATATTTACCCTCCCTCTATAAGTGATATCTTATGATATGTTTCTTTTTCTGTTTGACTTATTTCAAGTAGTATTATCGGACCTAAATCCACTCTTTATCCTTCTACTAGCCTTATTACATTGATTTCATGGTGAAGAGATATTCCATTGTACATAAGTACCACATCTTCTTTATCCATTGTTCTCTTTCCTGGGATATTTAAGGTGTACTGAAGTTGAGGTTCTTGTAAACAGAGTAGCCCTAAACTGTGGTGTGCTTGTGTCTTGTTGATTTTTAGACTTCCCTAGATATACTTCCATGATTGGAAGTGTCCTATGCTCTGTAGCTCTGTTTTTTAGATGATTTAGGAACCACCATACACTTCTCCAGAGTGGCTCTCGGCAGTTCACACACTGCCCATCAGCGTATAAAGGCTCCCTGTTCTCCATGGCCTGTCCTGCATTTCTGGTTTTTACAATTTTTTAGGATGGCCCTTTTGACCGGTGGGAAGTGAGACTTCTTTGTTGTGCACATTTGCATTGCTTGCTTGCCTCGTTGCCCATAAAGTGCGTATGCGTTTTTTCCTGGATATAATCAGGAAAAAACGCATACGCCCTTTTGGGCCAACTGCATCATTGTCGAAATTCTGCCGCTTTTCATGTGTGTTAAAGACGAGTCCAATCTATCTCTTGAAATCTGTTTCTTGCAATTCTGTCTTGCATTCAGATCCTCTTCTTTGCCTTACCTCAACATATTTTTGGATGTTAGTTTTCATTTATAACTCTGCAGGTTTGTGAATTGCAGTGACCCTGAGCTCCATTTTTTAAGTTGCTCTTTTGTGAGCTGGCCTCAAACCCGCAGGATTGCTTCAGGCCCTATTTTGGCTCCGGCGAGGCAGGCTGAGCCTTTCTTTAATTCTTATTCTTAATGGGAAATTAGAGTGATATGTGCCCGTCCAAACCCCTACAACTCTTCTCTCATTGGTTCCCCCTCTTCCCGTTCATCCTCCTCACAATTTGCAAAATGTGTGAAACAGAAGTTTAAATGTGCTGATTCTCCAAGTGGGGAGATTCTAAGTAGCGTGGCTGGAATGGTGAACAGGAGCACCAGGAGAGGATAAATGAGGTGCATTTTAGACACATCTCCCGATCACATGGTGTACAGTCCTCTGGGTTTTCCATGCATGTTTTAGCTGTAGAAAGATCCCTTGAACCTGCAGATTTGGGACCCATTGAATGGGTACCAGGTAGTATTACTTTAAAGGGTGTGCATTTCCTCACCCAACCTCACATTTCTCTTAGCGCAAACAGTTTCCAGCCTTATGTCTCATCCTGCTGTGGGTCTAGATGTGTTCAATCCATGTTGCATCACCGTCCCTGAGGAAAAGTTGTAAGAGGTTTTCTCTGTCTCTCTGTCGTTTATTTTTTTCAATTTATTACTATATTGGTTACAGCTGATTTTCAAAGCTCTGTTTCTTGCTGCTGTACATCCACTTGATTCACGTACAGAGAGACATCAATAAATTCTTTTTCAGATTCTTACCAGTCGTATATATTCTTTTCCGGTGACTTGAGTGTGCTGAGTGCAGTTCTTTTAGCTACCGTGTAGGCCTTGTTGATTATCAGTTTGGTATTTGGAATGGTATCTTTGCTAATTTCAACCTCCTGGATGATGCCTCACCCCTCCCCACCTTTCCCGTTTAGCAGCCTTATGCGTGTTTTCTACATATTTGACTATGTTTTTGTTTTGTAATTTATTTCATGTGTAGCCATTTTGGATTCCACCTTTAAGTGATATCTTATGATATGTGTCTTTTTCTTTTTGAATTCTGTCACTTAGAATGATCATACGTAACTCCTCCGGAGTTGTTACAACTGGCCATATTTCATTGATTTCCAGGCTGAATAATATTCCACTCTACCTAAGTACCACATCTCTATCCATTTTTTCCCTCCAGAGACATTTAAGTTATATCCTAGTCGAGGATCTTTTAAACAGAGAGGGGGTAAACATTGGGGTGCCTGTGTCCTCTCGATTTTTGTTTTTCCCAAGATATACGCCCATGAGTGCAAGTGCCCTATGCTCTGTAGCTCATTTTTTAGATGCTTTAGTAAACACAATACACTTCTCCAGAATGGCCGTTGGCAATATACATTTCCACTATAAGTCTCACAGGTCTCCCTCTTCTCGTTGCCCTGTCCTGCATTTCTGTTGTTTACGCTTTATGAGGATGGCTCTTCTGACTGATGCGAAGTGATATCTTTTGTAGTATTGACTTCCAGTGCCCACCTGTTTGGTTGGCTAAAAAAGTGTATGCCCTTTTCTTGAATATATACAGAAAAAAACGCATACACCTTTTTTGGCCAACTGCAATGTTGGCAATGTTCAGCTCCTTTTCTTGTGCTTAATGGCGAGTCCTTTCTACCTCCTCAAATCCCTTTCCTGCCATTCTCCCTTGCTTACAAGTCCTTTTCTCTGACTTTCCTCAAGACATTTTTCAGTGATGGATATTTTCAACTCTGCAGTTTTGTGAATTTTACTGCCCCTGAGTTCCATTGTTCAACTTGTGTTTATGGGAACTGGCCACAAAGCAGCGGGATTTCCTCAAGCCCTATACTGTTTCCATGGGCAACCCTAGCCTTTGGTCAATTCGTCTTCCTGATTGACATGTGCCTGTCTGAACACCTAGGACTTGTCTCTCATTGTTCCTCGTCCTTCCGCTTCATCCTCTGGACAAATTCCAAACTGTACGCAACAGGATGTTGACAGTGCTGACATCTCCAAGTGGGGAGACTGTTAGTAAAGACGCTGGAGGGGTGAACCCGAGCACCAGGAGATGAGAAGATGAGATGTCTTTTCCAAACTCTTCCCGATCAGACGGTATACCATCCTCTGGGTGTGACAGACATGTTTTAGCAGTAGGAAGAGTCCCATTCATGTAAGGAGAACACCAGGGCTTTTTCAAAATCAGTGTCTCCCCGAAACCCAAACTGGGGAATTTTTTAAGCTACGGCTACACATATGTTCATTAAGGGCCTTGGGAAGTAGGCAGAGTCCAAACTTTAGATGATTGAAGTCTTCAGGGTCAGAAGCACTCACCACCAGCTTCCCTTAGGCTCCACTTTAACTGTCATTGATAGATGATGTCAATAAAAATATCTATTCTTTTTCAGATTATTTCCCCTTATAGGTTATTGCAAAATGTTGAGTGTAGTTCCCTGTGCTATACAGTAGTTCCTTGTTGATGATCTATTTTATACATAGCAGTGTGTATGTGTTCATTCCAAACTGTTAATTTATCCCTCCTCCCACCTTTCCCCTTTGGTAATAATAAATTATAAGATTTTATACTTCTCAGAAATGGGGGAGCTGAAAGAGAGGTATCATTTTCAATGGAAAAGCATTTAAAACAAGATTGAAGGTTTAACCAAGATTATTAGATGTACATCCTTGGAAAGAAATCACTTCGTTTCTCTAATATTGACCTGACAAATAAGACAAACCTTTTCACTGAACTTGCTTATAAAAAGTGATGGAAATATCAAATGGAAGTGTTAAAAACATCTTATTTTACCCGAGCCTTATACACTGTTCTATGTTAACTACAGTTTGGCTCACACATCTGTTCATTGAGGTTACAATAGTCTCAATTTCTGTTACTGATCCTCCAGAGTGGACCCCAACAAGTGTCCCCCTGCCCAGTGTCATTGGGGCCAACAGATCGAGACTGAGTTTGGTTCACAAGCAAAGGAAACTTTATATTTTGATCAGAGAATGGAGAGGTGAGAGCATGCACTACCCCGTGGGCTGTGGGCTGGGCTGCTGTGTAGAGATCCTGTCAGAGTCAGTGGGAGGGAGGGAGGCGGCGGAGCTCTCGAGGGCCGGGTTGGCTGTAGCTCAGGCTCTATATCGTGGAGTCTGCACTGGGCCCCAGGAGCTGAGGTGTCGCCCCAGCCATTCTGCACTAGGAAATCTGGTCTGAAGTGCCGGGTGTGGAACCTCTGCATGCGGGACCCTAGGAGCACGTGAAATTAGACAAAGCACAAAGGATAAAAAAGGTTAGAGTTGACTTTATTGCCCAGATTCTATTTTTATCTCCCAGGGATTTTTAATGGGCTTTGCTGGGGACAAACCCCTCCTCTGCCTTTTGTCCCGTTCCTCATTCTTGGAGTGCTGAGGGTGCAGACCCTTCTTCTGTAACTGCTGAGTGCTGAGTTGGGAGCCCTCATACCCTGGGGCGAGGGTCAGAGCTTCTCCCCAGCAGCCTCCCGGTGACGTTGATTGTCCCCAGGACCCCTGCCTCCCTGCTCGTCCACCTGAGCACCAGTATTGGAAGTGTTATAGATTCTAATGACCTTTAAGGGTCCAGGAAAGAGATGTGCAGAGACGCTGTGGGGGCCGGTTTCACCCCGCCCCACATTTGTTCGGCCACCTTAGGCTGACCGTTTCTACCAGCCTAGATGCTCTGACCAGTAGTCTGCGCTTTCTTCAATTAGGCCCCTGAATTAACGTACAAACAGCACCAGGTGTCAGAACCCTGCCCGCTCAACTCCCAGACAGTCCAGGGTCAGTGGTGATCAAGGACCATGATGGCCACTGAGTCAACAGCCTTTTGAAGTAAACAGGAGTCCAGCCGGTCTTATTGGCCACCATCATCACGGTGTCTGTAGGCTTTTCTATGGTGACAGTGTGATATACGGTTCCCCCGCCAAGATTATTAGCTCCCCTCTGAGTGCAGTAAGTCCTGCAAGCAGTAGTCTACTCTTTTGGGACACACTCTTGTTGCTTTATGAGAGAAACTCCAGGTCAAGTGATGTTCACACGAGTCGTCATGGTGCCCTGTTGCCCCCGGTTATCTCTCTGGATGTTGGAGTTGGAGGGCCTCCTCACTCGAGGTCGGTGTGCCCACGGAGCGAACCCTGCAACTTCAGGGCATGGTTGGTGGTTAGGATCACCACGTGGGGTCCTTTTCCCTTAGGAGGGAGGTGGCCTTTTGGGCTGCTGATTTCCAGGTTTTTAGATACCGCCAGTATCTTGGCCAGATGTGGCAGTGGGCCAAGCCCCTTGGTGACCATAGTTTATCCTACCTGGATGGCATTCTTGCATTGTTCCATTTCAAGTGGTCCCAGTTTTTGCACTAATTCTCCAATGGCGATTCACCTTTCACCGGGAATGGAAAGGTCAAAGGGTTTAGCTAAATTAGGGAGTTCCAGGGCAAGGGTCTGAATTGACTGCTCTTTCCATTCTTGAAAGGCCACTTCTGGATTCTATTCAAAAGGATCATCATCTTTTCCTTTCAGTGTTTCATATAGAGGCCCAGCTAGTAGACTGTAGTTAGGGATCCAGAAGCAGCAAACCCTGGCCTCCCCAGGAACCCCTAAGCTGTCTTCTAGTTTTAGAAAGGGGTAAGGCTGAAAATGGTTTCTTCCCTTTCCTGGGATGGGCTTCTCTGACCTTCTGTGAGAATGAAGCCCAGGCAGGTCACCGCAGTCTGTGATATTTGAGCTTTTTCTTGGACAACTTCTATCCTTTATTGGCTTGGTAGTTCAGAGGCCTCCTTAGTAGGGCTGGTGATCAGAATGTCGTCTGCATATTGAAGGAGGGTTTCCTTTTCCAGAGGTAGAACTTTTAGGTCTTTAGCTAAGCTTTCCCCAAAGATGGTGTGGGAGTTTTTGCACCCTTGGGGCCAGACGGCCCGGAAGTATTGTTTTAGTTGTATGTTGAGTCCTACCACTCACAAGCCAAAATTTCTTGTGACTCTGGGACTAATGGAATACAAAAGAAGGCATCATTGAAGACTAATACAGAATACCATGTCCTGGTGGTTGGTAGAATGACCAGCAGGGTGTAGGAATTAGGAGCAACTGGAGATATATCCTCGGTGGCTTCACTGACTGTCCTGACATCCTTTACCAGGTCCCCAGCAGCCCATGGGGCTCTCGTGGTCAGACCAATCCCAGAATATGGAGCTCACCTGGGCAGGTACCCCACCCCCACCCCAGCCCACGGGGCTCTCGTGGTCAGGCCCCTCCCAGGATACAGAGCTACCCTTGCAGGTACCGTGGCAGGGCTGGGCACACAGGAACCGTGCACATAGCCCTCATTGCAGAGCACCCCCAGCTCACCTGTCGCTCAGAGCTGACACAGAGCACCTCAGAGCAGGACTTGAACTAATAAACAGCAGCTGCGACAGGTCTGTGACCCTGGGCATCACTCCGTGAGGCCTCCCTCCACCTGGTCTTCCAGAGACTTCCACTGCACCCGGGGCACCAGGCCTCTGTCTCCAACCACCACCCACCCCTCCTCTCCCTGACTCCTGGGTTCCTCTCATTAGGAGAGGGTTTTCTTGAAGTTGTCTCCCACTCATGGGCCAGATAAAATGATTAGAAAACAAGCCAAAGCTGCAGCCCCTTGTCTATCCTGACTCTCAGGAGCCCACACCTGTTCCTTGGACCTGGCCGGTTCAGCAAGTTCCATTTTCTGCAACTGTGAGCCCCTGAGGGGTGATGATTGGCTGACCTGGGCAGCCTTACCGTGCCGGCCAGCCCTCCCCAGGTGTGCCTGGGTTGAGATCAATATAAATACCACTCCAGGCAGCAAGAGCCCCTGTAGCCGTGCCTGACGCCATTTTCTCTGCCCTGTCAGCAGTCTCGGGGCTGGGCTGGTGGGAGGGAGTGAGAGGCCACGGCTTTGTGGGTGGCCCAGTGTGAGTGGGGCTCTGCTGGACTTTCTGCAGCAGTTGCCAGGCTGCCACCTGCTAAAGAAGAGGGTGTGTCACCCATACCTGCTGCTGGAATTTCTCCCTGGGCAGAGGTGAGGAAGGAAAAAAGCAGTGGGGGCAGGGACAGGACGGGTATCTCAGGCAGGGAAATGGAAATCTTCCAGAAGAGCACCCAGGGCCAGGACCATCCTGGCTGGCCTGCAGGCACCAAGTCGGCCGGCATGCTGTCACTCGTGTGGCTCTATGGCCCTTCCTCTAGGCTTTCAAGTCCTTGTATATATTCAGGTGTTTTACCTGGGACGGGTGGGAATAGTTCAGCAGCAACTGGCCTGGGGCTCAGCTCACGTTTACTCACAGATGCCTCGGCACGGTGCCCCAGCTTTGCAATGAGGACGCTTGTTGCGTGGGGGCTGCTGGCTGAATGGGAGACGATTCCCCACCACTGACCAACTTCAGAATTGTTTACAACTGGAGCAAGTGCCCTGATACGGTTTTCCTCTGTGTAACTGGTGGGTTCTGTGTTTTTTTTCTCTTTTTCGTTTTTGGTTCAAGGTAGATTTTATTCCTCTTTTTTGTATTTACAGATATAAGCATGGAAATAATTTATTCATATAAATACATGTATGTGCAGGGAATAATTGTTTTTTCTGTTTTATTTTTTAAATTTTATTTCTTTTTAATTTTGAATTTTATTTTATATTTTTATACAGCAGGTTCTTATTGGTTATCTATTTTATACATATAAATGTATACATGCCAATCCCAGTCTCTCAACTCCTCCCACCACCACCCCCCCAACAGCTTTCCCCCCTTGTTGTCCATACGTTTGTTGTCTACATCTGTTGCTCTATTTATGCCTTGCAAAATGGTTAATCTGTACAGTTTTTCTAGGTTCCACATATATGCATGAATATACAAGATTTGTTTTTCTCTTTCTGACTTACTTCACTCTGTATGACAGTCTCTAGATCCATCGACGTCTCTACAAATGACCCAATTTCATTCCTTTTCATGGCTTAGTAATATTCCATTTTATATATGTACCACAGCTTTATGCATTCGTCTGTCTGTGGGCATTTAGGTTGCTTCCATTACCTCGATATTGTAAATAGTGATGCAATGAACATTGCGGTGAATGACTCTTTTTGATTTATGGTTTTGTCTGGGTATATGTCCAGTACTGGGATTGCTGTATCATATGGTAATTCTATTGTTAGTTTCTTAAGAAATTCCATATTGTTCTCCATAATGACTGTATCAATTTATATTCCCAACAATAGTGGAAGAGGGTTCCTTTTCTCCACACCCTTTCCAGCATTTTTTGTTTGTAGATTTTCAATGATGCCTATTCTACCAGGTGTGAGGTGATACCTCATTGTTGAATCCATTTCGTTGAGCAAGGGGTAGCTCTTGTCTATTACATATTTGGCTTATGGAACGGTATCTGTGCTAATTTCAAACTCTGCTTTTATGCAGCACCCCAACTCACCTTCCCCCTTAAGCAGGCATAAGTTGGTTTTCAAAACTTGAGACCCTGTTCTGTTTTGTAATTCAGTTCATGTGTAGCCAAGTTCACATTCCGTGTATTAGTGATACCTTATGATGTTTCTTTTTCTGTGTGACTTATTTCACTTAGAATCATCGTGCCTCAATCCACTCATTATGCTGGTACGGGCCTGGTGACATAGATTTCATTGCTGAGTGGTATTCTGTTGTACATAAGTACCGCAACTTCTTTATCCATTATTTGCTCTCTGGGATATTTAACTTGTGCCGTAGAAGAGTTTTCTGCAAAAAGAGCCATCCCAAATTTTGGGGTTGCTGTGTCTTTTTGATATTAATTTCCCTAAGCTATAGGACCATAAGTGGAAATGCCCTAGGCTCTGTTGCTTTGTTTTTTAGATGTTTCAGGAAACACCATACACTTCTCCCAAGTGTCTGTTGGCAATTTACATCCCGCCCATCAGCATAACAAGGCTCCCAGTTCTCCTTGGCCTGTCCTGCCTTTCTGGGTTTTACACTTTTTTCAGATGGCCCTTTTGACCGGGGGGAAGTGAGACTTCATTGTAGTGCAGATTTCCTTTGCAAGCTTGCTTGGTTGGCCAAAAAGGGCGTATGCGTTTTTTCCTGAATATATTCAGGAAAAAACGCATACGCCCTTTTGGCAAAGTGCATCATTGTGGACGTTCTGCCTCTTTTCCTATGCTTTCAATGCAATTCCAGTCTACCTCCTGAAACCGGTTTCCTGCAATTCTGCCCCGCTTTCAAGTCCTCTTGGCAGCCTTACTTCAGTCTATTTTTGGACGATAGCTGTCATTTATAACTCTGCAGGTTTGTGAATTACAGTGCCCCTGAGCTCCTTTCTTCAACTCGTTTCTTGTGAGCTGGCCGCAACACCGCAAGATGGCTTCAGGCCCTAATCTGGTTCCGGTATGGCACGATGAGTCTTTGGTTAAATCCTCATCCTGGTGGGAAATTAGAGTTAAATTTGCCCGTCCAGGCACCTCCCGCTTGTCTCTCATTGGTTCTCCCTATTCCTGTTCATCTTCCGCAGAAATTGCAAACTGGGCCAAACAGGAGGTTAAAGGCACTGACTCTCCAAGTGGGGAGAGTGTTAGTAAAGCGTCTGGAATGTTGCACCGAAGTACCAGGGGATGAAAACTGAGACATATTTGAACACGTCTCCCGATCACACGGTTGATCATACTCTGGGTTCCACATGCATGTTTTAGCTGAAGAAAGAATACCTTAAACCTTGAGAGTTGAGACCCGTGGAATGGGTACCATGCAATATGACTTCAAAGGGTCTTCATTTGCTCACCGAATCACTCCAATCCTATCACTGCTGCGTTTATGACCCTTGTACACACGCTTGATTCTCTTTCGGAGACATAGCAATCCATAGGTTTTAAGATACTTACTAGTCAGGTACATTCTTAGGCGTTTAATATGGGGTGTGGAGTCCATTTCGTTGAGCAAGGAGTAGCTCTTGTCTATTCCATATTTGGCTTAAGGAACTTTATTTGTGCTCATTTCAATCTCTGGTTTTATGCAGCACCCCAACTCACCTTTCCCCTTAAGCAAGCATAAGTTGGTTTTCTAAATTTGAGACCCTCTTCTGTTCTGTAATTCAGTTCCTCTGTAGCCAAGTTTAAATTCCATGTATTAGTGATATTTTTTGATGTTTCTTTTTCTGTGTGACTTATTTCAGTTAGAATCACCATACCCGAATCCACTCATTATGCTGCCACGGGCCTGGTGACATAGATTTCATTGCTGAGTGATACTGCATTGTACGTAAGTACCACAAGATCTTTATCTATTTTTCACTTTCTGTGATATTGAACTTGTACGGTAAACGAGGTTCTTGTAAACAGAGGCGTCCCAAACTTTGGGGTGGCTGTGTCTTTTTGATTTTAATTTCCCTAAGCTATAGGACCATAAGTGGAAGTGCACTAGGCTCTGTTGCTTTGTTTTTTAGATGTTTCAGGAAACACCATACACTTCTCCGGAGTGGCTGTTGGCAATTTACATCCTGCCCATCAGCATAACAAGGCTCCCAGTTCTCCATGGCCTGTCCTGCCTTTCTGGATTTTACAGGTTTTTCAGATGGCCCTTTTGACCGGGGGGAAGTGAGACTTCATTGTAGTGCAGATTTCCTTTGCAAGCTTGCTTGGTTGGCCAAAAAGGGCGTATGCGTTTTTTCCTGAATATATTCAGGAAAAAACGCATACGCCCTTTTTGGCCAAGTGCATCACTGTGGACGTTCTGCCTCTTTTCCTATGCTTTCAATGCAATTCCAGTCTACCTCCTGAAATCGGTTTCCTGCAATTCTGCCCCGCTTTCAAGTCCTCTTGGCAGCCTTACTTCAGTATATTTTTGGACGATAGCTGTCATTTATAACTCTGCAGGTTTGTGAATTACAGTGCCCCTGAGCTCCTTTCTTCAACTCGCTTTCTTGTGAGCTGGCCGCAACACCGCAGGATGGCTTCAGGCCCTAATCTGGTTCCGGCACAGCACGCTGAGCCTTTGGTTATTTCCTCTTCCTGGTGGGAAATGAGAGTTAAATTTGCCTGTCCAGACACCTCCAGCTAGTCTCTCACTGGTTCTCGCTATTCCTGTTCATCTTCCGCAGAAATTGCAAACTGGGCCAAACAGGAGGTTAAAGGCGCTGACTCTCCAAGTGGGGAGAGTGTTAGTAAAGCGTCTGGAATGTTGCACCCGAGTACCAGGGGAGGAAAACTGAGACATATTTGAACACGTCTCCCGATCACATGGTTGATCATACTCTAGGTTCCACATTCATGTTTTAGCTGAAGGAAGAATACCTTAAACCTGGGTAGTTGAAACCCGTGGAATGGGTACTATGCAATATGACTTCAAAGGGTCTTCATTTGCTCACCGAACCTCTCCAATCCTATCACTGCTGTGTTTATGTCCCTGTACACATGCTTGATTCTCTTTCAGAGACATAGCAATCCATAGGTTTTAAGATACTTACTAGTCAGGTACATTCTTAGGTGTTTAATATGCGGTGTTGAGTCCATTTCGTTGAGCAAGGAGTAGCTCTTGTCTATTCCATATTTGGCTTAAGGAACTTTATCTGTGCTCATTTCAATCTCTGGTTTTATGCAGCACCCCAACTCACCTTTCCCCTTAAGCAAGCATAAGTTGGTTTTCTAAATTTGAGAACCTGTTCTGTTTTGGAATTCAGTTCCTGTGTAGCCAAGTTTACATTCCGTGTATTAGTGATATCTTATGATGTTTCTTTTTCTGTGTGACTTATTTCAGTTAGAATCATCGTACCTGAATCCACTCATTATGCTGCTACGGGCCGGATGACATAGATTTCATTGTTGAGTGATACTGCATTGCACGTAAGTACCACAAGATCTTTATCTATTTTTCACTTTCTGTGATATTGAACTTGTACGGTAAACGAGGTTCTTGTAAACAGAGGCGTTCCAAACTTTGGGGTGGCTGTGTCTTTTTGATTTTAATTTCCCTAAGCTATAGGACCATAAGTGGAAGTGCCCTAGGCTCCGTTGCTTTGTTTTTTAGATGTTTCAGGAAACAACATACACTGCTCCCGAGTGTCTGTTGGCAATTTACATCCCGCCCATCAGCATAACAAGGCTCCCAGTTCTCCATGGCCTGTCCTGCCTTTCTGGATTTTACACTTTTATCAGATGGCCCTTTGACCGGGGGGAAGTGAGACTTCATTGTAGTGCAGATTTCCTTTGCAAGCTTGCTTGGTTGGCCAAAAAGGGCGTATGCGTTTTTTCCTGAATATATTCAGGAAAAAACGCATACGCCCTTTTTGGCCAAGTGCATCATTGTGGACGTTCTGCCTCTTTTCCTATGCTTTCAATGCAATTCCAGTCTACCTCCTGAAATCGGTTTCCTGCAATTCTGCCCCGCTTTCAAGTCCTCTTGGCAGCCTTACTTCAGTATATTTTTGGATGATAGCTGTCATTTATAACTCTGCAGGTTTGTGAATTACAGTGCCCCTGAGCTCCTTTCTTCAACTCGCTTTCTTTTGAGCTGGCCGCAACACCGCAGGATGGCTTCAGGCCCTAATCTGGTTCCGGTACGGCACGCTGAGCTTTTGGTTATTTCCTCTTCCTGGTGGGAAATGAGAGTTAAATTTGCCCGTCCAGACACCTCCAGCTAGTCTCTCATTGGTTCTCGCTATTCCTGTTCATCTTCCGCAGAAATTGCAAACTGGGCCAAACAGGAGGTTAAAGGGACTGACTCTCCAAGTCGGGAGAGTGTTAGTAAAGCGTCTGGAATGTTGCACCCGAGTACCAGGGTACGAAAACTGAGACATATTTGAACACGTCTCCCGATCACATGGTTGATCATACTCTAGGTTCCACATGCATGTTTTAGCTGAAGGAAGAATACCTTAAACCTGGGTAGTTGAAACCCGTGGATTGGGAACCATGCAATATGACTTCAAAGGGTCTTCATTTGCTCACGAACATCTCCAATCCTATCACTGCTGCGTTTATGCCCCTGTACACATGCTTGATTCTCTTTCGGAGACATAGCAATCCATAGGTTTTAAGATAGTTACTAGTCAGGTACATTCTTAGGCGTTTAATATGCGGTGTTGAGTCCATTTCGTTGAGCAAGGAGTAGCTCTTGTCTATTCCATATTTGGCTTAAGGAACTTTATCTGTGCTCATTTCAATCTCTGGTTTTATGCAGCACCCCAACTCACCTTTACCCTTAAGCAAGCATAAGTTGGTTTTCTAAATTTGAGACCCTGTTCTGTTCTGTAATTCAGTTCCTGTGTAGCCAAGTTTCCATTCCGTGTATTACTGATATCTTATGATGTTTCTTTTTCTGTGTGACTTATTTCAGTTAGAATCATCATACCTGAATCCACTCATTGTGCTGCTAAGGGCCTGATGACATAGATTTCATTGCTGAGTGATATTGCTTTGTAAGTAAATACCACAACTTCTTTATCCATTTTTCACTTTCTGCGATGTTGAACTTGTACTGTAAACGAGGTTCTTGTAAACAGAGGCGTCCCAAACTTTGGGGTGGCTGTGTCTTTTTGATTTTAATTTCCCTAAGCTATAGGACCATAAGTGGCAGTGCCCTAGGCTCTGTTGCTTTGTTTTTTAGATGTTTCAGGAAACACCATACACTTCTCCCGAGTGTCTGTTGGCAATTTACATCCCGCCCATCAGCATAACAAGGCTCCCAGTTCTCCATGGCCTGTCCTGCCTTTCTGGATTTTACACTTTTTTCAGATGGCCCTTTTGACCGGGGGGAAGTGAGACTTCATTGTAGTGCAGATTTCCTTTGCAAGCTTGCTTGGTTGGCCAAAAAGTGCGTATGCGTTTTTTCCTGAATATATTCAGGAAAAAACGCATACGCCCTTTTTGGCCAAGTGCATCATTGTGGACGTTCTGCCTCTTTTCCTATGCTTTCAATGCAATTCCAGTCTACCTCCTGAAATCGGTTTCCTGCAATTCTGCCCCGCTTTCAAGTCCTCTTGGCAGCCTTACTTCAGTCTATTTTTGGACGATAGCTGTCATTTATAACTCTGCAGGTTTGTGAATTACAGTGCCCCTGAGCTCCTTTCTTCAACTCGCTTTCTTGTGAGCTGGCCGCAACACCGCAGGATGGCTTCGGGCCCTAATCTGGTTCCGGCACGGCACGCTGAGACTTTGGTTAATTCCTCTTCCTGGTGGGAAATGAGAGTTAAATTTGCCCGTCCAGACACCTCCAGCTAGCCTCTCATTGGTTCTCGCTATTCCTGTTCATCTTCCGCAGAAATTGCAAACTGGGCCAAACAGGAGGTTAAAGGGACTGACTCTCCAAGTCGGGAGAGTGTTAGTAAAGCGTCTGGAATGTTGCACCCGAGTACCAGGGGAGGAAAACTGAGACATATTTGAACACGTCTCCCGATCACATGGTTGATCATACTCTAGGTTCCACATGCATGTTTTAGCTGAAGGAAGAATACCTTAAACCTGGGTAGTTGAAACCCGTGGAATGGGTACCATGCAATATGACTTCAAAGGGTCTTCATTTGTTCACCGAACGTCTCCAATCCTATCACTGCTGCGTTTATGCCCCTGTACACATGCTTTATTCACTTTCGGAGACATAGCAATCCATAGGTTTTAAGATACTTACTAGTCAGGTACATTCTTAGGCGTTTAATATGGGGTGTTGAGTCCATTTCGTTGAGCAAGGAGTAGCTCTTGTCTATTCCATATTTGGCTTAAGGAACTTTATCTGTGCTCATTTCAATCTCTGGTTTTATGCAGCACCCCAACTCACCTTTCCCCTTAAGCAAGAATAAGTTGGTTTTCTAAATTTGAGACCCTGTTCTGTTCTGTAATTCAGTTCCTGTGTAGCCAAGTTTCCATTCCGTGTATTACTGATATCTTATGATGTTTCTTTTTCTGTGTGACTTATTTCAGTTAGAATCATCATACCTGAATCCACTCATTGTGCTGCTAAGGCCCTGATGACACAGATTTCATTGCTGAGTGATATTGCTTTGTAAGTAAATACCACAACTTCTTTATCCATTTTTCACTTTCTGCGATGTTGAACTTGTACTGTAAACGAGGTTCCTGTAAACAGAGCCCTTCCAAACTTTGGGGTGGCTGTGTCTTTTTGATTTTAAATTCCCTAAGCTATAGGACCATAAGTGGAAGTGCCCTAGGCTCTGTTGCTTTGTTTTTTAGATGTTTCAGGAAACACCATACACTTCTCCCAAGTGTCTGTTGGCAATTTACATCCCGCCCATCAGCATAACAAGGCTCCCAGTTCTCCATGGCCTGTCCTGCCTTTCTGGATTTTACACTTTTTTCAGATGGCCCTTTTGACCGGGGGGAAGTGAGACTTCATTGTAGTGCAGATTTCCTTTGCAAGCTTGCTTGGTTGGCCAAAAAGGGCGTATGCGTTTTTTCCTGAATATATTCAGGAAAAAACGCGTACGCCCTTTTTGGCCAAGTGCATCATTGTGGACGTTCTGCCTCTTTTCGTATGCTTTCAATGCAATTCCAGTCTACCTCCTGAAATCGGTTTCCTGCAATTCTGCCCCGCTTTCAAGTCCTCTTGGCAGCCTTACTTCAGTCTATTTTTGGACGATAGCTGTCATTTATAACTCTGCAGGTTTGTGAATTACAGTGCCCCTGAGCTCCTTTCTTCAACTCGCTTTCTTTTGAGCTGGCCGCAACACCGCAGGATGGCTTCAGGCCCTAATCTGGTTCCGGCACGGCACGCTGAGCCTTTGGTTAATTCCTCTTCCTGGTGGGAAATGAGAGTTAAATTTGCCCGTCCAGACACCTCCAGCTAGCCTCTCATTGGTTCTCGCTATTCCTGTTCATCTTCCGCAGAAATTGCAAACTGGGCCAAACAGGAGGTTAAAGGGACTGACTCTCCAAGTGGGGAGAGTGTTAGTAAAGCGTCTGGAATGTTGCACCCGAGTACCAGGGGAGGAAAACTGAGACATATTTGAACACGTCTCCCGATCACATGGTTGATCATACTCTAGGTTCCACATGCATGTTTTAGCTGAAGGAAGAATACTTTAAACCTGGGTAGTTGAAACCCGTGGAATGGGTACCATGCAATATGACTTCAAAGGGTCTTCATTTGCTCACCGAACCTCTCCAATCCTATCAGTGCTGCGTTTATGCCCCTGTACACATGCTTGATTCTCTTTTGGAGACATAGCAATCCATAGGTTTTAAGATACTTACTAGTCAGGTACATTCTTAGGCGTTTAATATGCGGTGTTGAGTCCATTTCGTTGAGCAAGGAGTAGCTCTTGTCTATTCCATATTTGACTTAAGGAACTTTATCAGTGCTCATTTCAATCTCTGGTTTGATGCAGCACCCCAACTCACCTTTACCCTTAAGCAAGCATAAGTTGGTTTTCTAAATTTGAGACCCTGTTCTGTTTTGGAATTCAGTTCCTGTGTAGCCAAGTTTACATTCCGTGTATTAGTGATATCTTATGATGTTTCTTTTTCTGTGTGACTTATTTCAGTTAGAATCATCATACCTGAATCCACTCATTGTGCTGCTAAGGGCCTGATGACATAGATTTCATTGCTGAGTGATATTGCTTTGTAAGTAAATACCACAACTTCTTTATCCATTTTTCACTTTCTGCGATGTTGAACTTGTACTGTAAACGAGGTTCTTGTAAACAGAGCCGTTCCAAACTTTGGGGTGGCTGTGTCTTTTTGATTTTAATTTCCCTAAGCTATAGGACCATAAGCGGAAGTGCCCTAGGTTCTGTTGCTTTGTTTTTTAGATGTTTCAGGAAACACCATATACTTCTCCCGAGTGGTTGTTGGCAATTTACATCCCGCCCATCAGCATAACAAGGCTCCCAGTTCTCCATGGCATGTCCTGCCTTTCTGGATTTTACACTTTTTTCAGATGGCCCTTTTGACCAGGGGGAAGTGAGACTTCATTGTAGTGCAGATTTCCTTTGCAAGCTTGCTTGGTTGGCCAAAAAGGGCGTATGCGTTTTTTCCTGAATATATTCAGGAAAAAACGCATACGCCCTTTTTGGCCAAGTGCATCATTGTGGACGTTCTGCCTCTTTTCCTATGCTTTCAATGCAATTCCAGTCTACCTCCTGAAATCGGTTTCCTGCAATTCTGCCCCGCTTTCAAGTCCTCTTGGCAGCCTTACTTCAATCTATTTTTGGACGATAGCTGTCATTTATAACTCTGCAGGTTTGTGAATTACAGTGCCCCTGAGCTCCTTTCTTCAACTCGCTTTCTTGTGACCTGGCCGCAACACCGCAGGATGGCTTCAGGCCCTAATCTGGTTCCGGTACGGCACGCTGAGCCTTTGGTTATTTCCTCTTCCTGGTGGGAAATGAGAGTTAAATTTGCCCGTCCAGACACCTCCAGCTAGTCTCTCATTGGTTCTCGCTATTCCTGTTCATCTTCCGCAGAAATTGCAAACTGGGCCAAACAGGAGGTTAAAGGCGCTGACTCTCCAAGTGGGGAGAGTGTTAGTAAAGCGTCTGGAATGTTGCACCCGAGTACCAGGGGAGGAAAACTGAGACATATTTGAACACGTCTCCCGTTCACATGGTTGATCATACTTGGGTTCCACATGCATGTTTTAGCTGAAGGAAGAATATCTTAAACCTGGGTAGTTGAAACCCGTGGAATGGGTACCATGCAATATGACTTCAAAGGGTCTTCATTTGCTCACCGAACCTCTCCAATCCTATCACTGCTGCGTTTATGCCCCTGTACACATGCTTGATTCTCTTTTGGAGACATAGCAATCCATAGGTTTTACGATACTTACTAGTCAGGTACATTCTTAGGCGTTTAATATGCGGTGTTGAGTCCATTTCGTTGAGCAAGGAGTAGCTCTTGTCTATTCCATATTTGACTTAAGGAACTTTATCTGTGCTCATTTCAATCTCTGGTTTTATGCAGCACCCCAACTCACCTTTACCCTTAAGCAAGCATAAGTTGGTTTTCTAAATTTGAGACCCTGTTCTGTTCTGTAATTCAGTTCCTGTGTAGCCAAGTTTACATTCCGTGTATTAGTGATATCTTATGATGTTTCTTTTTCTGTGTGACTTATTTCAGTTAGAATCATCATACCTGAATCCACTCATTGTGATGCTAAGGGCCTGATGACATAGATTTCATTGCTGAGTGATATTGCTTTGTAAGTAAATACCACAACTTCTTTATCCATTTTTCACTTTCTGCGATGTTGAACTTGTACTGTAAACGAGGTTCTTGTAAACAGAGCCGTTCCAAACTTTGGGGTGGCTGTGTCTTTTTGATTTTAATTTCCCTAAGCTATAGGACCATAAGTGGCAGTGCCCTAGGCTCTGTTGCTTTGTTTTTTAGATGTTTCAGGAAACACCATACACTTCTCCCGAGTGTCTGATGGCAATTTACATCCCGCCCATCAACATAACAAGGCTCCCAGTTCTCCATGGCCTGTCCTGCCTTTCTGGATTTTACACTTTTTTCAGATGGCCCTTTTGACCGGGGGTAAGTGAGACTTCATTGTAGTGCAGATTTCCTTTGCAAGCTTGCTTGGTTGGCCAAAAAGGGCGTATGCGTTTTTTCCTGAATATATTCAGGAAAAAACGCATACGCCCTTTTTGGCCAAGTGCATCATTGTGGACGTTCTGCCTCTTTTCCTATGCTTTCAATGCAATTCCAGTCTACCTCCTGAAATCGGTTTCCTGCAATTCTGCCCCGCTTTCAAGTCCTCTTGGCAGCCTTACTTCAGTCTATTTTTGGACGATAGCTGTCATTTATAACTCTGCAGGTTTGTGAATTACAGTGCCCCTGAGCTCCTTTCTTCAACTCGCTTTCTTTTGAGCTGGCCGCAACACCGCAGGATGGCTTCAGGCCCTAATCTGGTTCTGGCACGGCACGCTGAGCCTTTGGTTAATTCCTCTTCCTGGTGGGAAATGAGAGTTAAATTTGCCCGTCCAGACACCTCCAGCTAGCCTCTCATTGGTTCTCGCTATTCCTGTTCATCTTCCGCAGAAATTGCAAACTGGGCCAAACAGGAGGTTAAAGGGACTGACTCTCCAAGTGGGGAGAGTGTTAGTAAAGCGTCTGGAATGTTGCACCCGAGTACCAGGGGAGGAAAACTGAGACATATTTGAACACGTCTCCCGATCACATGGTTGATCATACTCTAGGTTCCACATGCATGTTTTAGCTGAAGGAAGAATACCTTAAACCTGGGTAGTTGAAACCCGTGGAATGGGTACCATGCAATATGACTTCAAAGGGTCTTCATTTGCTCACCGAACCTCTCCAATCCTATCAGTGCTGCGTTTATGCCCCTGTACACATGCTTGATTCTCTTTTGGAGACATAGCAATCCATAGGTTTTAAGATACTTACTAGTCAGGTACATTCTTAGGCGTTTAATATGCGGTGTTGAGTCCATTTCGTTGAGCAAGGAGTAGCTCTTGTCTATTCCATATTTGACTTAAGGAACTTTATCAGTGCTCATTTCAATCTCTGGTTTGATGCAGCACCCCAACTCACCTTTACCCTTAAGCAAGCATAAGTTGGTTTTCTAAATTTGAGACCCTGTTCTGTTTTGGAATTCAGTTCCTGTGTAGCCAAGTTTACATTCCGTGTATTAGTGATATCTTATGATGTTTCTTTTTCTGTGTGACTTATTTCAGTTAGAATCATCATACCTGAATCCACTCATTGTGCTGCTAAGGGCCTGATGACATAGATTTCATTGCTGAGTGATATTGCTTTGTAAGTAAATACCACAACTTCTTTATCCATTTTTCACTTTCTGTGATGTTGAACTTGTACTGTAAACGAGGTTCTTGTAAACAGAGCCGTTCCAAACTTTGGGGTGGCTGTGTCTTTTTGATTTTAATTTCTCTAAGCTATAGGACCATAAGTGGAAGTGCCCTAGGTTCTGTTGCTTTGTTTTTTAGATGTTTCAGGAAACACCATACACTTCTCCCGAGTGGTTGTTGGCAATTTACATCCCGCCCATCAGCATAACAAGGCTCCCAGTTCTCCATGGCCTGTCCTGCCTTTCTGGATTTTACACTTTTTTCAGATGGCCCTTTTGACCGGGGGGAAGTGAGACTTCATTGTAGTGCAGATTTCCTTTGCAAGCTTGCTTGGTTGGCCAAAAAGGGCGTATGCGTTTTTTCCTGAATATATTCAGGAAAAAACACATACGCCCTTTTTGGCCAAGTGCATCATTGTGGACGTTCTGCCTCTTTTCCTATGCTTTCAATGCAATTCCAGTCTACCTCCTGAAATCGGTTTCCTGCAATTCTGCCCCGCTTTCAAGTCCTCTTGGCAGCCTTACTTCAGTCTATTTTTGGACGATAGCTGTCATTTATAACTCTGCAGGTTTGTGAATTACAGTGCCCCTGGGCTCCTTTCTTCAACTCGCTTTCTTTTGAGCTGGCCGCAACACCGCAGGATGGCTTCAGGCCCTAATCTGGTTCCGGTACGGCACGCTGAGCCTTTGGTTATTTCCTCTTCCTGGTGGGAAATGAGAGTTAAATTTGCCCGTCTAGACACGTCCAGCTAGCCTCTCATTTGTTCTCGCTATTCCTGTTCATCTTCCGCAGAATTTGCAAACTGGGCCAAACAGCAGGTTAAAGGGACTGACTCTCCAAGTCGGGAGAGTGTTAGTAAAGCGTCTGGAATGGTGCACCCGAGTACCAGGGGAGGAAAACTGAGACATATTTGAACACGTCTCCCGATCACATGGTTGATCATACTCTAGGTTCCACATGCATGTTTTAGCTGAAGGAAGAATACCTTAAACCTGGAGAGTTGAGACCCGTGGAATGGGTACCATGCAATATGACTTCAAAGGGTCTTCATTTGCTCACCGAACCTCTCCAATCCTATCACTGCTGCGTTTATGCCCCTGTACACACGCTTGATTCTCTTTTGGAGACATAGCAATCCATAGGTTTTAAGATACTTACTAGTCAGGTACATTCTTAGGCGTTTAATATGGGGTGTTGAGTCCATTTCGTTGAGCAAGGAGTAGCTCTTGTCTATTCCATATTTGACTTAAGGAACTTTATCTGTGCTCATTTCAATCTCTGGTTTTATGCAGCACCCCAACTCACCTTTCCCCTTAAGCAAGCATAAGTTGGTTTTCTAAATTTGAGACCCTGTTCTGTTTTGGAATGCAGTTCCTGTGTAGCCAAGTTTACATTCCGTGTATTAGTGATATCTTATGATGTTTCTTTTTCTGTGTGACTTATTTCAGTTAGAATCATCGTACCTGAATCCACTCATTATGCTGCTACGGGCCTGATGACATAGATTTCATTGCTGAGTGATACTGCATTGTACGTAAGTACCACAAGTTCTTTATCCATTTTTCACTTTCTGTGATATTGAACTTGTATGGTAACGAGGTTCTTGTAAACGGAGGCGTCCCAAACTTTGGGGTGGCTGTGTCTTTTTGATTTTAATTTCCCTAAGCTATAGGACCATAAGTGGAAGTGCCCTAGGTTCTGTTGCTTTGTTTTTTAGATGTTTCAGGAAACACCATACACTTCTCCCGAGTGGTTGTTGGCAATTTACATCCCGCCCATCAGCATAACAAGGCTCCCAGTTCTCCATGGCCTGTCCTGCCTTTCTGGATTTTACACTTTTTTCAGATGGCCCTTTTGACCGGGGGGAAGTGAGACTTCATTGTAGTGCAGATTTCCTTTGCAAGCTTGCTTGGTTGGCCAAAAAGGGCGTATGCGTTTTTTCCTGAATATATTCAGGAAAAAACGCATACGCCCTTTTTGGCCAAGTGCATCATTGTGGACGTTCTGCCTCTTTTCCTATGCTTTCAATGCAATTCCAGTCTACCTCCTGAAATCGGTTTCCTGCAATTCTGCCCCGCTTTCAAGTCCTCTTGGCAGCCTTACTTCAGTCTATTTTTGGACGATAGCTGTCATTTATAACTCTGCAGGTTTGTGAATTACAGTGCCCCTGGGCTCCTTTCTTCAACTCGCTTTCTTTTGAGCTGGCCGCAACACCGCAGGATGGCTTCAGGCCCTAATCTGGTTCCGGTACGGCACGCTGAGCCTTTGGTTATTTCCTCTTCCTGGTGGGAAATGAGAGTTAAATTTGCCCGTCTAGACACGTCCAGCTAGCCTCTCATTTGTTCTCGCTATTCCTGTTCATCTTCCGCAGAATTTGCAAACTGGGCCAAACAGCAGGTTAAAGGGACTGACTCTCCAAGTCGGGAGAGTGTTAGTAAAGCGTCTGGAATGGTGCACCCGAGTACCAGGGGAGGAAAACTGAGACATATTTGAACACGTCTCCCGATCACATGGTTGATCATACTCTAGGTTCCACATGCATGTTTTAGCTGAAGGAAGAATACCTTAAACCTGGAGAGTTGAGACCCGTGGAATGGGTACCATGCAATATGACTTCAAAGGGTCTTCATTTGCTCACCGAACCTCTCCAATCCTATCACTGCTGCGTTTATGCCCCTGTACACACGCTTGATTCTCTTTTGGAGACATAGCAATCCATAGGTTTTAAGATACTTACTAGTCAGGTACATTCTTAGGCGTTTAATATGGGGTGTTGAGTCCATTTCGTTGAGCAAGGAGTAGCTCTTGTCTATTCCATATTTGACTTAAGGAACTTTATCTGTGCTCATTTCAATCTCTGGTTTTATGCAGCACCCCAACTCACCTTTCCCCTTAAGCAAGCATAAGTTGGTTTTCTAAATTTGAGACCCTGTTCTGTTTTGGAATGCAGTTCCTGTGTAGCCAAGTTTACATTCCGTGTATTAGTGATATCTTATGATGTTTCTTTTTCTGTGTGACTTATTTCAGTTAGAATCATCGTACCTGAATCCACTCATTATGCTGCTACGGGCCTGATGACATAGATTTCATTGCTGAGTGATACTGCATTGTACGTAAGTACCACAAGTTCTTTATCCATTTTTCACTTTCTGTGATATTGAACTTGTATGGTAACGAGGTTCTTGTAAACGGAGGCGTCCCAAACTTTGGGGTGGCTGTGTCTTTTTGATTTTAATTTCCCTAAGCTATAGGACCATAAGTGGAAGTGCCCTAGGTTCTGTTGCTTTGTTTTTTAGATGTTTCAGGAAACACCATACACTTCTCCCGAGTGTCTGTTGGCAATTTACATCCCGCCCATCAGCATAACAAGGCTCCCAGTTCTCCATGGCCTGTCCTGCCTTTCTGGATTTTACACTTTTTTCAGATGGCCCTTTTGACCGGGGGGAAGTGAGACTTCATTGTAGTGCAGATTTCCTTTGCAAGCTTGCTTGGTTGGCCAAAAAGGGCGTATGCGTTTTTTCCTGAATATATTCAGGAAAAAACGCATACGCCCTTTTTGGCCAAGTGCATCATTGTGGACGTTCTGCCTCTTTTCCTATGCTTTCAATGCAATTCCAGTCTACCTCCTGAAATCGGTTTCCTGCAATTCTGCCCCGCTTTCAAGTCCTCTTGGCAGCCTTACTTCAGTCTATTTTTGGACGATAGCTGTCATTTATAACTCTGCAGGTTTGTGAATTACAGTGCCCCTGAGCTCCTTTCTTCAACTCGCTTTCTTTTGAGCTGGCCGCAACACCGCAGGATGGCTTCAGGCCCTAATCTGGTTCCGGTACGGCACGCTGAGCCTTTGGTTATTTCCTCTTCCTGGTGGGAAATGAGAGTTAAATTTGCCCGTCCAGACACCTCCAGCTAGCCTCTCATTGGTTCTCGCTATTCCTGTTCATCTTCCGCAGAAATTGCAAACTGGGCCAAACAGGAGGTTAAAGGCGCTGACTCTCCAAGTGGGGAGAGTGTTAGTAAAGCGTCTGGAATGTTGCACCCGAGTACCAGGGGAGGAAAACTGAGACATATTTGAACACGTCTCCCATTCACATGGTTGATCATACTTGGGTTCCACATGCATGTTTTAGCTGAAGGAAGAATACCTTAAACCTGGAGAGTTGAGACCCGTGTAATGGGTACCATGCAATATGACTTCAAAGGGTCTTCATTTGCTCACCGAACCTCTCCAATCCTATCACTGCTGCGTTTATGCCCCTGTACACATGCTTGATTCTCTTTTGGAGACATAGCAATCCATAGGTTTTACGATACTTACTAGTCAGGCACATTCTTAGGCGTTTAATATGCGGTGTTGAGTCCATTTCGTTGAGCAAGGAGTAGCTCTTGTCTATTCCATATTTGACTTAAGCAACTTTATCTGTGCTCATTTCAATCTCTGGTTTTATGCAGCACCCCAACTCACCTTTACCCTTAAGCAAGCATAAGTTGGTTTTCTAAATTTGAGACCCTGTTCTGTTCTGTAATTCAGTTCCTGTGTAGCCAAGTTTACATTCCGTGTATTACTGATATCTTATGATGTTTCTTTTTCTGTGTGACTTATTTCAGTTAGAATCATCATACCTGAATCCACTCATTGTGATGCTAAGGGCCTGATGACATAGATTTCATTGCTGAGTGATATTGCTTTGTAAGTAAATACCACAACTTCTTTATCCATTTTTCACTTTCTGCGATGTTGAACTTGTACTGTAAACGAGGTTCTTGTAAACAGAGCCGTTCCAAACTTTGGGGTGGCTGTGTCTTTTTGATTTTAATTTCCCTAAGCTATAGGACCATAAGTGGCAGTGCCCTAGGCTCTGTTGCTTTGTTTTTTAGATGTTTCAGGAAACACCATACACTTCTCCCGAGTGTCTGTTGGCAATTTACATCCCGCCCATCAGCATAACAAGGCTCCCAGTTCTCCATGGCCTGTCCTGCCTTTCTGGATTTTACACTTTTTTCAGATGGCCCTTTTGACCGGGGGGAAGTGAGACTTCATTGTAGTGCAGATTTCCTTTGCAAGCTTGCTTGGTTGGCCAAAAAGTGCGTATGCGTTTTTTCCTGAATATATTCAGGAAAAAACGCATACGCCCTTTTTGGCCAAGTGCATCATTGTGGACGTTCTGCCTCTTTTCCTATGCTTTCAATGCAATTCCAGTCTACCTCCTGAAATCGGTTTCCTGCAATTCTGCCCCGCTTTCAAGTCCTCTTGGCAGCCTTACTTCAGTCTATTTTTGGACGATAGCTGTCATTTATAACTCTGCAGGTTTGTGAATTACAGTGCCCCTGAGCTCCTTTCTTCAACTCGCTTTCTTTTGAGCTGGCCGCAACACCGCAGGATGGCTTCAGGCCCTAATCTGGTTCTGGCACGGCACGCTGAGCCTTTGGTTAATTCCTCTTCCTGGTGGGAAATGAGAGTTAAATTTGCCCGTCCAGAGACCTCCAGCTAGCCTCTCATTGGTTCTCGCTATTCCTGTTCATCTTCCGCAGAAATTGCAAACTGGGCCAAACAGGAGGTTAAAGGGACTGACTCTCCAAGTGGGGAGAGTGTTAGTAAAGCGTCTGGAATGTTGCACCCGAGTACCAGGGGAGGAAAACTGAGACATATTTGAACACGTCTCCCGATCACATGGTTGATCATACTCTAGGTTCCACATGCATGTTTTAGCTGAAGGAAGAATACCTTAAACCTGGAGAGTTAAGACCCGTGTAATGGGTACCATGCAATATGACTTCAAAGGGTCTTCATTTGCTCACCGAACCTCTCCAATCCTATCACTGCTGCGTTTATGCCCCTGTACACATGCTTGATTCTCTTTTGGAGACATAGCAATCCATAGGTTTTACGATACTTACTAGTCAGGCACATTCTTAGGCGTTTAATATGCGGTGTTGAGTCCATTTCGTTGAGCAAGGAGTAGCTCTTGTCTATTCCATATTTGACTTAAGCAACTTTATCTGTGCTCATTTCAATCTCTGGTTTGATGCAGCACCCCAACTCACCTTTACCCTTAAGCAAGCATAAGTTGGTTTTCTAAATTTGAGACCCTGTTCTGTTCTGTAATTCAGTTCCTGTGTAGCCAAGTTTACATTCCGTGTATTACTGATATCTTATGATGTTTCTTTTTCTGTGTGACTTATTTCAGTTAGAATCATCATACCTGAATCCACTCATTGTGATGCTAAGGGCCTGATGACATAGATTTCATTGCTGAGTGATATTGCTTTGTAAGTAAATACCACAACTTCTTTATCCATTTTTCACTTTCTGCGATGTTGAACTTGTACTGTAAACGAGGTTCTTGTAAACAGAGCCGTTCCAAACTTTGGGGTGGCTGTGTCTTTTTGATTTTAATTTCCCTAAGCTATAGGACCATAAGTGGCAGTGCCCTAGGCTCTGTTGCTTTGTTTTTTAGATGTTTCAGGAAACACCATACACTTCTCCCGAGTGTCTGTTGGCAATTTACATCCCGCCCATCAGCATAACAAGGCTCCCAGTTCTCCATGGCCTGTCCTGCCTTTCTGGATTTTACACTTTTTTCAGATGGCCCTTTTGACCGGGGGGAAGTGAGACTTCATTGTAGTGCAGATTTCCTTTGCAAGCTTGCTTGGTTGGCCAAAAAGTGCGTATGCGTTTTTTCCTGAATATATTCAGGAAAAAACGCATACGCCCTTTTTGGCCAAGTGCATCATTGTGGACGTTCTGCCTCTTTTCCTATGCTTTCAATGCAATTCCAGTCTACCTCCTGAAATCGGTTTCCTGCAATTCTGCCCCGCTTTCAAGTCCTCTTGGCAGCCTTACTTCAGTCTATTTTTGGACGATAGCTGTCATTTATAACTCTGCAGGTTTGTGAATTACAGTGCCCCTGAGCTCCTTTCTTCAACTCGCTTTCTTTTGAGCTGGCCGCAACACCGCAGGATGGCTTCAGGCCCTAATCTGGTTCTGGCACGGCACGCTGAGCCTTTGGTTAATTCCTCTTCCTGGTGGGAAATGAGAGTTAAATTTGCCCGTCCAGAGACCTCCAGCTAGCCTCTCATTGGTTCTCGCTATTCCTGTTCATCTTCCGCAGAAATTGCAAACTGGGCCAAACAGGAGGTTAAAGGGACTGACTCTCCAAGTGGGGAGAGTGTTAGTAAAGCGTCTGGAATGTTGCACCCGAGTACCAGGGGAGGAAAACTGAGACATATTTGAACACGTCTCCCGATCACATGGTTGATCATACTCTAGGTTCCACATGCATGTTTTAGCTGAAGGAAGAATACCTTAAACCTGGAGAGTTAAGACCCGTGTAATGGGTACCATGCAATATGACTTCAAAGGGTCTTCATTTGCTCACCGAACCTCTCCAATCCTATCACTGCTGCGTTTATGCCCCTGTACACATGCTTGATTCTCTTTTGGAGACATAGCAATCCATAGGTTTTACGATACTTACTAGTCAGGCACATTCTTAGGCGTTTAATATGCGGTGTTGAGTCCATTTCGTTGAGCAAGGAGTAGCTCTTGTCTATTCCATATTTGACTTAAGCAACTTTATCTGTGCTCATTTCAATCTCTGGTTTGATGCAGCACCCCAACTCACCTTTACCCTTAAGCAAGCATAAGTTGGTTTTCTAAATTTGAGACCCTGTTCTGTTCTGTAATTCAGTTCCTGTGTAGCCAAGTTTACATTCCGTGTATTACTGATATCTTATGATGTTTCTTTTTCTGTGTGACTTATTTCAGTTAGAATCATCATACCTGAATCCACTCATTGTGATGCTAAGGGCCTGATGACATAGATTTCATTGCTGAGTGATATTGCTTTGTAAGTAAATACCACAACTTCTTTATCCATTTTTCACTTTCTGCGATGTTGAACTTGTACTGTAAACGAGGTTCTTGTAAACAGAGCCGTTCCAAACTTTGGGGTGGCTGTGTCTTTTTGATTTTAATTTCCCTAAGCTATAGGACCATAAGTGGCAGTGCCCTAGGCTCTGTTGCTTTGTTTTTTAGATGTTTCAGGAAACACCATACACTTCTCCCGAGTGTCTGATGGCAATTTACATCCCGCCCATCAGCATAACAAGGCTCCCAGTTCTCCATGGCCTGTCCTGCCTTTCTGGATTTTACACTTTTTTCAGATGGCCCTTTTGACCGGGGGTAAGTGAGACTTCATTGTAGTGCAGATTTCCTTTGCAAGCTTGCTTGGTTGGCCAAAAAGGGCGTATGCGTTTTTTCCTGAATATATTCAGGAAAAAACGCATACGCCCTTTTTGGCCAAGTGCATCATTGTGGACGTTCTGCCTCTTTTCCTATGCTTTCAATGCAATTCCAGTCTACCTCCTGAAATCGGTTTCCTGCAATTCTGCCCCGCTTTCAAGTCCTCTTGGCAGCCTTACTTCAGTCTATATTTGGACGATAGCTGTCATTTATAACTCTGCAGGTTTGTGAATTACAGTGCCCCTGAGCTCCTTTCTTCAACTCGCTTTCTTTTGAGCTGGCCGCAACACCGCAGGATGGCTTCAGGCCCTAATCTGGTTCCGGCACGGCACGCTGAGCCTTTGGTTAATTCCTCTTCCTGGTGGGAAATGAGAGTTAAATTTGCCCGTCCAGACACCTCCAGCTAGCCTCTCATTGGTTCTCGCTATTCCTGTTCATCTTCCGCAGAAATTGCAAACTGGGCCAAACAGGAGGTTAAAGGGACTGACTCTCCAAGTGGGGAGAGTGTTAGTAAAGCGTCTGGAATGTTGCACCCGAGTACCAGGGGAGGAAAACTGAGACATATTTGAACACGTCTCCCGATCACATGGTTGATCATACTCTAGGTTCCACATGCATGTTTTAGCTGAAGGAAGAATACCTTAAACCTGGGTAGTTGAAACCCGTGGAATGGGTACCATGCAATATGACTTCAAAGGGTCTTCATTTGCTCACCGAACCTCTCCAATCCTATCACTGCTGCGTTTATGCCCCTGTACACATGCTTGATTCTCTTTTGGAGACATAGCAATCCATAGGTTTTAAGATACTTACTAGTCAGGTACATTCTTAGGCGTTTAATATGCGGTGTTGAGTCCATTTCGTTGAGCAAGGAGTAGCTCTTGTCTATTCCATATTTGACTTAAGGAACTTTATCAGTGCTCATTTCAATCTCTGGTTTGATGCAGCACCCCAACTCACCTTTACCCTTAAGCAAGCATAAGTTGGTTTTCTAAATTTGAGACCCTGTTCTGTTTTGGAATTCAGTTCCTGTGTAGCCAAGTTTACATTCCGTGTATTAGTGATATCTTATGATGTTTCTTTTTCTGTGTGACTTATTTCAGTTAGAATCATCATACCTGAATCCACTCATTGTGCTGCTAAGGGCCTGATGACATAGATTTCATTGCTGAGTGATATTGCTTTGTAAGTAAATACCACAACTTCTTTATCCATTTTTCACTTTCTGTGATGTTGAACTTGTACTGTAAACGAGGTTCTTGTAAACAGAGCCGTTCCAAACTTTGGGGTGGCTGTGTCTTTTTGATTTTAATTTCTCTAAGCTATAGGACCATAAGTGGAAGTGCCCTAGGTTCTGTTGCTTTGTTTTTTAGATGTTTCAGGAAACACCATACACTTCTCCCGAGTGGTTGTTGGCAATTTACATCCCGCCCATCAGCATAACAAGGCTCCCAGTTCTCCATGGCCTGTCCTGCCTTTCTGGATTTTACACTTTTTTCAGATGGCCCTTTTGACCGGGGGGAAGTGAGACTTCATTGTAGTGCAGATTTCCTTTGCAAGCTTGCTTGGTTGGCCAAAAAGGGCGTATGCGTTTTTTCCTGAATATATTCAGGAAAAAACGCATACGCCCTTTTTGGCCAAGTGCATCATTGTGGACGTTCTGCCTCTTTTCCTATGCTTTCAATGCAATTCCAGTCTACCTCCTGAAATCGGTTTCCTGCAATTCTGCCCCGCTTTCAAGTCCTCTTGGCAGCCTTACTTCAGTCTATTTTTGGACGATAGCTGTCATTTATAACTCTGCAGGTTTGTGAATTACAGTGCCCCTGGGCTCCTTTCTTCAACTCGCTTTCTTTTGAGCTGGCCGCAACACCGCAGGATGGCTTCAGGCCCTAATCTGGTTCCGGTACGGCACGCTGAGCCTTTGGTTATTTCCTCTTCCTGGTGGGAAATGAGAGTTAAATTTGCCCGTCTAGACACGTCCAGCTAGCCTCTCATTTGTTCTCGCTATTCCTGTTCATCTTCCGCAGAATTTGCAAACTGGGCCAAACAGCAGGTTAAAGGGACTGACTCTCCAAGTCGGGAGAGTGTTAGTAAAGCGTCTGGAATGGTGCACCCGAGTACCAGGGGAGGAAAACTGAGACATATTTGAACACGTCTCCCGATCACATGGTTGATCATACTCTGGGTTCCACATGCATGTTTTAGCTGAAGGAAGAATACCTTAAACCTGGAGAGTTGAGACCCGTGGAATGGGTACCATGCAATATGACTTCAAAGGGTCTTCATTTGCTCACCGAACCTCTCCAATCCTATCACTGCTGCGTTTATGCCCCTGTACACACGCTTGATTCTCTTTTGGAGACATAGCAATCCATAGGTTTTAAGATACTTACTAGTCAGGTACATTCTTAGGCGTTTAATATGGGGTGTTGAATCCATTTCGTTGAGCAAGGAGTAGCTCTTGTCTATTCCATATTTGACTTAAGGAACTTTATCTGTGCTCATTTCAATCTCTGGTTTTATGCAGCACCCCAACTCACCTTTCCCCTTAAGCAAGCATAAGTTGGTTTTCTAAATTTGAGACCCTGTTCTGTTTTGGAATGCAGTTCCTGTGTAGCCAAGTTTACATTCCGTGTATTAGTGATATCTTATGATGTTTCTTTTTCTGTGTGACTTATTTCAGTTAGAATCATCGTACCTGAATCCACTCATTATGCTGCTACGGGCCTGATGACATAGATTTCATTGCTGAGTGATACTGCATTGTACGTAAGTACCACAAGTTCTTTATCCATTTTTCACTTTCTGTGATATTGAACTTGTATGGTAACGAGGTTCTTGTAAACGGAGGCGTCCCAAACTTTGGGGTGGCTGTGTCTTTTTGATTTTAATTTCCCTAAGCTATAGGACCATAAGTGGAAGTGCCCTAGGTTCTGTTGCTTTGTTTTTTAGATGTTTCAGGAAACACCATACACTTCTCCCGAGTGTCTGTTGGCAATTTACATCCCGCCCATCAGCATAACAAGGCTCCCAGTTCTCCATGGCCTGTCCTGCCTTTCTGGATTTTACACTTTTTTCAGATGGCCCTTTTGACCGGGGGGAAGTGAGACTTCATTGTAGTGCAGATTTCCTTTGCAAGCTTGCTTGGTTGGCCAAAAAGGGCGTATGCGTTTTTTCCTGAATATATTCAGGAAAAAACGCATACGCCCTTTTTGGCCAAGTGCATCATTGTGGACGTTCTGCCTCTTTTCCTATGCTTTCAATGCAATTCCAGTCTACCTCCTGAAATCGGTTTCCTGCAATTCTGCCCCGCTTTCAAGTCCTCTTGGCAGCCTTACTTCAGTCTATTTTTGGACGATAGCTGTCATTTATAACTCTGCAGGTTTGTGAATTACAGTGCCCCTGAGCTCCTTTCTTCAACTCGCTTTCTTTTGAGCTGGCCGCAACACCGCAGGATGGCTTCAGGCCCTAATCTGGTTCCGGTACGGCACGCTGAGCCTTTGGTTATTTCCTCTTCCTGGTAGGAAATGAGAGTTAAATTTGCCCGTCCAGACACCTCCAGCTAGCCTCTCATTGGTTCTCGCTATTCCTGTTCATCTTCCGCAGAAATTGCAAACTGGGCCAAACAGGAGGTTAAAGGCGCTGACTCTCCAAGTGGGGAGAGTGTTAGTAAAGCGTCTGGAATGTTGCACCCGAGTACCAGGGGAGGAAAACTGAGACATATTTGAACACGTCTCCCATTCACATGGTTGATCATACTTGGGTTCCACATGCATGTTTTAGCTGAAGGAAGAATACCTTAAACCTGGAGAGTTGAGACCCGTGTAATGGGTACCATGCAATATGACTTCAAAGGGTCTTCATTTGCTCACCGAACCTCTCCAATCCTATCACTGCTGCGTTTATGCCCCTGTACACATGCTTGATTCTCTTTTGGAGACATAGCAATCCATAGGTTTTACGATACTTACTAGTCAGGTACATTCTTAGGCGTTTAATATGCGGTGTTGAGTCCATTTCGTTGAGCAAGGAGTAGCTCTTGTCTATTCCATATTTGACTTAAGCAACTTTATCTGTGCTCATTTCAATCTCTGGTTTTATGCAGCACCCCAACTCACCTTTACCCTTAAGCAAGCATAAGTTGGTTTTCTAAATTTGAGACCCTGTTCTGTTCTGTAATTCAGTTCCTGTGTAGCCAAGTTTACATTCCGTGTATTACTGATATCTTATGATGTTTCTTTTTCTGTGTGACTTATTTCAGTTAGAATCATCATACCTGAATCCACTCATTGTGATGCTAAGGGCCTGATGACATAGATTTCATTGCTGAGTGATATTGCTTTGTAAGTAAATACCACAACTTCTTTATCCATTTTTCACTTTCTGCGATGTTGAACTTGTACTGTAAACGAGGTTCTTGTAAACAGAGCCGTTCCAAACTTTGGGGTGGCTGTGTCTTTTTGATTTTAATTTCCCTAAGCTATAGGACCATAAGTGGCAGTGCCCTAGGCTCTGTTGCTTTGTTTTTTAGATGTTTCAGGAAACACCATACACTTCTCCCGAGTGTCTGTTGGCAATTTACATCCCGCCCATCAGCATAACAAGGCTCCCAGTTCTCCATGGCCTGTCCTGCCTTTCTGGATTTTACACTTTTTTCAGATGGCCCTTTTGACCGGGGGGAAGTGAGACTTCATTGTAGTGCAGATTTCCTTTGCAAGCTTGCTTGGTTGGCCAAAAAGGGCGTATGCGTTTTTTCCTGAATATATTCAGGAAAAAACGCATACGCCCTTTTTGGCCAAGTGCATCATTGTCGAAGTTCTGCCTCTTTTCCTGTGTTTTAAATGCAATCCAATTCCGATTCCTCCTGAAATCGGTTTCCTGCAATTCTGCCCCGCATTCAAGTCCTCTTGGCAGCCCTACTTCAGTATATATTCGGACAATAGCTGTCATTTATAAATCTGCAGGTTTGTGAATTACAGTGCCCCTGAGCTCCTTTCTTCAACTCGCTTTCTTGTGAGTTGGCCACAACACCGCAGGATTGCTTCAGGCCCTAATCTGGTTCCGGCACGGCATGCTGAGCCTTTGGTTTATTCCTCTTCCCTGTGGGAAATGAGAGTTAAACTTGCCCGTCCAGACACCTCCAGCTAGTCTCTCATTGGTTCTCCCTATTCCTGTTCATCTTCCGCAGAAATTGCAAACTGGGCCAAACAGGAGGTTAAAGGCACTCACTCTCCAAGTGAGGAGAGTGTTAGTAAAGCGTCTGGAATGTTGCACCCGAGTACCAGGGAACGAAAAGTGAGACACATTTGAACACGTTTCTCGATCATATGGTGGATCATACTCTGGGTTCCACATGCATGTTTTAGCTGAAGGAAGAATCCCTTAAACCTGGAGAGTTGAGACCCATGGAATGGGTACCATGCAATATGACTTCAAAGGGTCTGCATTTGCTCACTGAACCTCACCAATCTTATGAGCCCCAAGTGTCCAGCCTTATGTGTCACCCAGCTCTGGGTGTAGATATGGTAAATGCAGGTTGCATCAGAAGCCTTGAATGAATTACTTAAGTATTGCTCTCTATTTCACTGTCATTGTGTTTTGTTTAAGAAATTTATTTTTAATATGGGATTTAGCTGATTTTCACTGCTTTAATGCCGCTGTACACACTCTTGATTCTCTTACAGAGATATATAAATCCATAGCTTTTATGATTCTTACTAGTCAGTTATATTCCTAGGCGTTGAATATGGGGTGTTGAGTCCATTTCGTTGAGCAAGGAGTAGCTCTTGTCTATTCCATATTTGGCTTATAGAACTTTATCTGTGCTCATTTCAATCTCTGGTTTTATGCAGCACCCCAACTCACCTTTCCCCTTAAGCAAGCATAAGTTGGTTTTCTAAATTTGAGACCCTGTTCTGTTTTGGAATTCAGTTCCTGTGTAGCCAAGTTTACATTCCGTGTAGTAGTGATATCTTATGATGTTTCTTTCTCTGTGTGACTTATTTCAGTTAGATTCATCGTACTTAATCCACTCATTATGCTGCTACTGGCCTGATGACATAGATTTCATTGCTGAGTGATATTGCATTGTACGTAAGTACCACAACTTCTTTATCCATTTTTCACTTTCTGCGATATTGAACTTGTACCGTATATGACGTTCTTGTAAACAGAGCCATCCCAAACTTTGGGGTGGCTGTGTCTTTTTGATTTTAATTTCCCTAAACTATAGAACCATAAGTGGAAGTGCCCTAGGCTCTGTTACTTTGTTTTTTAGATGTTTCAGGAAACACCAAACACTTCTCCAGAGTGGCTGTTGGCAATGTACATCCCGCCCATCAACATAAGAAGGCTCCCACTTCTCCATGGCCTGTCGTGCCTTTATGGATTTTACACTTTTTTCAGATGGCCCTTTTGACCAGGGGAAAGTGAGACTTCATTGTAGTGCAGATTTCCTTTGCAAGCTTGCTTTGTTGGCCAGAAAGTGTGTATGCGTTTTTTCCTGACTATATTCAGGAAAAAACACATACGCCCTTTTTGGCCAAGTGCATCATTGTCGAGGTTCTGACTCTCTTCATATGTTTTCAGTGCAATTCCAGTGTACCTCCAGAAATCGGTTTCCTGCAATTCTGCCTTGCTTTCAATGCTTCTTCATAGCCTTACCTCAATATATTTTTTGAAAATAGTTGGCCTTTATAACTCTGCAGGTTTTTGAATTGCAGTGGCCCTTAGCTCCATTTTTCAGCTCTTATTTCTGTGATCTTGCTCCATAACCACAGGATTCCTTGAAGCCCTATTCTTCTTCTGGGGCACCTTGCTCTGCCTTTGGTTAATTCTTCTTCCTGATGTGAAATTAGAGTGACATGTGCCCACTGAAACTGCTACAGCTAGTTTCTCACTGGTTCCCCCTATTCCCATTCATCCTCCGCACTAACTGCAGACTGTGCGATACCAGAACTTAAAGGCATTGACTCTCCATGTGGGGATGTTGTTAGTAAAGTGGCTGGAATGTCGATCCGGAGCCCCAGGAGAGGAAAAATGAGGTGCGTTTTAGAAACCTTTCCCGATCATATGGTATACCAGTCGCTGGGTTTCCCAAGCATGGTTTAGCTGTAGGAAGATTCCCTTCAACCTGGAGTGTTGGGACCCTTGGACTGTGTAGCATGAAGTATTGCATTAAACTTTCGGCAGTTGCTCACCAAAGCTCACCAATCCTGTCAACCCCAAGTGTCCAGCCTTATGTCTTATCCAGCTGTGGGTTTATATGTGGTCAATCCAGGTTGCATCACAGCCCCTGAGCGAATTTTGTAAGAATTTTTCTCTCTTTCATTGTTTCAGCGTTTTGTTTTTAAAATTTATTTCTATAATGGGGTTTAGCTCATTTTCACTGCTGTGTTTGTGCCGCTCTGCACACACTTGATTCCCTTATGGAGATATATCAATACATGGGTTTTAAGATTCTTATTCCTCAGATATATTTCTCTGCGGTGTATAGGGTGTGTTGAGGCCAGTTCATTGAGCAAGGTGTAGATCTTGTCTAATACCTATTTGGTTTATTGAACGGTATCTGTGCTAATTTCAAACTCTGGTTTTATGCATCACCCCACCTCTCCTTTCCCCTTAAGCTGACATAAGTGTGTTTTCTAAATGTGAGACACTGTTCTGTTCTGTAATTCATTTCTTGTGCAGCCATATTTACCCTCCCTCTATAAGTGATATCTTATGATATGTTTCTTTTTCTGTTTGACTTATTTCAAGTAGTATTATCGGACCTAAATCCACTCTTTATCCTTCTACTAGCCTTATTACATTGATTTCATGGTGAAGAGATATTCCATTGTACATAAGTACCACATCTTCTTTATCCATTGTTCTCTTTCCTGGGATATTTAAGGTGTACTGAAGTTGAGGTTCTTGTAAACAGAGTAGCCCTAAACTGTGGTGTGCTTGTGTCTTGTTGATTTTTAGACTTCCCTAGATATACTCCCATGATTGGAAGTGTCCTATGCTCTGTAGCTCTGTTTTTTAGATGATTTAGGAACCACCATACACTTCTCCAGAGTGGCTCTCGGCAGTTCACACACTGCCCATCAGCGTATAAAGGCTCCCTGTTCTCCATGGCCTGTCCTGCATTTCTGGTTTTTACAATTTTTTAGGATGGCCCTTTTGACCGGTGGGAAGTGAGACTTCTTTGTTGTGCACATTTGCATTGCTTGCTTGCCTCGTTGCCCATAAAGTGCGTATGCGTTTTTTCCTGGATATAATCAGGAAAAAACGCATACGCCCTTTTGGGCCAACTGCATCATTGTCGAAATTCTGCCGCTTTTCATGTGTGTTAAAGACGAGTCCAATCTATCTCTTGAAATCTGTTTCTTGCAATTCTGTCTTGCATTCAGATCCTCTTCTTTGCCTTACCTCAACATATTTTTGGATGTTAGTTTTCATTTATAACTCTGCAGGTTTGTGAATTGCAGTGACCCTGAGCTCCATTTTTTAAGTTGCTCTTTTGTGAGCTGGCCTCAAACCCGCAGGATTGCTTCAGGCCCTATTTTGGCTCCGGCGAGGCAGGCTGAGCCTTTCTTTAATTCTTATTCTTAATGGGAAATTAGAGTGATATGTGCCCGTCCAAACCCCTACAACTCTTCTCTCATTGGTTCCCCCTCTTCCCGTTCATCCTCCTCACAATTTGCAAAATGTGTGAAACAGAAGTTTAAATGTGCTGATTCTCCAAGTGGGGAGATTCTAAGTAGCGTGGCTGGAATGGTGAACAGGAGCACCAGGAGAGGATAAATGAGGTGCATTTTAGACACATCTCCCGATCACATGGTGTACAGTCCTCTGGGTTTTCCATGCATGTTTTAGCTGTAGAAAGATCCCTTGAACCTGCAGATTTGGGACCCATTGAATGGGTACCAGGTAGTATTACTTTAAAGGGTGTGCATTTCCTCACCCAACCTCACATTTCTCTTAGCGCAAACAGTTTCCAGCCTTATGTCTCATCCTGCTGTGGGTCTAGATGTGTTCAATCCATGTTGCATCACCGTCCCTGAGGAAAAGTTGTAAGAGGTTTTCTCTGTCTCTCTGTCGTTTATTTTTTTCAATTTATTACTATATTGGTTACAGCTGATTTTCAAAGCTCTGTTTCTTGCTGCTGTACATCCACTTGATTCACGTACAGAGAGACATCAATAAATTCTTTTTCAGATTCTTACCAGTCGTATATATTCTTTTCCGGTGACTTGAGTGTGCTGAGTGCAGTTCTTTTAGCTACCGTGTAGGCCTTGTTGATTATCAGTTTGGTATTTGGAATGGTATCTTTGCTAATTTCAACCTCCTGGATGATGCCTCACCCCTCCCCACCTTTCCCGTTTAGCAGCCTTATGCGTGTTTTCTACATATTTGACTATGTTTTTGTTTTGTAATTTATTTCATGTGTAGCCATTTTGGATTCCACCTTTAAGTGATATCTTATGATATGTGTCTTTTTCTTTTTGAATTCTGTCACTTAGAATGATCATACGTAACTCCTCCGGAGTTGTTACAACTGGCCATATTTCATTGATTTCCAGGCTGAATAATATTCCACTCTACCTAAGTACCACATCTCTATCCATTTTTTCCCTCCAGAGACATTTAAGTTATATCCTAGTCGAGGATCTTTTAAACAGAGAGGGGGTAAACATTGGGGTGCCTGTGTCCTCTCGATTTTTGTTTTTCCCAAGATATACGCCCATGAGTGCAAGTGCCCTATGCTCTGTAGCTCATTTTTTAGATGCTTTAGTAAACACAATACACTTCTCCAGAATGGCCGTTGGCAATATACATTTCCACTATAAGTCTCACAGGGCTCCCTCTTCTCGTTGCCCTGTCCTGCATTTCTGTTGTTTACGCTTTATGAGGATGGCTCTTCTGACTGATGCGAAGTGATATCTTTTGTAGTATTGACTTCCAGTGCCCACCTGTTTGGTTGGCTAAAAAAGTGTATGCCCTTTTCTTGAATATATACAGAAAAAAACGCATACACCTTTTTTGGCCAACTGCAATGTTGGCAATGTTCAGCTCCTTTTCTTGTGCTTAATGGCGAGTCCTTTCTACCTCCTCAAATCCCTTTCCTGCCATTCTCCCTTGCTTACAAGTCCTTTTCTCTGACTTTCCTCAAGACATTTTTCAGTGATGGATATTTTCAACTCTGCAGTTTTGTGAATTTTACTGCCCCTGAGTTCCATTGTTCAACTTGTGTTTATGGGAACTGGCCACAAAGCAGCGGGATTTCCTCAAGCCCTATACTGTTTCCATGGGCAACCCTAGCCTTTGGTCAATTCGTCTTCCTGATTGACATGTGCCTGTCTGAACACCTAGGACTTGTCTCTCATTGTTCCTCGTCCTTCCGCTTCATCCTCTGGACAAATTCCAAACTGTACACAACAGGATGTTGACAGTGCTGACATCTCCAAGTGGGGAGACTGTTAGTAAAGACGCTGGAGGGGTGAACCCGAGCACCAGGAGATGAGAAGATGAGATGTCTTTTCCAAACTCTTCCCGATCAGACGGTATACCATCCTCTGGGTGTGACAGACATGTTTTAGCAGTAGGAAGAGTCCCATTCATGTAAGGAGAACACCAGGGCTTTTTCAAAATCAGTGTCTCCCCGAAACCCAAACTGGGGAATTTTTTAAGCTACGGCTACACATATGTTCATTAAGGGCCTTGGGAAGTAGGCAGAGTCCAAACTTTAGATGATTGAAGTCTTCAGGGTCAGAAGCACTCACCACCAGCTTCCCTTAGGCTACACTTTAACTGTCATTGATAGATGATGTCAATAAAAATATCTATTCTTTTTCAGATTATTTCCCCTTATAGGTTATTGCAAAATGTTGAGTGTAGTTCCCTGTGCTATACAGTAGTTCCTTGTTGATGATCTATTTTATACATAGCAGTGTGTATGTGTTCATTCCAAACTGTTAATTTATCCCTCCTCCCACCTTTCCCCTTTGGTAATAATAAATTATAAGATTTTATACTTCTCAGAAATGGGGGAGCTGAAAGAGAGGTATCATTTTCAATGGAAAAGCATTTAAAACAAGATTGAAGGTTTAACCAAGATTATTAGATGTACATCCTTGGAAAGAAATCACTTCGTTTCTCTAATATTGACCTGACAAATAAGACAAACCTTTTCACTGAACTTGCTTATAAAAAGTGATGGAAATATCAAATGGAAGTGTTAAAAACATCTTATTTTACCCGAGCCTTATACACTGTTCTATGTTAACTACAGTTTGGCTCACACATCTGTTCATTGAGGTTACAATAGTCTCAATTTCTGTTACTGATCCTCCAGAGTGGACCCCAACAAGTGTCCCCCTGCCCAGTGTCATTGGGGCCAACAGATCGAGACTGAGTTTGGTTCACAAGCAAAGGAAACTTTATATTTTGATCAGAGAATGGAGAGGTGAGAGCATGCACTACCCCGTGGGCTGTGGGCTGGGCTGCTGTGTAGAGATCCTGTCAGAGTCAGTGGGAGGGAGGGAGGCGGCGGAGCTCTCGAGGGCCGGGTTGGCTGTAGCTCAGGCTCTATATCGTGGAGTCTGCACTGGGCCCCAGGAGCTGAGGTGTCGCCCCAGCCATTCTGCACTAGGAAATCTGGTCTGAAGTGCCGGGTGTGGAACCTCTGCATGCGGGACCCTAGGAGCACGTGAAATTAGACAAAGCACAAAGGATAAAAAAGGTTAGACTTGACTTTATTGCCCAGATTCTATTTTTATCTCCCAGGGATTTTTAATGGGCTTTGCTGGGGACAAACCCCTCCTCTGCCTTTTGTCCCGTTCCTCATTCTTGGAGTGCTGAGGGTGCAGACCCTTCTTCTGTAACTGCTGAGTGCTGAGTTGGGAGCCCTCATACCCTGGGGCGAGGGTCAGAGCTTCTCCCCAGCAGCCTCCCGGTGACGTTGATTGTCCCCAGGACCCCTGCCTCCCTGCTCGTCCACCTGAGCACCAGTATTGGAAGTGTTATAGATTCTAATGACCTTTAAGGGTCCAGGAAAGAGATGTGCAGAGACGCTGTGGGGGCCGGTTTCACCCCGCCCCACATTTGTTCGGCCACCTTAGGCTGACCGTTTCTACCAGCCTAGATGCTCTGACCAGTAGTCTGCGCTTTCTTCAATTAGGCCCCTGAATTAACGTACAAACAGCACCAGGTGTCAGAACCCTGCCCGCTCAACTCCCAGACAGTCCAGGGTCAGTGGTGATCAAGGACCATGATGGCCACTGAGTCAACAGCCTTTTGAAGTAAACAGGAGTCCAGCCGGTCTTATTGGCCACCATCATCACGGTGTCTGTAGGCTTTTCTATGGTGACAGTGTGATATACGGTTCCCCCGCCAAGATTATTAGCTCCCCTCTGAGTGCAGTAAGTCCTGCAAGCAGTAGTCTACTCTTTTGGGACACACTCTTGTTGCTTTATGAGAGAAACTCCAGGTCAAGTGATGTTCACACGAGTCGTCATGGTGCCCTGTTGCCCCCGGTTATCTCTCTGGATGTTGGAGTTGGAGGGCCTCCTCACTCGAGGTCGGTGTGCCCACGGAGCGAACCCTGCAACTTCAGGGCATGGTTGGTGGTTAGGATCACCACGTGGGGTCCTTTTCCCTTAGGAGGGAGGTGGCCTTTTAGGCTGCTGATTTCCAGGTTTTTAGATACCGCCAGTATCTTGGCCAGATGTGGCAGTGGGCCAAGCCCCTTGGTGACCATAGTTTATCCTACCTGGATGGCATTCTTGCATTGTTCCATTTCAAGTGGTCCCAGTTTTTGCACTAATTCTCCAATGGCGATTCACCTTTCACCGGGAATGGAAAGGTCAAAGGGTTTAGCTAAATTAGGGAGTTCCAGGGCAAGGGTCTGAATTGACTGCTCTTTCCATTCTTGAAAGGCCACTTCTGGATTCTATTCAAAAGGATCATCATCTTTTCCTTTCAGTGTTTCATATAGAGGCCCAGCTAGTAGACTGTAGTTAGGGATCCAGAAGCAGCAAACCCTGGCCTCCCCAGGAACCCCTAAGCTGTCTTCTAGTTTTAGAAAGGGGTAAGGCTGAAAATGGTTTCTTCCCTTTCCTGGGATGGGCTTCTCTGACCTTCTGTGAGAATGAAGCCCAGGCAGGTCACCGCAGTCTGTGATATTTGAGCTTTTTCTTGGACAACTTCTATCCTTTATTGGCTTGGTAGTTCAGAGGCCTCCTTAGTAGGGCTGGTGATCAGAATGTCGTCTGCATATTGAAGGAGGGTTTCCTTTTCCAGAGGTAGAACTTTTAGGTCTTTAGCTAAGCTTTCCCCAAAGATGGTGTGGGAATTTTTGCACCCTTGGGGCCAGACGGCCCGGAAGTATTGTTTTAGTTGTATGTTGAGTCCTGCCACTCACAAGCCAAAATTTCTTGTGACTCTGGGACTAATGGAATACAAAAGAAGGCATCATTGAAGACTAATACAGAATACCATGTCCTGGTGGTTGGTAGAATGACCAGCAGGGTGTAGGAATTAGGAGCAACTGGAGATATATCCTCGGTGGCTTCACTGACTGTCCTGACATCCTTTACCAGGTCCCCAGCAGCCCATGGGGCTCTCGTGGTCAGACCAATCCCAGAATATGGAGCTCACCTGGGCAGGTACCCCACCCCCACCCCAGCCCACGGGGCTCTCGTGGTCAGGCCCCTCCCAGGATACAGAGCTACCCTTGCAGGTACCGTGGCAGGGCTGGGCACACAGGAACCGTGCACATAGCCCTCATTGCAGAGCACCCCCAGCTCACCTGTCGCTCAGAGCTGACACAGAGCACCTCAGAGCAGGACTTGAACTAATAAACAGCAGCTGCGACAGGTCTGTGACCCTGGGCATCACTCCGTGAGGCCTCCCTCCACCTGGTCTTCCAGAGACTTCCACTGCACCCGGGGCACCAGGCCTCTGTCTCCAACCACCACCCACCCCTCCTCTCCCTGACTCCTGGGTTCCTCTCATTAGGAGAGGGTTTTCTTGAAGTTGTCTCCCACTCATGGGCCAGATAAAATGATTAGAAAACAAGCCAAAGCTGCAGCCCCTTGTCTATCCTGACTCTCAGGAGCCCACACCTGTTCCTTGGACCTGGCCGGTTCAGCAAGTTCCATTTTCTGCAACTGTGAGCCCCTGAGGGGTGATGATTGGCTGACCTGGGCAGCCTTACCGTGCCGGCCAGCCCTCCCCAGGTGTGCCTGGGTTGAGATCAATATAAATACCACTCCAGGCAGCAAGAGCCCCTGCAGCCGTGCCTGACGCCATTTTCTCTGCCCTGTCAGCAGTCTCGGGGCTGGGCTGGTGGGAGGGAGTGAGAGGCCACGGCTTTGTGGGTGGCCCAGTGTGAGTGGGGCTCTGCTGAACTTTCTGCAGCAGTTGCCAGGCTGCCACCTGCTAAAGAAGAGGGTGTGTCACCCATACCTGCTGCTGGAATTTCTCCCTGGGCAGAGGTGAGGAAGGAAAAAAGCAGTGGGGGCAGGGACAGGACGGGTATCTCAGGCAGGGAAATGGAAATCTTCCAGAAGAGCACCCAGGGCCAGGACCATCCTGGCTGGCCTGCAGGCACCAAGTCGGCCGGCATGCTGTCACTCGTGTGGCTCTATGGCCCTTCCTCTAGGCTTTCAAGTCCTTGTATATATTCAGGTGTTTTACCTGGGACGGGTGGGAATAGTTCAGCAGCAACTGGCCTGGGGCTCAGCTCACGTTTACTCACAGATGCCTCGGCACGGTGCCCCAGCTTTGCAATGAGGACGCTTGTTGCGTGGGGGCTGCTGGCTGAATGGGAGACGATTCCCCACCACTGACCAACTTCAGAATTGTTTACAACTGGAGCAAGTGCCCTGATACGGTTTTCCTCTGTGTAACTGGTGGGTTCTGTGTTTTTTTTCTCTTTTTCGTTTTTGGTTCAAGGTAGATTTTATTCCTCTTTTTTGTATTTACAGATATAAGCATGGAAATAATTTATTCATATAAATACATGTATGTGCAGGGAATAATTGTTTTTTCTGTTTTATTTTTTAAATTTTATTTCTTTTTAATTTTGAATTTTATTTTATATTTTTATACAGCAGGTTCTTATTGGTTATCTATTTTATACATATAAATGTATACATGCCAATCCCAGTCTCTCAACTCCTCCCACCACCACCCCCCCAACAGCTTTCCCCCCTTGTTGTCCATACGTTTGTTGTCTACATCTGTTGCTCTATTTATGCCTTGCAAAATGGTTAATCTGTACAGTTTTTCTAGGTTCCACATATATGCATGAATATACAAGATTTGTTTTTCTCTTTCTGACTTACTTCACTCTGTATGACAGTCTCTAGATCCATCGACGTCTCTACAAATGACCCAATTTCATTCCTTTTCATGGCTTAGTAATATTCCATTTTATATATGTACCACAGCTTTATGCATTCGTCTGTCTGTGGGCATTTAGGTTGCTTCCATTACCTCGATATTGTAAATAGTGATGCAATGAACATTGCGGTGAATGACTCTTTTTGATTTATGGTTTTGTCTGGGTATATGTCCAGTACTGGGATTGCTGTATCATATGGTAATTCTATTGTTAGTTTCTTAAGAAATTCCATATTGTTCTCCATAATGACTGTATCAATTTATATTCCCAACAATAGTGGAAGAGGGTTCCTTTTCTCCACACCCTTTCCAGCATTTTTTGTTTGTAGATTTTCAATGATGCCTATTCTACCAGGTGTGAGGTGATACCTCATTGTTGAATCCATTTCGTTGAGCAAGGGGTAGCTCTTGTCTATTACATATTTGGCTTATGGAACGGTATCTGTGCTAATTTCAAACTCTGCTTTTATGCAGCACCCCAACTCACCTTCCCCCTTAAGCAGGCATAAGTTGGTTTTCAAAACTTGAGACCCTGTTCTGTTTTGTAATTCAGTTCATGTGTAGCCAAGTTCACATTCCGTGTATTAGTGATACCTTATGATGTTTCTTTTTCTGTGTGACTTATTTCACTTAGAATCATCGTGCCTCAATCCACTCATTATGCTGGTACGGGCCTGGTGACATAGATTTCATTGCTGAGTGGTATTCTGTTGTACATAAGTACCGCAACTTCTTTATCCATTATTTGCTCTCTGGGATATTTAACTTGTGCCGTAGAAGAGATTTCTGCAAAAAGAGCCATCCCAAATTTTGGGGTTGCTGTGTCTTTTTGATATTAATTTCCCTAAGCTATAGGACCATAAGTGGAAATGCCCTAGGCTCTGTTGCTTTGTTTTTTAGATGTTTCAGGAAACACCATACACTTCTCCCAAGTGTCTGTTGGCAATTTACATCCCGCCCATCAGCATAACAAGGCTCCCAGTTCTGCATGGCCTGTCCTGCCTTTCTGGGTTTTACACTTTTTTCAGATGGCCCTTTTGACCGGGGGAAGTGAGACTTCATTGTAGTGCAGATTTCCTTTGCAAGCTTGCTTGGTTGGCCAAAAAGGGCGTATGCGTTTTTTCCTGAATATATTCAGGAAAAAACGCATACGCCCTTTTGGCAAAGTGCATCATTGTGGACGTTCTGCCTCTTTTCCTATGCTTTCAATGCAATTCCAGTCTACCTCCTGAAACCGGTTTCCTGCAATTCTGCCCCGCTTTCAAGTCCTCTTGGCAGCCTTACTTCAGTCTATTTTTGGACGATAGCTGTCATTTATAACTCTGCAGGTTTGTGAATTACAGTGCCCCTGAGCTCCTTTCTTCAACTCGTTTCTTGTGAGCTGGCCGCAACACCGCAAGATGGCTTCAGGCCCTAATCTGGTTCCGGTATGGCACGCTGAGTCTTTGGTTAAATCCTCATCCTGGTGGGAAATTAGAGTTAAATTTGCCCGTCCAGGCACCTCCCGCTTGTCTCTCATTGGTTCTCCCTATTCCTGTTCATCTTCCGCAGAAATTGCAAACTGGGCCAAACAGGAGGTTAAAGGCACTGACTCTCCAAGTGGGGAGAGTGTTAGTAAAGCGTCTGGAATGTTGCACCGAAGTACCAGGGGACGAAAACTGAGACATATTTGAACACGTCTCCCGATCACACGGTTGATCATACTCTGGGTTCCACATGCATGTTTTAGCTGAAGAAAGAATACCTTAAACCTTGAGAGTTGAGACCCGTGGAATGGGTACCATGCAATATGACTTCAAAGGGTCTTCATTTGCTCACCGAATCACTCCAATCCTATCACTGCTGCGTTTATGACCCTTGTACACACGCTTGATTCTCTTTCGGAGACATAGCAATCCATAGGTTTTAAGATACTTACTAGTCAGGTACATTCTTAGGCGTTTAATATGGGGTGTGGAGTCCATTTCGTTGAGCAAGGAGTAGCTCTTGTCTATTCCATATTTGGCTTAAGGAACTTTATTTGTGCTCATTTCAATCTCTGGTTTTATGCAGCACCCCAACTCACCTTTCCCCTTAAGCAAGCATAAGTTGGTTTTCTAAATTTGAGACCCTCTTCTGTTCTGTAATTCAGTTCCTCTGTAGCCAAGTTTAAATTCCATGTATTAGTGATATTTTTTGATGTTTCTTTTTCTGTGTGACTTATTTCAGTTAGAATCACCATACCCGAATCCACTCATTATGCTGCCACGGGCCTGGTGACATAGATTTCATTGCTGAGTGATACTGCATTGTACGTAAGTACCACAAGATCTTTATCTATTTTTCACTTTCTGTGATATTGAACTTGTACTGTAAACGAGGTTCTTGTAAACAGAGGCGTCCCAAACGTTGGGGTGGCTGTGTCTTTTTGATTTTAATTTCCCTAAGCTATAGGACCATAAGTGGAAGTGCACTAGGCTCTGTTGCTTTGTTTTTTAGATGTTTCAGGAAACACCATACACTTCTCCGGAGTGGCTGTTGGCAATTTACATCCTGCCCATCAGCATAACAAGGCTCCCAGTTCTCCATGGCCTGTCCTGCCTTTCTGGATTTTACAGGTTTTTCAGATGGCCCTTTTGACCGGGGGGAAGTGAGACTTCATTGTAGTGCAGATTTCCTTTGCAAGCTTGCTTGGTTGGCCAAAAAGGGCGTATGCGTTTTTTCCTGAATATATTCAGGAAAAAACGCATACGCCCTTTTTGGCCAAGTGCATCACTGTGGACGTTCTGCCTCTTTTCCTATGCTTTCAATGCAATTCCAGTCTACCTCCTGAAATCGGTTTCCTGCAATTCTGCCCCGCTTTCAAGTCCTCTTGGCAGCCTTACTTCAGTCTATTTTTGGACGATAGCTGTCATTTATAACTCTGCAGGTTTGTGAATTACAGTGCCCCTGAGCTCCTTTCTTCAACTCGCTTTCTTGTGAGCTGGCCGCAACACCGCAGGATGGCTTCAGGCCCTAATCTGGTTCCGGCACAGCACGCTGAGCCTTTGGTTATTTCCTCTTCCTGGTGGGAAATGAGAGTTAAATTTGCCTGTCCAGACACCTCCAGCTAGTCTCTCAATGGTTCTCGCTATTCCTGTTCATCTTCCGCAGAAATTGCAAACTGGGCCAAACAGGAGGTTAAAGGCGCTGACTCTCCAAGTGGGGAGAGTGTTAGTAAAGCGTCTGGAATGTTGCACCCGAGTACCAGGGTACGAAAACTGAGACATATTTGAACACGTCTCCCAATCACATGGTTGATCATACTCTAGGTTCCACATGCATGTTTTAGCTGAAGGAAGAATACCTTAAACCTGGGTAGTTGAAACCCGTGGAATGGGTACTATGCAATATGACTTCAAAGGGTCTTCATTTGCTCACCGAACCTCTCCAATCCTATCACTGCTGTGTTTATGTCCCTGTACACATGCTTGATTCTCTTTCAGAGACATAGCAATCCATAGGTTTTAAGATACTTACTAGTCAGGTACATTCTTAGGTGTTTAATATGCGGTGTTGAGTCCATTTCGTTGAGCAAGGAGTAGCTCTTGTCTATTCCATATTTGGCTTAAGGAACTTTATCTGTGCTCATTTCAATCTCTGGTTTTATGCAGCACCCCAACTCACCTTTTCCCTTAAGCAAGCATAAGTTGGTTTTCTAAATTTGAGAACCTGTTCTGTTTTGGAATTCAGTTCCTGTGTAGCCAAGTTTACATTCCGTGTATTAGTGATATCTTATGATGTTTCTTTTTCTGTGTGACTTATTTCAGTTAGAATCATCGTACCTGAATCCACTCATTATGCTGCTACGGGCCGGATGACATAGATTTCATTGCTGAGTGATACTGCATTGCACGTAAGTACCACAAGATCTTTATCTATTTTTCACTTTCTGTGATATTGAACTTGTACGGTAAACGAGGTTCTTGTAAACAGAGGCGTTCCAAACTTTGGGGTGGCTGTGTCTTTTTGATTTTAATTTCCCTAAGCTATAGGACCATAAGTGGAAGTGCCCTAGGCTCCGTTGCTTTGTTTTTTAGATGTTTCAGGAAACAACATACACTGCTCCCGAGTGTCTGTTGGCAATTTACATCCCGCCCATCAGCATAACAAGGCTCCCAGTTCTCCATGGCCTGTCCTGCCTTTCTGGATTTTACACTTTTATCAGATGGCCCTTTGACGGGGGGGAAGTGAGACTTCATTGTAGTGCAGATTTCCTTTGCAAGCTTGCTTGGTTGGCCAAAAAGGGCGTATGCGTTTTTTCCTGAATATATTCAGGAAAAAACGCATACGCCCTTTTTGGCCAAGTGCATCATTGTGGACGTTCTGCCTCTTTTCCTATGCTTTCAATGCAATTCCAGTCTACCTCCTGAAATCGGTTTCCTGCAATTCTGCCCCGCTTTCAAGTCCTCTTGGCAGCCTTACTTCAGTCTATTTTTGGATGATAGCTGTCATTTATAACTCTGCAGGTTTGTGAATTACAGTGCCCCTGAGCTCCTTTCTTCAACTCGCTTTCTTTTGAGCTGGCCGCAACACCGCAGGATGGCTTCAGGCCCTAATCTGGTTCCGGTACGGCACGCTGAGCTTTTGGTTATTTCCTCTTCCTGGTGGGAAATGAGAGTTAAATTTGCCCGTCCAGACACCTCCAGCTAGTCTCTCATTGGTTCTCGCTATTCCTGTTCATCTTCCGCAGAAATTGCAAACTGGGCCAAACAGGAGGTTAAAGGGACTGACTCTCCAAGTCGGGAGAGTGTTAGTAAAGCGTCTGGAATGTTGCACCCGAGTACCAGGGTACGAAAACTGAGACATATTTGAACACGTCTCCCGATCACATGGTTGATCATACTCTAGGTTCCACATGCATGTTTTAGCTGAAGGAAGAATACCTTAAACCTGGGTAGTTGAAACCCGTGGATTGGGAACCATGCAATATGACTTCAAAGGGTCTTCATTTGCTCACGAACATCTCCAATCCTATCACTGCTGCGTTTATGCCCCTGTACACATGCTTGATTCTCTTTCGGAGACATAGCAATCCATAGGTTTTAAGATAGTTACTAGTCAGGTACATTCTTAGGCGTTTAATATGCGGTGTTGAGTCCATTTCGTTGAGCAAGGAGTAGCTCTTGTCTATTCCATATTTGGCTTAAGGAGCTTTATCTGTGCTCATTTCAATCTCTGGTTTTATGCAGCACCCCAACTCACCTTTCCCCTTAAGCAAGCATAAGTTGGTTTTCTAAATTTGAGACCCTGTTCTGTTCTGTAATTCAGTTCCTGTGTAGCCAAGTTTCCATTCCGTGTATTACTGATATCTTATGATGTTTCTTTTTCTGTGTGACTTATTTCAGTTAGAATCATCATACCTGAATCCACTCATTGTGCTGCTAAGGGCCTGATGACATAGATTTCATTGCTGAGTGATATTGCTTTGTAAGTAAATACCACAACTTCTTTATCCATTTTTCACTTTCTGTGATGTTGAACTTGTACGGTAAACGAGGTTCTTGTAAACAGAGGCGTCCCAAACGTTGGGGTGGCTGTGTCTTTTTGATTTTAATTTCCCTAAGCTATAGGACCATAAGTGGAAGTGCACTAGGCTCTGTTGCTTTGTTTTTTAGATGTTTCAGGAAACACCATACACTTCTCCGGAGTGGCTGTTGGCAATTTACATCCTGCCCATCAGCATAACAAGGCTCCCAGTTCTCCATGGCCTGTCCTGCCTTTCTGGATTTTACAGGTTTTTCAGATGGCCCTTTTGACCGGGGGGAAGTGAGACTTCATTGTAGTGCAGATTTCCTTTGCAAGCTTGCTTGGTTGGCCAAAAAGGGCGTATGCGTTTTTTCCTGAATATATTCAGGAAAAAACGCATACGCCCTTTTTGGCCAAGTGCATCACTGTGGACGTTCTGCCTCTTTTCCTATGCTTTCAATGCAATTCCAGTCTACCTCCTGAAATCGGTTTCCTGCAATTCTGCCCCGCTTTCAAGTCCTCTTGGCAGCCTTACTTCAGTCTATTTTTGGACGATAGCTGTCATTTATAACTCTGCAGGTTTGTGAATTACAGTGCCCCTGAGCTCCTTTCTTCAACTCGCTTTCTTGTGAGCTGGCCGCAACACCGCAGGATGGCTTCAGGCCCTAATCTGGTTCCGGCACAGCACGCTGAGCCTTTGGTTATTTCCTCTTCCTGGTGGGAAATGAGAGTTAAATTTGCCTGTCCAGACACCTCCAGCTAGTCTCTCACTGGTTCTCGCTATTCCTGTTCATCTTCCGCAGAAATTGCAAACTGGGCCAAACAGGAGGTTAAAGGCGCTGACTCTCCAAGTGGGGAGAGTGTTAGTAAAGCGTCTGGAATGTTGCACCCGAGTACCAGGGTACGAAAACTGAGACATATTTGAACACGTCTCCCGATCACATGGTTGATCATACTCTAGGTTCCACATGCATGTTTTAGCTGAAGGAAGAATACCTTAAACCTGGGTAGTTGAAACCCGTGGAATGGGTACTATGCAATATGACTTCAAAGGGTCTTCATTTGCTCACCGAACCTCTCCAATCCTATCACTGTTGTGTTTATGTCCCTGTACACATGCTTGATTCTCTTTCAGAGACATAGCAATCCATAGGTTTTAAGATACTTACTAGTCAGGTACATTCTTAGGTGTTTAATATGCGGTGTTGAGTCCATTTCGTTGAGCAAGGAGTAGCTCTTGTCTATTCCATATTTGGCTTAAGGAACTTTATCTGTGCTCATTTCAATCTCTGGTTTTATGCAGCACCCCAACTCACCTTTCCCCTTAAGCAAGCATAAGTTGGTTTTCTAAATTTGAGAACCTGTTCTGTTTTGGAATTCAGTTCCTGTGTAGCCAAGTTTACATTCCGTGTATTAGTGATATCTTATGATGTTTCTTTTTCTGTGTGACTTATTTCAGTTAGAATCATCGTACCTGAATCCACTCATTATGCTGCTACGGGCCAGATGACATAGATTTCATTGCTGAGTGATACTGCATTGCACGTAAGTACCACAAGATCTTTATCTATTTTTCACTTTCTGTGATATTGAACTTGTACGGTAAACGAGGTTCTTGTAAACAGAGGCGTTCCAAACTTTGGGGTGGCTGTGTCTTTTTGATTTTAATTTCCCTAAGCTATAGGACCATAAGTGGAAGTGCCCTAGGCTCCGTTGCTTTGTTTTTTAGATGTTTCAGGAAACAACATACACTGCTCCCGAGTGTCTGTTGGCAATTTACATCCCGCCCATCAGCATAACAAGGCTCCCAGTTCTCCATGGCCTGTCCTGCCTTTCTGGATTTTACACTTTTATCAGATGGCCCTTTGACGGGGGGGAAGTGAGACTTCATTGTAGTGCAGATTTCCTTTGCAAGCTTGCTTGGTTGGCCAAAAAGGGCGTATGCGTTTTTTCCTGAATATATTCAGGAAAAAACGCATACGCCCTATTTGGCCAAGTGCATCATTGTGGACGTTCTGCCTCTTTTCCTATGCTTTCAATGCAATTCCAGTCTACCTCCTGAAATCGGTTTCCTGCAATTCTGTCCCGCTTTCAAGTCCTCTTGGCAGCCTTACTTCAGTATATTTTTGGATGATAGCTGTCATTTATAACTCTGCAGGTTTGTGAATTACAGTGCCCCTGAGCTCCTTTCTTCAACTCGCTTTCTTTTGAGCTGGCCGCAACACCGCAGGATGGCTTCAGGCCCTAATCTGGTTCCGGTACGGCACGCTGAGCTTTTGGTTATTTCCTCTTCCTGGTGGGAAATGAGAGTTAAATTTGCCCGTCCAGACACCTCCAGCTAGTCTCTCATTGGTTCTCGCTATTCCTGTTCATCTTCCGCAGAAATTGCAAACTGGGCCAAACAGGAGGTTAAAGGGACTGACTCTCCAAGTCGGGAGAGTGTTAGTAAAGCGTCTGGAATGTTGCACCCGAGTACCAGGGTACGAAAACTGAGACATATTTGAACACGTCTCCCGATCACATGGTTGATCATACTCTAGGTTCCACATGCATGTTTTAGCTGAAGGAAGAATACCTTAAACCTGGGTAGTTGAAACCCGTGGATTGGGAACCATGCAATATGACTTCAAAGGGTCTTCATTTGCTCACGAACATCTCCAATCCTATCACTGCTGCGTTTATGCCCCTGTACACATGCTTGATTCTCTTTCGGAGACATAGCAATCCATAGGTTTTAAGATAGTTACTAGTCAGGTACATTCTTAGGCGTTTAATATGCGGTGTTGAGTCCATTTCGTTGAGCAAGGAGTAGCTCTTGTCTATTCCATATTTGGCTTAAGGAGCTTTATCTGTGCTCATTTCAATCTCTGGTTTTATGCAGCACCCCAACTCACCTTTCCCCTTAAGCAAGCATAAGTTGGTTTTCTAAATTTGAGACCCTGTTCTGTTCTGTAATTCAGTTCCTGTGTAGCCAAGTTTCCATTCCGTGTATTACTGATATCTTATGATGTTTCTTTTTCTGTGTGACTTATTTCAGTTAGAATCATCATACCTGAATCCACTCATTGTGCTGCTAAGGGCCTGATGACATAGATTTCATTGCTGAGTGATATTGCTTTGTAAGTAAATACCACAACTTCTTTATCCATTTTTCACTTTCTGCGATGTTGAACTTGTACTGTAAACGAGGTTCTTGTAAACAGAGGCGTCCCAAACTTTGGGGTGGCTGTGTCTTTTTGATTTTAATTTCCCTAAGCTATAGGACCATAAGTGGCAGTGCCCTAGGCTCTGTTGCTTTGTTTTTTAGATGTTTCAGGAAACACCATACACTTCTCCCGAGTGGTTGTTGGCAATTTACATCCCGCCCATCAGCATAACAAGGCTCCCAGTTCTCCATGGCCTGTCCTGCCTTTCTGGATTTTACACTTTTTTCAGATGGCCCTTTTGACCGGGGGGAAGTGAGACTTCATTGTAGTGCAGATTTCCTTTGCAAGCTTGCTTGGTTGGCCAAAAAGTGCGTATGCGTTTTTTCCTGAATATATTCAGGAAAAAACGCATACGCCCTTTTTGGCCAAGTGCATCATTGTGGACGTTCTGCCTCTTTTCCTATGCTTTCAATGCAATTCCAGTCTACCTCCTGAAATCGGTTTCCTGCAATTCTGCCCCGCTTTCAAGTCCTCTTGGCAGCCTTACTTCAGTCTATTTTTGGACGATAGCTGTCATTTATAACTCTGCAGGTTTGTGAATTACAGTGCCCCTGAGCTCCTTTCTTCAACTCGCTTTCTTGTGAGCTGGCCGCAACACCGCAGGATGGCTTCAGGCCCTAATCTGGTTCCGGCACGGCACGCTGAGCCTTTGGTTAATTCCTCTTCCTGGTGGGAAATGAGAGTTAAATTTGCCCGTCCAGACACCTCCAGCTAGCCTCTCATTGGTTCTCGCTATTCCTGTTCATCTTCCGCAGAAATTGCAAACTGGGCCAAACAGGATGTTAAAGGGACTGACTCTCCAAGTCGGGAGAGTGTTAGTAAAGCGTCTGGAATGTTGCACCCGAGTACCAGGGTACGAAAACTGAGACATATTTGAACACGTCTCCCGATCAAATGGTTGATCATACTCTAGGTTCCACATGCATGTTTTAGCTGAAGGAAGAATACCTTAAACCTGGGTAGTTGAAACCCGTGGAATGGGTACCATGCAATATGACTTCAAAGGGTCTTCATTTGTTCACCGAACGTCTCCAATCCTATCACTGCTGCGTTTATGCCCCTGTACACATGCTTTATTCACTTTCGGAGACATAGCAATCCATAGGTTTTAAGATACTTACTAGTCAGGTACATTCTTAGGCGTTTAATATGGGGTGTTGAGTCCATTTCGTTGAGCAAGGAGTAGCTCTTGTCTATTCCATATTTGGCTTAAGGAACTTTATCTGTGCTCATTTCAATCTCTGGTTTTATGCAGCACCCCAACTCACCTTTCCCCTTAAGCAAGCATAAGTTGGTTTTCTAAATTTGAGACCCTGTTCTGTTCTGTAATTCAGTTCCTGTGTAGCCAAGTTTCCATTCCGTGTATTACTGATATCTTATGATGTTTCTTTTTCTGTGTGACTTATTTCAGTTAGAATCATCATACCTGAATCCACTCATTGTGCTGCTAAGGCCCTGATGACACAGATTTCATTGCTGAGTGATATTGCTTTGTAAGTAAATACCACAACTTCTTTATCCATTTTTCACTTTCTGCGATGTTGAACTTGTACTGTAAACGAGGTTCCTGTAAACAGAGCCCTTCCAAACTTTGGGGTGGCTGTGTCTTTTTGATTTTAAATTCCCTAAGCTATAGGACCATAAGTGGAAGTGCCCTAGCCTCTGTTGCTTTGTTTTTTAGATGTTTCAGGAAACACCATACACTTCTCCCGAGTGTCTGTTGGCAATTTACATCCCGCCCATCAGCATAACAAGGCTCCCAGTTCTCCATGGCCTGTCCTGCCTTTCTGGATTTTACACTTTTTTCAGATGGCCCTTTTGACCGGGGGGAAGTGAGACTTCATTGTAGTGCGGATTTCCTTTGCAAGCTTGCTTGGTTGGCCAAAAAGGGCGTATGCGTTTTTTCCTGAATATATTCAGGAAAAAACACATACGCCCTTTTTGGCCAAGTGCATCATTGTGGACGTTCTGCCTCTTTTCCTATGCTTTCAATGCAATTCCAGTCTACCTCCTGAAATCGGTTTCCTGCAATTCTGCCCCGCTTTCAAGTCCTCTTGGCAGCCTTACTTCAGTCTATTTTTGGACGATAGCTGTCATTTATAACTCTGCAGGTTTGTGAATTACAGTGCCCCTGAGCTCCTTTCTTCAACTCGCTTTCTTTTGAGCTGGCCGCAACACCTCAGGATGGCTTCAGGCCCTAATCTGGTTCCGGCACGGCACGCTGAGCCTTTGGTTAATTCCTCTTCCTGGTGGGAAATGAGAGTTAAATTTGCCCGTCCAGACACCTCCAGCTAGCCTCTCATTGGTTCTCGCTATTCCTGTTCATCTTCCGCAGAAATTGCAAACTGGGCCAAACAGGAGGTTAAAGGGACTGACTCTCCAAGTGGGGAGAGTGTTAGTAAAGCGTCTGGAATGTTGCACCCGAGTACCAGGGGAGGAAAACTGAGACATATTTGAACACGTCTCCCGATCACATGGTTGATCATACTCTAGGTTCCACATGCATGTTTTAGCTGAAGGAAGAATACTTTAAACCTGGGTAGTTGAAACCCGTGGAATGGGTACCATGCAATATGACTTCAAAGGGTCTTCATTTGCTCACCGAACCTCTCCAATCCTATCACTGCTGCGTTTATGCCCCTGTACACATGCTTGATTCTCTTTCGGAGACATAGCAATCCATAGGTTTTAAGATACTTACTAGTCAGGTACATTCTTAGGCGTTTAATATGCGGTGTTGAGTCCATTTCGTTGAGCAAGGAGTAGCTCTTGTCTATTCCATATTTGACTTAAGGAACTTTATCTGTGCTCATTTCAATCTCTGGTTTTATGCAGCACCCCAACTCACCTTTACCCTTAAGCAAGCATAAGTTGGTTTTCTAAATTTGAGACCCTGTTCTGTTTTGGAATTCAGTTCCTGTATAGCCAAGTTTCCATTCCGTGTATTAGTGATATCTTATGATGTTTCTTTTTCAGTGTGACTTATTTCAGTTAGAATCATCATACCTGAATCCACTCATTGTGCTGCTAAGGGCCTGATGACATAGATTTCATTGCTGAGTGATATTGCTTTGTAAGTAAATACCACAACTTCTTTATCCATTTTTCACTTTCTGCGATGTTGAACTTGTACTGTAAAGAGGTTCTTGTAAACAGAGCCGTTCCAAACTTTGGGGTGGCTGTGTCTTTTTGATTTTAATTTCCCTAAGCTATAGGACCATAAGTGGAAGTGCCCTAGGTTCTGTTGCTTTGTTTTTTAGATGTTTCAGGAAACACCATATACTTCTCCCGAGTGGTTGTTGGCAATTTACATACCGCCCATCAGCATAACAAGGCTCCCAGTTCTCCATGGCCTGTCCTGCCTTTCTGGATTTTACACTTTTTTCAGATGGTCCTTTTGACCGGGGGGAAGTGAGACTTCATTGTAGTGCAGATTTCCTTTGCAAGCTTGCTTGGTTGGCCAAAAAGGGCGTATGCGTTTTTTCCTGAATATATTCAGGAAAAAACGCATACGCCCTTTTTGGCCAAGTGCATCATTGTGGACGTTCTGCCTCTTTTCCTATGCTTTCAATGCAATTCCAGTCTACCTCCTGAAATCGGTTTCCTGCAATTCTGCCCCGCTTTCAAGTCCTCTTGGCAGCCTTACTTCAATCTATTTTTGGACGATAGCTGTCATTTATAACTCTGCAGGTTTGTGAATTACAGTGCCCCTGAGCTCCTTTCTTCAACTCGCTTTCTTGTGACCTGGCCGCAACACCGCAGGATGGCTTCAGGCCCTAATCTGGTTCCGGCACGGCACGCTGAGCCTTTGGTTATTTCCTCTTCCTGGTGGGAAATGAGAGTTAAATTTGCCCGTCCAGACACCTCCAGCTAGTCTCTCATTGGTTCTCGCTATTCCTGTTCATCTTCCGCAGAAATTGCAAACTGGGCCAAACAGGAGGTTAAAGGCGCTGACTCTCCAAGTGGGGAGAGTGTTAGTAAAGCGTCTGGAATGTTGCACCCGAGTACCAGGGGAGGAAAACTGAGACATATTTGAACACGTCTCCCGTTCACATGGTTGATCATACTTGGGTTCCACATGCATGTTTTAGCTGAAAGAAGAATATCTTAAACCTGGGTAGTTGAAACCCGTGGAATGGGTACCATGCAATATGACTTCAAAGGGTCTTCATTTGCTCACCGAACCTCTCCAATCCTATCACTGCTGCGTTTATGCCCCTGTACACATGCTTGATTCTCTTTTGGAGACATAGCAATCCATAGGTTTTACGATACTTACTAGTCAGGTACATTCTTAGGCGTTTAATATGCGGTGTTGAGTCCATTTCGTTGAGCAAGGAGTAGCTCTTGTCTATTCCATATTTGACTTAAGGAACTTTATCTGTGCTCATTTCAATCTCTGGTTTTATGCAGCACCCCAACTCACCTTTACCCTTAAGCAAGCATAAGTTGGTTTTCTAAATTTGAGACCCTGTTCTGTTCTGTAATTCAGTTCCTGTGTAGCCAAGTTTACATTCCGTGTATTAGTGATATCTTATGATGTTTCTTTTTCTGTGTGACTTATTTCAGTTAGAATCATCATACCTGAATCCACTCATTGTGATGCTAAGGGCCTGATGACATAGATTTCATTGCTGAGTGATATTGCTTTGTAAGTAAATACCACAACTTCTTTATCCATTTTTCACTTTCTGCGATGTTGAACTTGTACTGTAAACGAGGTTCTTGTAAACAGAGCCGTTCCAAACTTTGGGGTGGCTGTGTCTTTTTGATTTTAATTTCCCTAAGCTATAGGACCATAAGTGGCAGTGCCCTAGGCTCTGTTGCTTTGTTTTTTAGATGTTTCAGGAAACACCATACACTTCTCCCGAGTGTCTGATGGCAATTTACATCCCGCCCATCAGCATAACAAGGCTCCCAGTTCTCCATGGCCTGTCCTGCCTTTCTGGATTTTACACTTTTTTCAGATGGCCCTTTTGACCGGGGGTAAGTGAGACTTCATTGTAGTGCAGATTTCCTTTGCAAGCTTGCTTGGTTGGCCAAAAAGGGCGTATGCGTTTTTTCCTGAATATATTCAGGAAAAAACGCATACGCCCTTTTTGGCCAAGTGCATCATTGTGGACGTTCTGCCTCTTTTCCTATGCTTTCAATGCAATTCCAGTCTACCTCCTGAAATCGGTTTCCTGCAATTCTGCCCTGCTTTCAAGTCCTCTTGGCAGCCTTACTTCAGTCTATTTTTGGACGATAGCTGTCATTTATAACTCTGCAGGTTTGTGAATTACAGTGCCCCTGAGCTCCTTTCTTCAACTCGCTTTCTTTTGAGCTGGCCGCAACACCGCAGGATGGCTTCAGGCCCTAATCTGGTTCCGGCACGGCACGCTGAGCCTTTGGTTAATTCCTCTTCCTGGTGGGAAATGAGAGTTAAATTTGCCCGTCCAGACACCTCCAGCTAGCCTCTCATTGGTTCTCGCTATTCCTGTTCATCTTCCGCAGAAATTGCAAACTGGGCCAAACAGGAGGTTAAAGGGACTGACTCTCCAAGTGGGGAGAGTGTTAGTAAAGCGTCTGGAATGTTGCACCCGAGTACCAGGGGAGGAAAACTGAGACATATTTGAACACGTCTCCCGATCACATGGTTGATCATACTCTAGGTTCCACATGCATGTTTTAGCTGAAGGAAGAATACCTTAAACCTGGGTAGTTGAAACCCGTGGAATGGGTACCATGCAATATGACTTCAAAGGGTCTTCATTTGCTCACCGAACCTCTCCAATCCTATCACTGCTGCGTTTATGCCCCTGTACACATGCTTGATTCTCTTTTGGAGACATAGCAATCCATAGGTTTTAAGATACTTACTAGTCAGGTACATTCTTAGGCGTTTAATATGCGGTGTTGAGTCCATTTCGTTGAGCAAGGAGTAGCTCTTGTCTATTCCATATTTGACTTAAGGAACTTTATCAGTGCTCATTTCAATCTCTGGTTTGATGCAGCACCCCAACTCACCTTTACCCTTAAGCAAGCATAAGTTGGTTTTCTAAATTTGAGACCCTGTTCTGTTTTGGAATTCAGTTCCTGTGTAGCCAAGTTTACATTCCGTGTATTAGTGATATCTTATGATGTTTCTTTTTCTGTGTGACTTATTTCAGTTAGAATCATCATACCTGAATCCACTCATTGTGCTGCTAAGGGCCTGATGACATAGATTTCATTGCTGAGTGATATTGCTTTGTAAGTAAATACCACAACTTCTTTATCCATTTTTCACTTTCTGCGATGTTGAACTTGTACTGTAAACGAGGTTCTTGTAAACAGAGCCGTTCCAAACTTTGGGGTGGCTGTGTCTTTTTGATTTTAATTTCCCTAAGCTATAGGACCATAAGTGGAAGTGCCCTAGGTTCTGTTGCTTTGTTTTTTAGATGTTTCAGGAAACACCATATACTTCTCCCGAGTGGTTGTTGGCAATTTACATCCCGCCCATCAGCATAACAAGGCTCCCAGTTCTCCATGGCCTGTCCTGCCTTTCTGGATTTTACACTTTTTTCAGATGGCCCTTTTGACCGGGGGGAAGTGAGACTTCATTGTAGTGCAGATTTCCTTTGCAAGCTTGCTTGGTTGGCCAAAAAGGGCGTATGCGTTTTTTCCTGAATATATTCAGGAAAAAACGCATACGCCCTTTTTGGCCAAGTGCATCATTGTGGACGTTCTGCCTCTTTTCCTATGCTTTCAATGCAATTCCAGTCTACCTCCTGAAATCGGTTTCCTGCAATTCTGCCCCGCTTTCAAGTCCTCTTGGCAGCCTTACTTCAATCTATTTTTGGACGATAGCTGTCATTTATAACTCTGCAGGTTTGTGAATTACAGTGCCCCTGAGCTCCTTTCTTCAACTCGCTTTCTTGTGACCTGGCCGCAACACCGCAGGATGGCTTCAGGCCCTAATCTGGTTCCGGCACGGCACGCTGAGCCTTTGGTTATTTCCTCTTCCTGGTGGGAAATGAGAGTTAAATTTGCCCGTCCAGACACCTCCAGCTAGTCTCTCATTGGTTCTCGCTATTCCTGTTCATCTTCCGCAGAAATTGCAAACTGGGCCAAACAGGAGGTTAAAGGCGCTGACTCTCCAAGTGGGGAGAGTGTTAGTAAAGCGTCTGGAATGTTGCACCCGAGTACCAGGGGAGGAAAACTGAGACATATTTGAACACGTCTCCCGTTCACATGGTTGATCATACTTGGGTTCCACATGCATGTTTTAGCTGAAGGAAGAATATCTTAAACCTGGGTAGTTGAAACCCGTGGAATGGGTACCATGCAATATGACTTCAAAGGGTCTTCATTTGCTCACCGAACCTCTCCAATCCTATCACTGCTGCGTTTATGCCCCTGTACACATGCTTGATTCTCTTTTGGAGACATAGCAATCCATAGGTTTTACGATACTTACTAGTCAGGTACATTCTTAGGCGTTTAATATGCGGTGTTGAGTCCATTTCGTTGAGCAAGGAGTAGCTCTTGTCTATTCCATATTTGACTTAAGGAACTTTATCTGTGCTCATTTCAATCTCTGGTTTTATGCAGCACCCCAACTCACCTTTACCCTTAAGCAAGCATAAGTTGGTTTTCTAAATTTGAGACACTGTTCTGTTCTGTAATTCAGTTCCTGTGTAGCCAAGTTTACATTCCGTGTATTAGTGATATCTTATGATGTTTCTTTTTCTGTGTGACTTATTTCAGTTAGAATCATCATACCTGAATCCACTCATTGTGCTGCTAAGGGCCTGATGACATAGATTTCATTGCTGAGTGATATTGCTTTGTAAGTAAATACCACAACTTCTTTATCCATTTTTCACTTTCTGCGATGTTGAACTTGTACTGTAAACGAGGTTCTTGTAAACAGAGCCGTTCCAAACTTTGGGGTGGCTGTGTCTTTTTGATTTTAATTTCCCTAAGCTATAGGACCATAAGTGGAAGTGCCCTAGGTTCTGTTGCTTTGTTTTTTAGATGTTTCAGGAAACACCATATACTTCTCCCGAGTGGTTGTTGGCAATTTACATCCCGCCCATCAGCATAACAAGGCTCCCAGTTCTCCATGGCCTGTCCTGCCTTTCTGGATTTTACACTTTTTTCAGATGGCCCTTTTGACCGGGGGGAAGTGAGACTTCATTGTAGTGCAGATTTCCTTTGCAAGCTTGCTTGGTTGGCCAAAAAGGGCGTATGCGTTTTTTCCTGAATATATTCAGGAAAAAACGCATACGCCCTTTTTGGCCAAGTGCATCATTGTGGACGTTCTGCCTCTTTTCCTATGCTTTCAATGCAATTCCAGTCTACCTCCTGAAATCGGTTTCCTGCAATTCTGCCCCGCTTTTAAGTCCTCTTGGCAGCCTTACTTCAATCTATTTTTGGACGATAGCTGTCATTTATAACTCTGCAGGTTTGTGAATTACAGTGCCCCTGAGCTCCTTTCTTCAACTCGCTTTCTTGTGACCTGGCCGCAACACCGCAGGATGGCTTCAGGCCCTAATCTGGTTCCGGCACGGCACGCTGAGCCTTTGGTTATTTCCTCTTCCTGGTGGGAAATGAGAGTTAAATTTGCCCGTCCAGACACCTCCAGCTAGTCTCTCATTGGTTCTCGCTATTCCTGTTCATCTTCCGCAGAAATTGCAAACTGGGCCAAACAGGAGGTTAAAGGCGCTGACTCTCCAAGTGGGGAGAGTGTTAGTAAAGCGTCTGGAATGTTGCACCCGAGTACCAGGGGAGGAAAACTGAGACATATTTGAACACGTCTCCCGTTCACATGGTTGATCATACTTGGGTTCCACATGCATGTTTTAGCTGAAGGAAGAATATCTTAAACCTGGGTAGTTGAAACCCGTGGAATGGGTACCATGCAATATGACTTCAAAGGGTCTTCATTTGCTCACCGAACCTCTCCAATCCTATCACTGCTGCGTTTATGCCCCTGTACACATGCTTGATTCTCTTTTGGAGACATAGCAATCCATAGGTTTTACGATACTTACTAGTCAGGTACATTCTTAGGCGTTTAATATGCGGTGTTGAGTCCATTTCGTTGAGCAAAGAGTAGCTCTTGTCTATTCCATATTTGACTTAAGGAACTTTATCTGTGCTCATTTCAATCTCTGGTTTTATGCAGCACCCCAACTCACCTTTACCCTTAAGCAAGCATAAGTTGGTTTTCTAAATTTGAGACCCTGTTCTGTTCTGTAATTCAGTTCCTGTGTAGCCAAGTTTACATTCCGTGTATTAGTGATATCTTATGATGTTTCTTTTTCTGTGTGACTTATTTCAGTTAGATTCATCATACCTGAATCCACTCATTGTGATGCTAAGGGCCTGATGACATAGATTTCATTGCTGAGTGATATTGCTTTGTAAGTAAATACCACAACTTCTTTATCCATTTTTCACTTTCTGCGATGTTGAACTTGTACTGTAAACGAGGTTCTTGTAAACAGAGCCGTTCCAAACTTTGGGGTGGCTGTGTCTTTTTGATTTTAATTTCCCTAAGCTATAGGACCATAAGTGGCAGTGCCCTAGGCTCTGTTGCTTTGTTTTTTAGATGTTTCAGGAAACACCATACACTTCTCCCGAGTGGTTGTTGGCAATTTACATCCCGCCCATCAGCATAACAAGGCTCCCAGTTCTCCATGGCCTGTCCTGCCTTTCTGGATTTTACACTTTTTTCAGATGGCCCTTTTGACCGGGGGGAAGTGAGACTTCATTGTAGTGCAGATTTCCTTTGCAAGCTTGCTTGGTTGGCCAAAAAGGGCGTATGCGTTTTTTCCTGAATATATTCAGGAAAAAACGCATACGCCCTTTTTGGCCAAGTGCATCATTGTGGACGTTCTGCCTCTTTTCCTATGCTTTCAATGCAATTCCAGTCTACCTCCTGAAATCGGTTTCCTGCAATTCTGCCCCGCTTTCAAGTCCTCTTGGCAGCCTTACTTCAGTCTATTTTTGGACGATAGCTGTCATTTATAACTCTGCAGGTTTGTGAATTACAGTGCCCCTGAGCTCCTTTCTTCAACTCGCTTTCTTTTGAGCTGGCCGCAACACCGCAGGATGGCTTCAGGCCCTAATCTGGTTCCGGCACGGCACGCTGAGCCTTTGGTTAATTCCTCTTCCTGGTGGGAAATGAGAGTTAAATTTGCCCGTCCAGACACCTCCAGCTAGCCTCTCATTGGTTCTCGCTATTCCTGTTCATCTTCCGCAGAAATTGCAAACTGGGCCAAACAGGAGGTTAAAGGGACTGACTCTCCAAGTGGGGAGAGTGTTAGTAAAGCGTCTGGAATGTTGCACCCGAGTACCAGGGGAGGAAAACTGAGACATATTTGAACACGTCTCCCGATCACATGGTTGATCATACTCTAGGTTCCACATGCATGTTTTAGCTGAAGGAAGAATACCTTAAACCTGGGTAGTTGAAACCCGTGGAATGGGTACCATGCAATATGACTTCAAAGGGTCTTCATTTGCTCACCGAACCTCTCCAATCCTATCAGTGCTGCGTTTATGCCCCTGTACACATGCTTGATTCTCTTTTGGAGACATAGCAATCCATAGGTTTTAAGATACTTACTAGTCAGGTACATTCTTAGGCGTTTAATATGCGGTGTTGAGTCCATTTCGTTGAGCAAGGAGTAGCTCTTGTCTATTCCATATTTGACTTAAGGAACTTTATCAGTGCTCATTTCAATCTCTGGTTTGATGCAGCACCCCAACTCACCTTTACCCTTAAGCAAGCATAAGTTGGTTTTCTAAATTTGAGACCCTGTTCTGTTTTGGAATTCAGTTCCTGTGTAGCCAAGTTTACATTCCGTGTATTAGTGATATCTTATGATGTTTCTTTTTCTGTGTGACTTATTTCAGTTAGAATCATCATACCTGAATCCACTCATTGTGCTGCTAAGGGCCTGATGACATAGATTTCATTGCTGAGTGATATTGCTTCGTAAGTAAATACCACAACTTCTTTATCCATTTTTCACTTTCTGTGATGTTGAACTTGTACTGTAATCGAGGTTCTTGTAAACAGAGCCGTTCCAAACTTTGGGGTGGCTGTGTCTTTTTGATTTTAATTTCTCTAAGCTATAGGACCATAAGTGGAAGTGCCCTAGGTTCTGTTGCTTTGTTTTTTAGATGTTTCAGGAAACACCATACACTTCTCCCGAGTGGTTGTTGGCAATTTACATCCCGCCCATCAGCATAACAAGGCTCCCAGTTCTCCATGGCCTGTACTGCCTTTCTGGATTTTACACTTTTTTCAGATGGCCCTTTTGACCGGGGGGAAGTGAGACTTCATTGTAGTGCAGATTTCCTTTGCAAGCTTGCTTCGTTGGCCAAAAAGGGCGTATGCGTTTTTTCCTGAATATATTCAGGAAAAAACGCATACGCCCTTTTTGGCCAAGTGCATCATTGTGGACGTTCTGCCTCTTTTCCTATGCTTTCAATGCAATTCCAGTCTACCTCCTGAAATCGGTTTCCTGCAATTCTGCCCCGCTTTCAAGTCCTCTTGGCAGCCTTACTTCAGTCTATTTTTGGACGATAGCTGTCATTTATAACTCTGCAGGTTTGTGAATTACAGTGCCCCTGGGCTCCTTTCTTCAACTCGCTTTCTTTTGAGCTGGCCGCAACACCGCAGGATGGCTTCAGGCCCTAATCTGGTTCCGGTACGGCACGCTGAGCCTTTGGTTATTTCCTCTTCCTGGTGGGAAATGAGAGTTAAATTTGCCCGTCCAGACACCTCCAGCTAGCCTCTCATTGGTTCTCGCTATTCCTGTTCATCTTCCGCAGAAATTGCAAACTGGGCCAAACAGGAGGTTAAAGGCGCTGACTCTCCAAGTGGGGAGAGTGTTAGTAAAGCGTCTGGAATGTTGCACCCGAGTACCAGGGGAGGAAAACTGAGACATATTTGAACACGTCTCCCATTCACATGGTTGATCATACTTGGGTTCCACATGCATGTTTTAGCTGAAGGAAGAATACCTTAAACCTGGAGAGTTGAGACCCGTGTAATGGGTACCATGCAATATGACTTCAAAGGGTCTTCATTTGCTCACCGAACCTCTCCAATCCTATCACTGCTGCGTTTATGCCCCTGTACACATGCTTGATTCTCTTTTGGAGACATAGCAATCCATAGGTTTTACGATACTTACTAGTCAGGTACATTCTTAGGCGTTTAATATGCGGTGTTGAGTCCATTTCGTTGAGCAAGGAGTAGCTCTTGTCTATTCCATATTTGACTTAAGCAACTTTATCTGTGCTCATTTCAATCTCTGGTTTTATGCAGCACCCCAACTCACCTTTACCCTTAAGCAAGCATAAGTTGGTTTTCTAAATTTGAGACCCTGTTCTGTTCTGTAATTCAGTTCCTGTGTAGCCAAGTTTACATTCCGTGTATTACTGATATCTTATGATGTTTCTTTTTCTGTGTGACTTATTTCAGTTAGAATCATCATACCTGAATCCACTCATTGTGATGCTAAGGGCCTGATGACATAGATTTCATTGCTGAGTGATACTGCATTGTACGTAAGTACCACAAGGTCTTTATCCATTTTTCACTTTCTGCGATGTTGAACTTGTACTGTAAAGGAGGTTCTTGTAATCAGAGGCGTCCCAAACTTTGGGGTGGCTGTGTCTTTTTGATTTTAATTTCCCTAAGCTATAGGACCATAAGTGGCAGTGCCCTAGGCTCTGTTGCTTTGTTTTTTAGATGTTTCAGGAAACACCATACACTTCTCCCGAGTGTCTGTTGGCAATTTACATCCCGCCCATCAGCATAACAAGGCTCCCAGTTCTCCATGGCCTGTCCTGCCTTTCTGGATTTTACACTTTTTTCAGATGGCCCTTTTGACCGGGGGGAAGTGAGACTGCATTGTAGTGAAGATTTCCTTTGCAAGCTTGCTTGGTTGGCCAAAAAGGGCGTATGCGTTTTTTCCTGAATATATTCAGGAAAAAACGCATACGCCCTTTTTGGCCAAGTGCATCATTGTGGACGTTCTGCCTCTTTTCCTATGCTTTCAATGCAATTCCAGTCTACCTCCTGAAATCGGTTTCCTGCAATTCTGCCCCGCTTTCAAGTCCTCTTGGCAGCCTTACTTCAGTCTATTTTTGGACGATAGCTGTCATTTATAAGTCTGCAGGTTTGTGAATTACAGTGCCCCTGAGCTCCTTTCTTCAACTCGCTTTCTTGTGACCTGGCCGCAACACCGCAGGATGGCTTCAGGCCCTAATCTGGTTCTGGCACGGCATGCTGAGCCTTTGGTTAATTCCTCTTCCTGGTGGGAAATGAGAGTTAAATTTGCCCGTCCAGACACCTCCAGCTAGTCTCTCATTGGTTCTCGCTATTCCTGTTCATCTTCCGCAGAAATTGCAAACTGGGCCAAACAGGAGGTTAAAGGGACTGACTCTCCAAGTCGGGAGAGTGTTAGTAAAGCGTCTGGAATGTTGCACCCGAGTACCAGGGGAGGAAAACTGAGACATATTTGAACACGTCTCCCGATCACATGGTTGATCATACTACAGGTTCCACATGCATGTTTTAGCTGAAGGAAGAATACCTTAAACCTGGAGAGTTGAGACCCGTGTAATGCGTACCATGCAATATGACTTCAAAGGGTCTTCATTTGCTCACCGAACCTCTCCAATCCTATCACTGCTGCGTTTATGCCCCTGTACACATGCTTGATTCTCTTTTGGAGACATAGCAATCCATAGGTTTTCCGATACTTACTAGTCAGGTACATTCTTAGGTGTTTAATATGCGGTGTTGAGTCCATTTCGTTGAGCAAGGAGTAGCTCTTGTCTATTCCATATTTGACTTAAGGAACTTTATCTGTGCTCATTTCAATCTCTGGTTTTATGCAGCACCCCAACTCACCTTTACCCTTAAGCAAGCATAAGTTGGTTTTCTAAATTTGAGACCCTGTTCTGTTCTGTAATTCAGTTCCTGTGTAGCCAAGTTTACATTCCGTGTATTACTGATATCTTATGATGTTTCTTTTTCTGTGTGACTTATTTCAGTTAGAATCATCATACCTGAATCCACTCATTGTGATGCTAAGGGCCTGATGACATAGATTTCATTGCTGAGTGATATTGCTTTGTAAGTAAATACCACAACTTCTTTATCCATTTTTCACTTTCTGCGATGTTGAACTTGTACTGTAAACGAGGTTCTTGTAAACAGAGGCGTCCCAAACTTTGGGGTGGCTGTGTCTTTTTGATTTTAATTTCCCTAAGCTATAGGACCATAAGTGGCAGTGCCCTAGGCTCTGTTGCTTTGTTTTTTAGATGTTTCAGGAAACACCATACACTTCTCCCGAGTGTCTGTTGGCAATTTACATCCCGCCCATCAGCATAACAAGGCTCCCAGTTCTCCATGGCCTGTCCTGCCTTTCTGGATTTTACACTTTTTTCAGATGGCCCTTTTGACCGGGGGGAAGTGAGACTTCATTGTAGTGCAGATTTCCTTTGCAAGCTTGCTTGGTTGGCCAAAAAGGGCGTATGCGTTTTTTCCTGAATATATTCAGGAAAAAACGCATACGCCCTATTTGGCCAAGTGCATCATTGTGGACGTTCTGCCTCTTTTCCTATGCTTTCAATGCAATTCCAGTCTACCTCCTGAAATCGGTTTCCTGCAATTCTGCCCCGCTTTCAAGTCCTCTTGGCAGCCTTACTTCAGTCTATTTTTGGACGATAGCTGTCATTTATAACTCTGCAGGTTTGTGAATTACAGTGCCCCTGAGCTCCTTTCTTCAACTCGCTTTCTTGTGACCTGGCCGCAACACCGCAGGATGGCTTCAGGCCCTAATCTGGTTCCGGCACGGCACGCTGAGCCTTTGGTTATTTCCTCTTCCTGGTGGGAAATGAGAGTTAAATTTGCCCGTCCAGACACCTCCAGCTAGCCTCTCATTGGTTCTCGCTATTCCTGTTCATCTTCCGCAGAAATTGCAAACTGGGCCAAACAGGAGGTTAAAGGCGCTGACTCTCCAAGTGGGGAGAGTGTTAGTAAAGCGTCTGGAATGTTGCACCCGAGTACCAGGGGAGGAAAACTGAGACATATTTGAACACGTCTCCCGTTCACATGGTTGATCATACTTGGGTTCCACATGCATGTTTTAGCTGAAGGAAGAATACCTTAAACTTGGAGAGTTGAGACCCGTGTAATGGGTACCATGCAATATGACTTCAAAGGGTCTTCATTTGCTCACCAAACCTCTCCAATCCTATCACTGCTGCGTTTATGCCCCTGTACACACGCTTGATTCTCTTTTGGAGACATAGCAATCCATAGGTTTTAAGATACTTACTAGTCAGGTACATTCTTAGGCGTTTAATATGGGGTGTTGAGTCCATTTCGTTGAGCAAGGAGTAGCTCTTGTCTATTCCATATTTGGCTTAAGGAACTTTATCTGTGCTCATTTCAATCTCTGGTTTTATGCAGCACCCCAACTCACCTTTCCCCTTAAGCAAGCATAAGTTGGTTTTCTAAATTTGAGACCCTGTTCTGTTTTGGAATGCAGTTCCTGTGTAGCCAAGTTTACATTCCGTGTATTAGTGATATCTTATGATGTTTCTTTTTCTGTGTGACTTATTTCAGTTAGAATCATCGTACCTGAATCCACTCATTATGCTGCTACGGGCCTGATGACACAGATTTCATTGCTGAGTGATACTGCATTGTACGTAAGTACCACAAGTTCTTTATCCATTTTTCACTTTCTGTGATATTGAACTTGTATGGTAACGAGGTTCTTGTAAACGGAGGCGTCCCAAACGTTGGGGTGGCTGTGTCTTTTTGATTTTAATTTCCCTAAGCTATAGGACCATAAGTGGAAGTGCCCTAGGTTCTGTTGCTTTGTTTTTTAGATGTTTCAGGAAACACCATACACTTCTCCCGAGTGGTTGTTGGCAATTTACATCCCGCCCATCAGCATAACAAGGCTCCCAGTTCTCCATGGCCTGTCCTGCCTTTCTGGATTTTACACTTTTTTCAGATGGCCCTTTTGACCGGGGGGAAGTGAGACTTCATTGTAGTGCAGATTTCCTTTGCAAGCTTGCTTGGTTGGCCAAAAAGGGCGTATGCGTTTTTTCCTGAATATATTCAGGAAAAAACGCATACGCCCTTTTTGGCCAAGTGCATCATTGTGGACGTTCTGCCTCTTTTCCTATGCTTTCAATGCAATTCCAGTCTACCTCCTGAAATCGGTTTCCTGCAATTCTGCCCCGCTTTCAAGTCCTCTTGGCAGCCTTACTTCAGTCTATTTTTGGACGATAGCTGTCATTTATAACTCTGCAGGTTTGTGAATTACAGTGCCCCTGAGCTCCTTTCTTCAACTCGCTTTCTTTTGAGCTGGCCGCAACACCGCAGGATGGCTTCAGGCCCTAATCTGGTTCCGGTACGGCACGCTGAGCCTTTGGTTATTTCCTCTTCCTGGTGGGAAATGAGAGTTAAATTTGCCCGTCCAGACACCTCCAGCTAGCCTCTCATTGGTTCTCGCTATTCCTGTTCATCTTCCGCAGAAATTGCAAACTGGGCCAAACAGGAGGTTAAAGGCGCTGACTCTCCAAGTGGGGAGAGTGTTAGTAAAGCGTCTGGAATGTTGCACCCGAGTACCAGGGGAGGAAAACTGAGACATATTTGAACACGTCTCCCATTCACATGGTTGATCATACTTGGGTTCCACATGCATGTTTTAGCTGAAGGAAGAATACCTTAAACCTGGAGAGTTGAGACCCGTGTAATGGGTACCATGCAATATGACTTCAAAGGGTCTTCATTTGCTCACCGAACCTCTCCAATCCTATCACTGCTGCGTTTATGCCCCTGTACACATGCTTGATTCTCTTTTGGAGACATAGCAATCCATAGATTTTACGATACTTACTAGTCAGGTACATTCTTAGGCGTTTAATATGCGGTGTTGAGTCCATTTCGTTGAGCAAGGAGTAGCTCTTGTCTATTCCATATTTGACTTAAGGAACTTTATCTGTGCTCATTTCAATCTCTGGTTTTATGCAGCACCCCAACTCACCTTTACCCTTAAGCAAGCATAAGTTGGTTTTCTAAATTTGAGACCCTGTTCTGTTCTGTAATTCAGTTCCTGTGTAGCCAAGTTTACATTCCGTGTATTACTGATATCTTATGATGTTTCTTTTTCTGTGTGACTTATTTCAGTTAGAATCATCATACCTGAATCCACTCATTGTGATGCTAAGGGCCTGATGACATAGATTTCATTGCTGAGTGATACTGCGTTGTACGTAAGTACCACAAGGTCTTTATCCATTTTTCACTTTCTGCGATGTTGAACTTGTACTGTAAACTAGGTTCTTGTAAACAGAGGCGTCCCAAACTTTGGGGTGGCTGTGTCTTTTTGATTTTAATTTCCCTAAGCTATAGGACCTTAAGTGGCAGTGCCCTAGGCTCTGTTGCTTTGTTTTTTAGATGTTTCAGGAAACACCATACACTTCTCCCGAGTGTCTGTTGGCAATTTACATCCCGCCCATCAGCATAACAAGGCTCCCAGTTCTCCATGGCCTGTCCTGCCTTTCTGGATTTTACACTTTTTTCAGATGGCCCTTTTGACCGGGGGGAAGTGAGACTTCATTGTAGTGCAGATTTCCTTTGCAAGCTTGCTTGGTTGGCCAAAAAGGGCGTATGCGTTTTTTCCTGAATATATTCAGGAAAAAACGCATACGCCCTTTTTGGCCAAGTGCATCATTGTGGACGTTCTGCCTCTTTTCCTATGCTTTCAATGCAATTCCAGTCTACCTCCTGAAATCGGTTTCCTGCAATTCTGCCCCGCTTTCAAGTCCTCTTGGCAGCCTTACTTCAGTGTATTTTTGGACGATAGCTGTCATTTATAACTCTGCAGGTTTGTGAATTACAGTGCCACTGAGCTCCTTTCTTCAACTCGCTTTCTTTTGAGCTGGCCGCAACACCGCAGGATGGCTTCAGGCCCTAATCTGGTTCCGGCACGGCACGCTGAGCCTTTGGTTATTTCCTCTTCCTGGTGGGAAATGAGAGTTAAATTTGCCCGTCCAGACACCTCCAGCTAGTCTCTCATTGGTTCTCGCTATTCCTGTTCATCTTCCGCAGAAATTGCAAACTGGGCCAAACAGGAGGTTAAAGGCGCTGACTCTCCAAGTGGGGAGAGTGTTAGTAAAACGTCTGGAATGTTGCACCCGAGTACCAGGGGAGGAAAACTGAGACATATTTGAACACGTCTCCCATTCACATGGTTGATCATACTTGGGTTCCACATGCATGTTTTAGCTGAAGGAAGAATACCTTAAACCTGGAGAGTTAAGACCCGTGTAATGGGTACCATGCAATATGACTTCAAAGGGTCTTCATTTGCTCACCGAACCTCTCCAATCCTATCACTGCTGCGTTTATGCCCCTGTACACATGCTTGATTCTCTTTTGGAGACATAGCAATCCATAGGTTTTACGATACTTACTAGTCAGGTACATTCTTAGGCGTTTAATATGCGGTGTTGAGTCCATTTCGTTGAGCAAGGAGTAGCTCTTGTCTATTCCATATTTGACTTAAGGAACTTTATCTGTGCTCATTTCAATCTCTGGTTTTATGCAGCACCCCAACTCACCTTTACCCTTAAGCAAGCATAAGTTGGTTTTCTAAATTTGAGACCCTGTTCTGTTCTGTAATTCAGTTCCTGTGTAGCCAAGTTTACATTCCGTGTATTACTGATATCTTATGATGTTTCTTTTTCTGTGTGACTTATTTCAGTTAGAATCATCATACCTGAATCCACTCATTGTGATGCTAAGGGCCTGATGACATAGATTTCATTGCTGAGTGATATTGTTTGTAAGTAAATACCACAACTTCTTTATCCATTTTTCACTTTCTGCGATGTTGAACTTGTACTGTAAACGAGGTTCTTGTAAACAGAGCCGTTCCAAACTTTGGGGTGGCTGTGTCTTTTTGATTTTAATTTCCCTAAGCTATAGGACCATAAGTGGCAGTGCCCTAGGCTCTGTTGCTTTGTTTTTTAGATGTTTCAGGAAACACCATACACTTCTCCCGAGTGTCTGTTGGCAATTTACATCCCGCCCATCAGCATAACAAGGCTCCCAGTTCTCCATAGCCTGTCCTGCCTTTCTGGATTTTACACTTTTTTCAGATGGCCCTTTTGACCGGGGGGAAGTGAGACTTCATTGTAGTGCAGATTTCCTTTGCAAGCTTGCTTGGTTGGCCAAAAAGGGCGTATGCGTTTTTTCCTGAATATATTCAGGAAAAAACGCATACGCCCTTTTTGGCCAAGTGCATCATTGTGGACGTTCTGCCTCTTTTCCTATGCTTTCAATGCAATTCCAGTCTACCTCCTGAAATCGGTTTCCTGCAATTCTGCCCCGCTTTCAAGTCCTCTTGGCAGCCTTACTTCAGTCTATTTTTGGACGATAGCTGTCATTTATAACTCTGCAGGTTTGTGAATTACAGTGCCCCTGAGCTCCTTTCTTCAACTCGCTTTCTTGTGACCTGGCCGCAACACCGCAGGATGGCTTCAGGCCCTAATCTGGTTCCGGCACGGCACGCTCAGCCTTTGGTTATTTCCTCTTCCTGGTGGGAAATGAGAGTTAAATTTGCCCGTCCAGACACCTCCAGCTAGTCTCTCATTGGTTCTCGCTATTCCTGTTCATCTTCCGCAGAAATTGCAAACTGGGCCAAACAGGAGGTTAAAGGCGCTGACTCTCCAAGTGGGGAGAGTGTTAGTAAAACGTCTGGAATGTTGCACCCGAGTACCAGGGGAGGAAAACTGAGACATATTTGAACACGTCTCCCATTCACATGGTTGATCATACTTGGGTTCCACATGCATGTTTTAGCTGAAGGAAGAATACCTTAAACCTGGAGAGTTAAGACCCGTGTAATGGGTACCATGCAATATGACTTCAAAGGGTCTTCATTTGCTCACCGAACCTCTCCAATCCTATCACTGCTGCGTTTATGCCCCTGTACACATGCTTGATTCTCTTTTGGAGACATAGCAATCCATAGGTTTTACGATACTTACTAGTCAGGTACATTCTTAGGCGTTTAATATGCGGTGTTGAGTCCATTTCGTTGAGCAAGGAGTAGCTCTTGTCTATTCCATATTTGACTTAAGGAACTTTATCTGTGCTCATTTCAATCTCTGGTTTTATGCAGCACCCCAACTCACCTTTACCCTTAAGCAAGCATAAGTTGGTTTTCTAAATTTGAGACCCTGTTCTGTTCTGTAATTCAGTTCCTGTGTAGCCAAGTTTACATTCCGTGTATTACTGATATCTTATGATGTTTCTTTTTCTGTGTGACTTATTTCAGTTAGAATCATCGTACCTGAATCCACTCATTATGCTGCTACGGGCCTGATGACATAGATTTCATTGCTGAGTGATACTGCTTTGTAAGTAAATACCACAACTTCTTTATCCATTTTTCACTTTCTGTGATATTGAACTTGTATGGTAACGAGGTTCTTGTAAACGGAGGCGTCCCAAACGTTGGGGTGGCTGTGTCTTTTTGATTTTAATTTCCCTAAGCTATAGGACCATAAGTGGAAGTGCCCTAGGTTCTGTTGCTTTGTTTTTTAGATGTTTCAGGAAACACCATACACTTCTCCCGAGTGGTTGTTGGCAATTTACATCCCGCCCATCAGCATAACAAGGCTCCCAGTTCTCCATGGCCTGTCCTGCCTTTCTGGATTTTACACTTTTTTCAGATGGCCCTTTTGACCGGGGGGAAGTGAGACTTCATTGTAGTGCAGATTTCCTTTGCAAGCTTGCTTGGTTGGCCAAAAAGGGCGTATGCGTTTTTTCCTGAATATATTCAGGAAAAAACGCATACGCCCTTTTTGGCCAAGTGCATCATTGTGGACGTTCTGCCTCTTTTCCTATGCTTTCAATGCAATTCCAGTCTACCTCCTGAAATCGGTTTCCTGCAATTCTGCCCCGCTTTCAAGTCCTCTTGGCAGCCTTACTTCAGTCTATTTTTGGACGATAGCTGTCATTTATAACTCTGCAGGTTTGTGAATTACAGTGCCCCTGAGCTCCTTTCTTCAACTCGCTTTCTTTTGAGCTGGCCGCAACACCGCAGGATGGCTTCAGGCCCTAATCTGGTTCCGGTACGGCACGCTGAGCCTTTGGTTATTTCCTCTTCCTGGTGGGAAATGAGAGTTAAATTTGCCCGTCCAGACACCTCCAGCTAGCCTCTCATTGGTTCTCGCTATTCCTGTTCATCTTCCGCAGAAATTGCAAACTGGGCCAAACAGGAGGTTAAAGGCGCTGACTCTCCAAGTGGGGAGAGTGTTAGTAAAGCGTCTGGAATGTTGCACCCGAGTACCAGGGGAGGAAAACTGAGACATATTTGAACACGTCTCCCATTCACATGGTTGATCATACTTGGGTTCCACATGCATGTTTTAGCTGAAGGAAGAATACCTTAAACCTGGAGAGTTGAGACCCGTGTAATGGGTACCATGCAATATGACTTCAAAGGGTCTTCATTTGCTCACCGAACCTCTCCAATCCTATCACTGCTGCGTTTATGCCCCTGTACACATGCTTGATTCTCTTTTGGAGACATAGCAATCCATAGGTTTTACGATACTTACTAGTCAGGTACATTCTTAGGCGTTTAATATGCGGTGTTGAGTCCATTTCGTTGAGCAAGGAGTAGCTCTTGTCTATTCCATATTTGACTTAAGGAACTTTATCTGTGCTCATTTCAATCTCTGGTTTTATGCAGCACCCCAACTCACCTTTCCCCTTAAGCAAGCATAAGTTGGTTTTCTAAATTTGAGACCCTGTTCTGTTCTGTAATTCAGTTCCTGTGTAGCCAAGTTTACATTCCGTGTATTACTGATATCTTATGATGTTTCTTTTTCTGTGTGACTTATTTCAGTTAGAATCATCATACCTGAATCCACTCTTTGTGATGCTAAGGGCCTGATGACATAGATTTCATTGCTGAGTGATATTGCTTTGTAAGTAAATACCACAACTTCTTTATCCATTTTTCACTTTCTGCGATGTTGAACTTGTACTGTAAACGAGGTTCTTGTAAACAGAGCCGTTCCAAACTTTGGGGTGGCTGTGTCTTTTTGATTTTAATTTCCCTAAGCTATAGGACCATAAGTGGCAGTGCCCTAGGCTCTGTTGCTTTGTTTTTTAGATGTTTCAGGAAACACCATACACTTCTCCCCAGTGTCTGTTGGCAATTTACATCCCGCCCATCAGCATAACAAGGCTCCCAGTTCTCCATAGCCTGTCCTGCCTTTCTGGATTTTACACTTTTTTCAGATGGCCCTTTTGACCAGGGGGAAGTGAGACTTCATTGTAGTGCAGATTTCCTTTGCAAGCTTGCTTGGTTGGCCAAAAAGGGCGTATGCGTTTTTTCCTGAATATATTCAGGAAAAAACGCATACGCCCTTTTTGGCCAAGTGCATCATTGTGGACGTTCTGCCTCTTTTCCTATGCTTTCAATGCAATTCCAGTCTACCTCCTGAAATCGGTTTCCTGCAATTCTGCCCCGCTTTCAAGTCCTCTTGGCAGCCTTACTTCAGTGTATTTTTGGAGGATAGCTGTCATTTATAACTCTGCAGGTTTGTGAATTACAGTGCCCCTGAGCTCCTTTCTTCAACTCGCTTTCTTTTGAGCTGGCCGCAACACCGCAGGATGGCTTCAGGCCCTAATCTGGTTCCGCCACGGCACGCTGAGCCTTTTGTTATTTCCTCTTCCTGGTGGGAAATGAGAGTTAAATTTGCCCGTCCAGACACCTCCAGCTAGTCTCTCATTGGTTCTCGCTATTCCTGTTCATCTTCCGCAGAAATTGCAAACTGGGCCAAACAGGAGGTTAAAGGCGCTGACTCTCCAAGTGGGGAGAGTGTTAGTAAAACGTCTGGAATGTTGCACCCGAGTACCAGGGGAGGAAAACTGAGACATATTTGAACACGTCTCCCGTTCACATGGTTGATCATACTTGGGTTCCACATGCATGTTTTAGCTGAAGGAAGAATACCTTAAACTTGGAGAGTTGAGACCCGTGTAATGGGTACCATGCAATATGACTTCAAAGGGTCTTCATTTGCTCACCAAACCTCTCCAATCCTATCACTGCTGCGTTTATGCCCCTGTACACACGCTTGATTCTCTTTTGGAGACATAGCAATCCATAGGTTTTAAGATACTTACTAGTCAGGTACATTCTTAGGCGTTTAATATGGGGTGTTGAGTCCATTTCGTTGAGCAAGGAGTAGCTCTTGTCTATTCCATATTTGGCTTAAGGAACTTTATCTGTGCTCATTTCAATCTCTGGTTTTATGCAGCACCCCAACTCACCTTTCCCCTTAAGCAAGCATAAGTTGGTTTTCTAAATTTGAGACCCTGTTCTGTTTTGGAATGCAGTTCCTGTGTAGCCAAGTTTACATTCCGTGTATTACTGATATCTTATGATGTTTCTTTTTCTGTGTGACTTATTTCAGTTAGAATCATCGTACCTGAATCCACTCATTATGCTGCTACGGGCCTGATGACACAGATTTCATTGCTGAGTGATACTGCATTGTACGTAAGTACCACAAGTTCTTTATCCATTTTTCACTTTCTGTGATATTGAACTTGTATGGTAACGAGGTTCTTGTAAACGGAGGCGTCCCAAACGTTGGGGTGGCTGTGTCTTTTTGATTTTAATTTCCCTAAGCTATAGGACCATAAGTGGAAGTGCCCTAGGTTCTGTTGCTTTGTTTTTTAGATGTTTCAGGAAACACCATACACTTCTCCCGAGTGGTTGTTGGCAATTTACATCCCGCCCATCAGCATAACAAGGCTCCCAGTTCTCCATGGCCTGTCCTGCCTTTCTGGATTTTACACTTTTTTCAGATGGCCCTTTTGACCGGGGGGAAGTGAGACTTCATTGTAGTGCAGATTTCCTTTGCAAGCTTGCTTGGTTGGCCAAAAAGGGCGTATGCGTTTTTTCCTGAATATATTCAGGAAAAAACGCATACGCCCTTTTTGGCCAAGTGCATCATTGTGGACGTTCTGCCTCTTTTCCTATGCTTTCAATGCAATTCCAGTCTACCTCCTGAAATCGGTTTCCTGCAATTCTGCCCCGCTTTCAAGTCCTCTTGGCAGCCTTACTTCAGTCTATTTTTGGACGATAGCTGTCATTTATAACTCTGCAGGTTTGTGAATTACAGTGCCCCTGAGCTCCTTTCTTCAACTCGCTTTCTTTTGAGCTGGCCGCAACACCGCAGGATGGCTTCAGGCCCTAATCTGGTTCCGGTACGGCACGCTGAGCCTTTGGTTATTTCCTCTTCCTGGTGGGAAATGAGAGTTAAATTTGCCCGTCCAGACACCTCCAGCTAGCCTCTCATTGGTTCTCGCTATTCCTGTTCATCTTCCGCAGAAATTGCAAACTGGGCCAAACAGGAGGTTAAAGGCGCTGACTCTCCAAGTGGGGAGAGTGTTAGTAAAGCGTCTGGAATGTTGCACCCGAGTACCAGGGGAGGAAAACTGAGACATATTTGAACACGTCTCCCATTCACATGGTTGATCATACTTGGGTTCCACATGCATGTTTTAGCTGAAGGAAGAATACCTTAAACCTGGAGAGTTGAGACCCGTGTAATGGGTACCATGCAATATGACTTCAAAGGGTCTTCATTTGCTCACCGAACCTCTCCAATCCTATCACTGCTGCGTTTATGCCCCTGTACACATGCTTGATTCTCTTTTGGAGACATAGCAATCCATAGGTTTTACGATACTTACTAGTCAGGTACATTCTTAGGCGTTTAATATGCGGTGTTGAGTCCATTTCGTTGAGCAAGGAGTAGCTCTTGTCTATTCCATATTTGACTTAAGGAACTTTATCTGTGCTCATTTCAATCTCTGGTTTTATGCAGCACCCCAACTCACCTTTACCCTTAAGCAAGCATAAGTTGGTTTTCTAAATTTGAGACCCTGTTCTGTTCTGTAATTCAGTTCCTGTGTAGCCAAGTTTACATTCCGTGTATTACTGATATCTTATGATGTTTCTTTTTCTGTGTGACTTATTTCAGTTAGAATCATCATACCTGAATCCACTCATTGTGATGCTAAGGGCCTGATGACATAGATTTCATTGCTGAGTGATACTGCGTTGTACGTAAGTACCACAAGGTCTTTATCCATTTTTCACTTTCTGCGATGTTGAACTTGTACTGTAAACTAGGTTCTTGTAAACAGAGGCGTCCCAAACTTTGGGGTGGCTGTGTCTTTTTGATTTTAATTTCCCTAAGCTATAGGACCATAAGTGGCAGTGCCCTAGGCTCTGTTGCTTTGTTTTTTAGATGTTTCAGGAAACACCATACACTTCTCCCGAGTGTCTGTTGGCAATTTACATCCCGCCCATCAGCATAACAAGGCTCCCAGTTCTCCATGGCCTGTCCTGCCTTTCTGGATTTTACACTTTTTTCAGATGGCCCTTTTGACCGGGGGGAAGTGAGACTTCATTGTAGTGCAGATTTCCTTTGCAAGCTTGCTTGGTTGGCCAAAAAGGGCGTATGCGTTTTTTCCTGAATATATTCAGGAAAAAACGCATACGCCCTTTTTGGCCAAGTGCATCATTGTGGACGTTCTGCCTCTTTTCCTATGCTTTCAATGCAATTCCAGTCTACCTCCTGAAATCGGTTTCCTGCAATTCTGCCCCGCTTTCAAGTCCTCTTGGCAGCCTTACTTCAGTGTATTTTTGGACGATAGCTGTCATTTATAACTCTGCAGGTTTGTGAATTACAGTGCCCCTGAGCTCCTTTCTTCAACTCGCTTTCTTTTGAGCTGGCCGCAACACCGCAGGATGGCTTCAGGCCCTAATCTGGTTCCGGCACGGCACGCTGAGCCTTTGGTTATTTCCTCTTCCTGGTGGGAAATGAGAGTTAAATTTGCCCGTCCAGACACCTCCAGCTAGTCTCTCATTGGTTCTCGCTATTCCTGTTCATCTTCCGCAGAAATTGCAAACTGGGCCAAACAGGAGGTTAAAGGCGCTGACTCTCCAAGTGGGGAGAGTGTTAGTAAAACGTCTGGAATGTTGCACCCGAGTACCAGGGGAGGAAAACTGAGACATATTTGAACACGTCTCCCATTCACATGGTTGATCATACTTGGGTTCCACATGCATGTTTTAGCTGAAGGAAGAATACCTTAAACCTGGAGAGTTAAGACCCGTGTAATGGGTACCATGCAATATGACTTCAAAGGGTCTTCATTTGCTCACCGAACCTCTCCAATCCTATCACTGCTGCGTTTATGCCCCTGTACACATGCTTGATTCTCTTTTGGAGACATAGCAATCCATAGGTTTTACGATACTTACTAGTCAGGTACATTCTTAGGCGTTTAATATGCGGTGTTGAGTCCATTTCGTTGAGCAAGGAGTAGCTCTTGTCTATTCCATATTTGACTTAAGGAACTTTATCTGTGCTCATTTCAATCTCTGGTTTTATGCAGCACCCCAACTCACCTTTACCCTTAAGCAAGCATAAGTTGGTTTTCTAAATTTGAGACCCTGTTCTGTTCTGTAATTCAGTTCCTGTGTAGCCAAGTTTACATTCCGTGTATTACTGATATCTTATGATGTTTCTTTTTCTGTGTGACTTATTTCAGTTAGAATCATCATACCTGAATCCACTCATTGTGATGCTAAGGGCCTGATGACATAGATTTCATTGCTGAGTGATATTGTTTGTAAGTAAATACCACAACTTCTTTATCCATTTTTCACTTTCTGCGATGTTGAACTTGTACTGTAAACGAGGTTCTTGTAAACAGAGCCGTTCCAAACTTTGGGGTGGCTGTGTCTTTTTGATTTTAATTTCCCTAAGCTATAGGACCATAAGTGGCAGTGCCCTAGGCTCTGTTGCTTTGTTTTTTAGATGTTTCAGGAAACACCATACACTTCTCCCGAGTGTCTGTTGGCAATTTACATCCCGCCCATCAGCATAACAAGGCTCCCAGTTTTCCATAGCCTGTCCTGCCTTTCTGGATTTTACACTTTTTTCAGATGGCCCTTTTGACCGGGGGGAAGTGAGACTTCATTGTAGTGCAGATTTCCTTTGCAAGCTTGCTTGGTTGGCCAAAAAGGGCGTATGCGTTTTTTCCTGAATATATTCAGGAAAAAACGCATACGCCCTTTTTGGCCAAGTGCATCATTGTGGACGTTCTGCCTCTTTTCCTATGCTTTCAATGCAATTCCAGTCTACCTCCTGAAATCGGTTTCCTGCAATTCTGCCCCGCTTTCAAGTCCTCTTGGCAGCCTTACTTCAGTCTATTTTTGGACGATAGCTGTCATTTATAACTCTGCAGGTTTGTGAATTACAGTGCCCCTGAGCTCCTTTCTTCAACTCGCTTTCTTGTGACCTGGCCGCAACACCGCAGGATGGCTTCAGGCCCTAATCTGGTTCCGGCACGGCACGCTGAGCCTTTGGTTATTTCCTCTTCCTGGTTGGAAATGAGAGTTAAATTTGCCCGTCCAGACACCTCCAGCTAGTCTCTCATTGGTTCTCGCTATTCCTGTTCATCTTCCGCAGATATTGCAAACTGGGCCAAACAGGAGGTTAAAGGCGCTGACTCTCCAAGTGGGGAGAGTGTTAGTAAAACGTCTGGAATGTTGCACCCGAGTACCAGGGGAGGAAAACTGAGACATATTTGAACACGTCTCCCGTTCACATGGTTGATCATACTTGGGTTCCACATGCATGTTTTAGCTGAAGGAAGAATACCTTAAACCTGGAGAGTTAAGACCCGTGTAATGGGTACCATGCAATATGACTTCAAAGGGTCTTCATTTGCTCACCGAACCTCTCCAATCCTATCACTGCTGCGTTTATGCCCCTGTACACATGCTTGATTCTCTTTTGGAGACATAGCAATCCATAGGTTTTACGATACTTACTAGTCAGGTACATTCTTAGGCGTTTAATATGCGGTGTTGAGTCCATTTCGTTGAGCAAGGAGTAGCTCTTGTCTATTCCATATTTGACTTAAGGAACTTTATCTGTGCTCATTTCAATCTCTGGTTTTATGCAGCACCCCAACTCACCTTTACCCTTAAGCAAGCATAAGTTGGTTTTCTAAATTTGAGACCCTGTTCTGTTCTGTAATTCAGTTCCTGTGTAGCCAAGTTTACATTCCGTGTATTACTGATATCTTATGATGTTTCTTTTTCTGTGTGACTTATTTCAGTTAGAATCATCATACCTGAATCCACTCATTGTGATGCTAAGGGCCTGATGACATAGATTTCATTGCTGAGTGATATTGCTTTGTAAGTAAATACCACAACTTCTTTATCCATTTTTCACTTTCTGCGATGTTGAACTTGTACTGTAAACGAGGTTCTTGTAAACAGAGCCGTTCCAAACTTTGGGGTGGCTGTGTCTTTTTGATTTTAAGTTCCCTAAGCTATAGGACCATAAGTGGCAGTGCCCTAGGCTCTGTTGCTTTGTTTTTTAGATGTTTCAGGAAACACCATACACTTCTCCCGAGTGTCTGTTGGCAATTTACATCCCGCCCATCAGCATAACAAGGCTCCCAGTTCTCCATAGCCTGTCCTGCCTTTCTGGATTTTACACTTTTTTCAGATGGCCCTTTTGACTGGGGGGAAGTGAGACTTCATTGTAGTGCAGATTTCCTTTGCAAGCTTGCTTGGTTGGCCAAAAAGGGCATATGCGTTTTTTCCTGAATATATTCAGGAAAAAAAGCATACGCCCTTTTTGGCCAAGTGCATCATTGTGGACGTTCTGCCTCTTTTCCTATGCTTTCAATGCAATTCCAGTCTACCTCCTGAAATCGGTTTCCTGCAATTCTGCCCCGCTTTCAAGTCCTCTTGGCAGCCTTACTTCAGTCTATTTTTGGACGATAGCTGTCATTTATAACTCTGCAGGTTTGTGAATTACAGTGCCCCTGAGCTCCTTTCTTCAACTCGCTTTCTTTTGAGCTGGCCGCAACACCGCAGGATGGCTTCAGGCCCTAATCTGGTTCCGGCACGGCACGCTGAGCCTTTGGTTAATTCCTCTTCCTGGTGGGAAATGAGAGTTAAATTTGCCCGTCCAGACACCTCCAGCTAGCCTCTCATTGGTTCTCGCTATTCCTGTTCATCTTCCGCAGAAATTGCAAACTGGGCCTAACAGGAGGTTAAAGGGACTGACTCTCCAAGTGGGGAGAGTGTTAGTAAAGCGTCTGGAATGTTGCACCCGAGTACCAGGGGAGGAAAACTGAGACATATTTGAACACGTCTCCCGATCACATGGTTGATCATACTCTAGGTTCCACATGCATGTTTTAGCTGAAGGAAGAATACCTTAAACCTGGGTAGTTGAAACCCGTGGAATGGGTACCATGCAATATGACTTCAAAGGGTCTTCATTTGCTCACCGAACCTCTCCAATCCTATCACTGCTGCGTTTATGCCCCTGTACACATGCTTGATTCTCTTTTGGAGACATAGCAATCCATAGGTTTTACGATACTTACTAGTCAGGTACATTCTTAGGCGTTTAATATGCGGTGTTGAGTCCATTTCGTTGAGCAAGGAGTAGCTCTTGTCTATTCCATATTTGACTTAAGGAACTTTATCTGTGCTCATTTCAATCTCTGGTTTTATGCAGCACCCCAACTCACCTTTACCCTTAAGCAAGCATAAGTTGGTTTTCTAAATTTGAGAACCTGTTCTGTTTTGGAATTCAGTTCCTGTGTAGCCAAGTTTACATTCCGTGTATTAGTGATATCTTATGATGTTTCTTTTTCTGTGTGACTTATTTCAGTTAGAATCATCATACCTGAATCCACTCATTGTGCTGCTAAGGGCCTGATGACATAGATTTCATTGCTGAGTGATATTGCTTTGTAAGTAAATACCACAACTTCTTTATCCATTTTTCACTTTCTGCGATGTTGAACTTGTACTTTAAACGAGGTTCTTGTAAACAGAGCCGTTCCAAACTGGGGTGGCTGTGTCTTTTTGATTTTAATTTCCCTAAGCTATAGGACCATAAGTGGCAGTGCCCTAGGCTCTGTTGCTTTGTTTTTTAGATGTTTCAGGAAACACCATACACTTCTCCCGAGTGTCTGTTGGCAATTTACATCCCGCCCATCAGCATAACAAGGCTCCCAGTTCTCCATGGCCTGTCCTGCCTTTCTGGATTTTACACTTTTTTCAGATGGCCCTTTTGACCGGGGGGAAGTGAGACTTCATTGTAGTGCAGATTTCCTTTGCAAGCTTGCTTGGTTGGCCAAAAAGGGCGTATGCGTTTTTTCCTGAATATATTCAGGAACAAACGCATACGCCCTTTTTGGCCAAGTGCATCATTGTGGACGTTCTGCCTCTTTTCCTATGCTTTCAATGCAATTCCAGTCTACCTCCTGAAATCGGTTTCCTGCAATTCTGCCCCGCTTTCAAGTCCTCTTGGCAGCCTTACTTCAGTCTATTTTTGGACGATAGCTGTCATTTATAACTCTGCAGGTTTGTGAATTACAGTGCCCCTGAGCTCCTTTCTTCAACTCGCTTTCTTTTGAGCTGGCCGCAACACCGCAGGATGGCTTCAGGCCCTAATCTGGTTCCGGCACGGCACGCTGAGCCTTTGGTTAATTCGTCTTCCTGGTGTGAAATGAGAGTTAAATTTGCCCGTCCAGACACCTCCAGCTAGCCTCTCATTGGTTCTCGCTATTCCTGTTCATCTTCCGCAGAAATTACAAACTGGGCCAAACAGGAGGTTAAAGGGACTGACTCTCCAAGTGGGGAGAGTGTTAGTAAAGCGTCTGGAATGTTGCACCCGAGTACCAGGGGAGGAAATCTGAGACATATTTGAACACGTCTCCCGATCACATGGTTGATCATACTCTAGGTTCCACATGCATGTTTTAGCTGAAGGAAGAATACCTTAAACCTGGGTAGTTGAAACCCGTGTAATGGGTACCATGCAATATGACTTCAAAGGGTCTTCATTTGCTCACCGAACCTCTCCAATCCTATCACTGCTGCGTTTATGCCCCTGTACACATGCTTGATTCTCTTTCGGAGACATAGCAATCCATAGGTTTTAAGATACTTACTAGTCAGGTACATTCTTAGGCGTTTAATATGCGGTGTTGAGTCCATTTCGTTGAGCAAGGAGTAGCTCTTGTCTATTCCATATTTGACTTAAGGAACTTTATCTGTGCTCATTTCAATCTCTGGTTTTATGCAGCACCCCAACTCACCTTTACCCTTAAGCAAGCATAAGTTGGTTTTCTAAATTTGAGACCCTGTTCTGTTCTGTAATTCAGTTCCTGTGTAGCCAAGTTTACATTCCGTGTATTACTGATATCTTATGATGTTTCTTTTTCTGTGTGACTTATTTCAGTTAGAATCATCATACCTGAATCCACTCATTGTGATGCTAAGGGCCTGATGACATAGATTTCATTGCTGAGTGATATTGCTTTGTAAGTAAATACCACAACTTCTTTATCCATTTTTCACTTTCTGCGATGTTGAACTTGTACTGTAAACGAGGTTCTTGTAAACAGAGCCGTTCCAAACTTTGGGGTGGCTGTGTCTTTTTGATTTTAAGTTCCCTAAGCTATAGGACCATAAGTGGCAGTGCCCTAGGCTCTGTTGCTTTGTTTTTTAGATGTTTCAGGAAACACCATACACTTCTCCCGAGTGTCTGTTGGCAATTTACATCCCGCCCATCAGCATAACAAGGCTCCCAGTTCTCCATAGCCTGTCCTGCCTTTCTGGATTTTACACTTTTTTCAGATGGCCCTTTTGACTGGGGGGAAGTGAGACTTCATTGTAGTGCAGATTTCCTTTGCAAGCTTGCTTGGTTGGCCAAAAAGGGCATATGCGTTTTTTCCTGAATATATTCAGGAAAAAACGCATACGCCCTTTTTGGCCAAGTGCATCATTGTGGACGTTCTGCCTCTTTTCCTATGCTTTCAATGCAATTCCAGTCTACCTCCTGAAATCGGTTTCCTGCAATTCTGCCCCGCTTTCAAGTCCTCTTGGCAGCCTTACTTCAGTCTATTTTTGGACGATAGCTGTCATTTATAACTCTGCAGGTTTGTGAATTACAGTGCCCCTGAGCTCCTTTCTTCAACTCGCTTTCTTTTGAGCTGGCCGCAACACCGCAGGATGGCTTCAGGCCCTAATCTGGTTCCGGCACGGCACGCTGAGCCTTTGGTTAATTCCTCTTCCTGGTGGGAAATGAGAGTTAAATTTGCCCGTCCAGACACCTCCAGCTAGCCTCTCATTGGTTCTCGCTATTCCTGTTCATCTTCCGCAGAAATTGCAAACTGGGCCTAACAGGAGGTTAAAGGGACTGACTCTCCAAGTGGGGAGAGTGTTAGTAAAGCGTCTGGAATGTTGCACCCGAGTACCAGGGGAGGAAAACTGAGACATATTTGAACACGTCTCCCGATCACATGGTTGATCATACTCTAGGTTCCACATGCATGTTTTAGCTGAAGGAAGAATACCTTAAACCTGGGTAGTTGAAACCCGTGGAATGGGTACCATGCAATATGACTTCAAAGGGTCTTCATTTGCTCACCGAACCTCTCCAATCCTATCACTGCTGCGTTTATGCCCCTGTACACATGCTTGATTCTCTTTCGGAGACATAGCAATCCATAGGTTTTACGATACTTACTAGTCAGGTACATTCTTAGGCGTTTAATATGCGGTGTTGAGTCCATTTCGTTGAGCAAGGAGTAGCTCTTGTCTATTCCATATTTGACTTAAGGAACTTTATCTGTGCTCATTTCAATCTCTGGTTTTATGCAGCACCCCAACTCACCTTTACCCTTAAGCAAGCATAAGTTGGTTTTCTAAATTTGAGACCTGTTCTGTTTTGGAATTCAGTTCCTGTGTAGCCAAGTTTACATTCCGTGTATTAGTGATATCTTATGATGTTTCTTTTTCTGTGTGACTTATTTCAGTTAGAATCATCATACCTGAATCCACTCATTGTGCTGCTAAGGGCCTGATGACATAGATTTCATTGCTGAGTGATATTGCTTTGTAAGTAAATACCACAACTTCTTTATCCATTTTTCACTTTCTGCGATGTTGAACTTGTACTTTAAACGAGGTTCTTGTAAACAGAGCCGTTCCAAACTGGGGTGGCTGTGTCTTTTTGATTTTAATTTCCCTAAGCTATAGGACCATAAGTGGCAGTGCCCTAGGCTCTGTTGCTTTGTTTTGTAGATGTTTCAGGAAACACCATACACTTCTCCCGAGTGTCTGTTGGCAATTTACATCCCGCCCATCAGCATAACAAGGCTCCCAGTTCTCCATGGCCTGTCCTGCCTTTCTGGATTTTACACTTTTTTCAGATGGCCCTTTTGACCGGGGGGAAGTGAGACTTCATTGTAGTGCAGATTTCCTTTGCAAGCTTGCTTGGTTGGCCAAAAAGGGCGTATGCGTTTTTTCCTGAATATATTCAGGAAAAAACGCATACGCCCTTTTTGGCCAAGTGCATCATTGTGGACGTTCTGCCTCTTTTCCTATGCTTTCAATGCAATTCCAGTCTACCTCCTGAAATCGGTTTCCTGCAATTCTGCCCCGCTTTCAAGTCCTCTTGGCAGCCTTACTTCAGTCTATTTTTGGACGATAGCTATCATTTATAACTCTGCAGGTTTGTGAATTACAGTGCCCCTGAGCTCCTTTCTTCAACTCGCTTTCTTTTGAGCTGGCCGCAACACCGCAGGATGGCTTCAGGCCCTAATCTGGTTCCGGCACGGCACGCTGAGCCTTTGGTTAATTCCTCTTCCTGGTGGGAAATGAGAGTTAAATTTGCCCGTCCAGACACCTCCAGCTAGCCTCTCATTGGTTCTCGCTATTCCTGTTCATCTTCCGCAGAAATTACAAACTGGGCCAAACAGGAGGTTAAAGGGACTGACTCTCCAAGTGGGGAGAGTGTTAGTAAAGCGTCTGGAATGTTGCACCCGAGTACCAGGGGAGGAAAACTGAGACATATTTGAACACGTCTCCCGATCACATGGTTGATCATACTCTAGGTTCCACATGCATGTTTTAGCTGAAGGAAGAATACCTTAAACCTGGGTAGTTGAAACCCGTGGAATGGGTACCATGCAATATGACTTCAAAGGGTCTTCATTTGCTCACCGAACATCTCCAATCCTATCACTGCTGCGTTTATGCCCCTGTACACATGCTTGATTCTCTTTCGGAGACATAGCAATCCATAGGTTTTAAGATACTTACTAGTCAGGTACATTCTTAGGCGTTTAATATGCGGTGTTGAGTCCATTTCGTTGAGCAAGGAGTAGCTCTTGTCTATTCCATATTTGACTTAAGGAACTTTATCTGTGCTCATTTCAATCTCTGGTTTTATGCAGCACCCCAACTCACCTTTACCCTTAAGCAAGCATAAGTTGGTTTTCTAAATTTGAGAACCTGTTCTGTTTTGGAATTCAGTTCCTGTGTAGCCAAGTTTACATTCCGTGTATTAGTGATATCTTATGATGTTTCTTTTCTGTGTGACTTATTTCAGTTAGAATCATCATACCTGAATCCACTCATTGTGCTGCTAAGGGCCTGATGACATAGATTTCATTGCTGAGTGATATTGCTTTGTAAGTAAATACCACAACTTCTTTATCCATTTTTCACTTTCTGCGATGTTGAACTTGTACTGTAAACGAGGTTCTTGTAAACAGAGCCTTTCCAAACTGGGGTGGCTGTGTCTTTTTGATTTTAATTTCCCTAAGCTATAGGACCATAAGTGGCAGTGCCCTAGGCTCTGTTGCTTTGTTTTTTAGATGTTTCAGGAAACACCATACACTTCTCCGGAGTGGTTGTTGGCAATTTACATCCCACCCATCAGCATAACAAGGCTCCCAGTTCTCCATGGCCTGTCCTGCCTTTCTGGATTTTACACTTTTTTCAGATGGCCCTTTTGACCGGGGGGAAGTGAGACTTCATTGTAGTGCAGATTTCCTTTGCAAGCTTGCTTGGTTGGCCAAAAAGGGCGTATGCGTTTTTTCCTGAATATATTCAGGAAAAAACGCATACGCCGTTTTTGGCCAAGTGCATCATTGTGGACGTTCTGCCTCTTTTCCTATGCTTTCAATGCAATTCCAGTCTACCTCCTGAAATCGGTTTCCTGCAATTCTGCCCCGCTTTCAAGTCCTCTTGGCAGCCTTACTTCAGTGTATTTTTGGACGATAGCTGTCATTTATAACTCTGCAGGTTTGTGAATTACAGTGCCCCTGAGCTCCTTTCTTCAACTCGCTTTCTTTTGAGCTGGCCGCAACACCGCAGGATGGCTTCAGGCCCTAATCTGGTTCCGGTACGGCACGCTGAGTCTTTGGTTATTTCCTTTTCCTGGTGGGAAATGAGAGTTAAATTTGCCCGTCCAGACACCTCCAGCTAGCCTCTCATTGGTTCTCGCTATTCCTGTTCATCTTCCGCAGAAATTGCAAACTGGGCCAAACAGGAGGTTAAAGGCGCTGACTCTCCAAGTGGGGAGAGTGTTAGTAAAGCGTCTGGAATGTTGCACCCGAGTACCAGGGGAGGAAAACTGAGACATATTTGAACACGTCTCCCATTCACATGGTTGATCATACTTGGGTTCCACATGCATGTTTTAGCTGAAGGAAGAATACCTTAAACCTGGAGAGTTGAGACCCGTGTAATGGGTACCATGCAATATGACTTCAAAGGGTCTTCATTTGCTCACCGAACCTCTCCAATCCTATCACTGCTGCGTTTATGCCCCTGTACACATGCTTGATTCTCTTTTGGAGACATAGCAATCCATAGGTTTTACGATACTTACTATTCAGGTACATTCTTAGGCGTTTAATATGCGGTGTTGAGTCCATTTCGTTGAGCAAGGAGTAGCTCTTGTCTATTCCATATTTGACTTAAGGAACTTTATCTGTGCTCATTTCAATCTCTGGTTTTATGCAGCACCCCAACTCACCTTTCCCCTTAAGCAAGCATAAGTTGGTTTTCTAAATTTGAGACCCTGTTCTGTTCTGTAATTCAGTTCCTGTGTAGCCAAGTTTACATTCCGTGTATTACTGATATCTTATGATGTTTCTTTTTCTGTGTGACTTATTTCAGTTAGAATCATCATACCTGAATCCACTCATTGTGATGCTAAGGGCCTGATGACATAGATTTCATTGCTGAGTGATATTGCTTTGTAAGTAAATACCACAACTTCTTTATCCATTTTTCACTTTCTGCGATGTTGAACTTGTACTGTAAACGAGGTTCTTGTAAACAGAGGCGTCCCAAACTTTGGGGTGGCTGTGTCTTTTTGATTTTAATTTCCCTAAGCTATAGGACCATAAGTGGCAGTGCCCTAGGCTCTGTTGCTTTGTTTTTTAGATGTTTCAGGAAACACCATACACTTCTCCCGAGTGTCTGTTGGCAATTTACATCCCGCCCATAAGCATAACAAGGCTCCCAGTTCTCCATGGCCTGTCCTGCCTTTCTGGATTTTACACTGTTTTCAGATGGCCCTTTTGACCAGGGGGAAGTGAGACTTCATTGTAGTGCAGATTTCCTTTGCAAGCTTGCTTGGTTGGCCAAAAAGGGCGTATGCGTTTTTTCCTGAATATATTCAGGAAAAAACGCATACGCCCTTTTTGGCCAAGTGCATCATTGTGGACGTTCTGCCTCTTTTCCTATGCTTTCAATGCAATTCCAGTCTACCTCCTGAAATCGGTTTCCTGCAATTCTGCCCCGCTTTCAAGTCCTCTTGGCAGCCTTACTTCAGTGTATTTTTGGACGATAGCTGTCATTTATAACTCTGCAGGTTTGTGAATTACAGTGCCCCTGGGCTCCTTTCTTCAACTTGCTTTCTTTTGAGGTGGCCGCAACACCGCAGGATGGCTTCAGGCCCTAATCTGGTTCCGGTACGGCACGCTGAGCCTTTGGTTATTTCCTCTTCCTGGTGGGAAATGAGAGTTAAATTTGCCCGTCCAGACACCTCCAGCTAGTCTCTCATTGGTTCTCGCTATTCCTGTTCATCTTCCGCAGAAATTGCAAACTGGGCCAAACAGGAGGTTAAAGGGACTGACTCTCCAAGTCGGGAGAGTGTTAGTAAAGCGTCTGGAATGTTGCACCCGAGTACCAGGGGAGGAAAACTGAGACATATTTGAACACGTCTCCCGTTCACATGGTTGATCATACTCTGGGTTCCACATGCATGTTTTAGCTGAAGGAAGAATACCTTAAACCTGGAGAGTTGAGACCCGTGTAATGGGTACCATGCAATATGACTTCAAAGGGTCTTCATTTGCTCACCGAACCTCTCCAATCCTATCACTGCTGCGTTTATTCCCCTGTACACACGCTTGATTCTCTTTTGGAGACATAGCAATCCATAGGTTTTAAGATACTTACTAGTCAGGTACATTCTTAGGGGTTTAATATGGGGTTTTGAGTCCATTTCGTTGAGCAAGGAGTAGCTCTTGTCTATTCCATATTTGGCTTAAGGAACTTTATCTGTGCTCATTTCAATCTCTGGTTTTATGCAGCACCCCAACTCACCTTTCCCCTTAAGCAAGCATAAGTTGGTTTTCTAAATTTGAGACCCTGTTCTGTTCTGTAATTCAGTTCCTGTGTAGCCAAGTTTACATTCCGTGTATTAGTGATATCTTATGATGTTTCTTTTTCTGTGTGACTTATTTCAGTTAGAATCATCGTACCTGAATCCACTCATTATGCTGCTACGGGCCTGATGACATAGATTTCATTGCTGAGTGATACTGCATTGTATGTAAGTACCACAAGTTCTTTATCCATTTTTCACTTTCTGCGATGTTGAACTTGTACTGTAAACGAGGTTCTTGTAAACAGAGGCGTCCCAAACTTTGGGGTGGCTGTGTCTTTTTGATTTTAATTTCCCTAAGCTATAGGACCATAAGTGGCAGTGCCCTAGGCTCTGTTGCTTTGTTTTTTAGATGTTTCAGGAAACACCATACACTTCTCCCTAGTGTCTGTTGGCAATTTACATCTCGCCCATCAGCATAACAAGGCTCCCAGTTCTCCATGGCCTGTCCTGCCTTTCTGGATTTTACACTTTTTTCAGATGGCCCTTTTGACCGGGGGGAATTGAGACTTCATTGTAGTGCAGATTTCCTTTGCAAGCTTGCTTGGTTGGCCAAAAAGGGCATATGCGTTTTTTCCTGAATATATTCAGGAAAAAACGCATACGCCCTTTTTGGCCAAGTGCATCATTGTGGACGTTCTGCCTCTTTTCCTATGCTTTCAATGCAATTCCAGTCTACTTCCTGAAATCGGTTTCCTGCAATTCTGCCCCGCTTTCAAGTCCTCTTGGCAGCCTTACTTCAGTGTATTTTTGGACGATAGCTGTCATTTATAACTCTGCAGGTTTGTGAATTACAGTGCCCCTGAGCTCCTTTCTTCAACTCGCTTTCTTTTGAGCTGGCCGCAACACCGCAGGATGGCTTCAGGCCCTAATCTGGTTCCGGTACGGCACGCTGAGCCTTTGGTTATTTCCTCTTCCTGGTGGGAAATGAGAGTTAAATTTGCCCGTCCAGACACCTCCAGCTAGTCTCTCATTGGTTCTCGCTATTCCTGTTCATCTTCCGCAGAAATTGCAAACTGGGCCAAACAGGAGGTTAAAGGCGCTGACTCTCCAAGTCGGGAGAGTGTTAGTCAAGCGTCTGGAATGTTGCACCCGAGTACCAGGGGAGGAAAACTGAGACATATTTGAACACGTCTCCCGATCACATGGTTGATCATACTCTAGGTTCCACATGCATGTTTTAGCTGAAGGAAGAATACCTTAAACCTGGGTAGTTGAAACCCGTGGAATGGGTACCATGCAATATGACTTCAAAGGGTCTTCATTTGCTCACCGAACCTCTCCAATCCTATCACTGCTGCGTTTATGCCCCTGTACACATGCTTGATTCTCTTTCGGAGACAAAGCAATCCATAGGTTTTAAGATACTTACTAGTCAGGTACATTCTTAGGCGTTTAATATGCGGTGTTGAGTCCATTTCGTTGAGCAAGGAGTAGCTCTTGTCTATTCCATATTTGACTTAAGGAACTTTATCTGTGCTCATTTCAATCTCTGGTTTTATGCAGCACCCCAACTCACCTTTACCCTTAAGCAAGCATAAGTTGGTTTTCTAAATTTGAGACCCTGTTCTGTTTTGGAATTCAGTTCCTGTGTAGCCAAGTTTACATTCCGTGTATTAGTGATATCTTATGATGTTTCTTTTTCTGTGTGACTTATTTCAGTTAGAATCATCATACCTGAATCCACTCATTGTGATGCTAAGGGCCTGATGACATAGATTTCATTGCTGAGTGATATTGCTTTGTAAGTAAATACCACAACTTCTTTATCCATTTTTCACTTTCTGCGATGTTGAACTTGTACTGTAAACGAGGTTCTTGTAAACAGAGGCGTCCCAAACTTTGGGGTGGCTGTGTCTTTTTGATTTTAATTTCCCTAAGCTATAGGACCATAAGTGGCAGTGCCCTAGGCTCTGTTGCTTTGTTTTTTAGATGTTTCAGGAAACACCATACACTTCTCCCGAGTGTCTGTTGGCAATTTACATCCCGCCCATCAGCATAACAAGGCTCCCAGTTCTCCATGGCCTGTCCTGCCTTTCTGGATTTTACACTTTTTTCAGATGGCCCTTTTGACCGGGGGGAAGTGAGACTTCATTGTAGTGCAGATTTCCTTTGCAAGCTTGCTTGGTTGGCCAAAAAGGGCGTATGCGTTTTTTCCTGAATATATTCAGGAAAAAACGCATACGCCCTTTTTGGCCAAGTGCATCATTGTGGACGTTCTGCCTCTTTTCCTATGCTTTCAATGCAATTCCAGTCTACCTCCTGAAATCGGTTTCCTGCAATTCTGCCCCGCTTTCAAGTCCTCTTGGCAGCCTTACTTCAGTCTATTTTTGGACGATAGCTGTCATTTATAACTCTGCAGGTTTGTGAATTACAGTGCCCCTGAGCTCCTTTCTTCAACTCGCTTTCTTTTGAGCTGGCCGCAACACCGCAGGATGTCTTCAGGCCCTAATCTGGTTCCGGCACGGCACGCTGAGCCTTTGGTTAATTCCTCTTCCTGGTGGGAAATGAGAGTTAAATTTGCCCGTCCAGACACCTCCAGCTAGCCTCTCATTGGTTCTCGCTATTCCTGTTCATCTTCCGCAGAAATTGCAAACTGGGCCAAACAGGAGGTTAAAGGGACTGACTCTCCAAGTGGGGAGAGTGTTAGTAAAGCGTCTGGAATGTTGCACCCGAGTACCAGGGGAGGAAAACTGAGACATATTTGAACACGTCTCCCGATCACATGGTTGATCATACTCTAGGTTCCACATGCATGTTTTAGCTGAAGGAAGAATACCTTAAACCTGGGTAGTTGAAACCCGTGGAATGGGTACCATGCAATATGACATCAAAGGGTCTTCATTTGCTCACCGAACCTCTCCAATCCTATCACTGCTGCGTTTATGCCCCTGTACACATGCTTGATTCTCTTTCGGAGACATAGCAATCCATAGGTTTTAAGATACTTACTAGTCAGGTACATTCTTAGACGTTTAATATGCGGTGTTGAGTCCATTTTGTTGAGCAAGGAGTAGCTCTTGTCTATTCCATATTTGACTTAAGGAACTTTATCTGTGCTCATTTCAATCTCTGGTTTTATGCAGCACCCCAACTCACCTTTACCCTTAAGCAAGCATAAGTTGGTTTTCTAAATTTGAGAACCTGTTCTGTTTTGGAATTCAGTTCCTGTGTAGCCAAGTTTACATTCCGTGTATTAGTGATATCTTATGATGTTTCTTTTTCTGTGTGACTTATTTCAGTTAGAATCATCATACCTGAATCCACTCATTGTGCTGCTAAGGGCCTGATGACATAGATTTCATTGCTGTGTGATATTGCTTTGTAAGTAAATACCACAACTTCTTTATCCATTTTTCACTTTCTGCGATGTTGAACTTGTAATGTAAACGAGGTTCTTGTAAACAGAGCCGTTCCAAACTGGGGTGGCTGTGTCTTTTTGATTTTAATTTCCCTAAGGTATAGGACCATAAGTGGCAGTGCCCTAGGCTCTGTTGCTTTGTTTTTTAGATGTTTCAGGAAACACCATACACTTCTCCCGAGTGTCTGTTGGCAATTTACATTCCGCCCATCAGCATAACAAGGCTCCCAGTTCTCCATGGCCTGTCCTGCCTTTCTGGATTTTACACTTTTTTCAGATGGCCCTTTTGACCAGGGGGAAGTGAGACTTCATTGTAGTGCAGATTTCCTTTGCAAGCTTGCTTGGTTGGCCAAAAAGGGCGTATGCGTTTTTTCCTGAATATATTCAGGAAAAAACGCATACGCCCTTTTTGGCCAAGTGCATCATTGTGGACGTTCTGCCTCTTTTCCTATGCTTTCAATGCAATTCCAGTCTACCTCCTGAAATCGGTTTCCTGCAATTCTGCCCCGCTTTCAAGTCCTCTTGGCAGCCTTACTTCAGTCTATTTTTGGACGATAGCTGTCATTTATAACTCTGCAGGTTTGTGAATTACAGTGCCCCTGAGCTCCTTTCTTCAACTCGCTTTCTTTTGAGCTGGCCGCAACACCGCAGGATGGCTTCAGGCCCTAATCTGGTTCCGGTATGGCATGCTGAGCCTTTGGTTATTTCCTCTTCCTGGTGGGAAATGAGAGTTAAATTTGCCCGTCCAGACACCTCCAGCTAGCCTCTCATTGGTTCTCGCTATTCCTGTTCATCTTCCGCAGAAATTGCAAACTGGGCCAAACAGGAGGTTAAAGGCGCTGACTCTCCAAGTGGGGAGAGTGTTAGTAAAGCGTCTGGAATGTTGCACCCGAGTACCAGGGGAGGAAAACTGAGACATATTTGAACACGTCTCCCATTCACATGGTTGATCATTCTTAGGTTCCACATTCATGTTTTAGCTGAAGGAAGAATACCTTAAACCTGGAGAGTTGAGACCCGTGTAATGGGTACCATGCAATATGACTTCAAAGGGTCTTCATTTGCTCACCGAACCTCTCCAATCCTATCACTGCTGCGTTTATGCCCCTGTACACATGCTTGATTCTCTTTTGGAGACATAGCAATCCATAGGTTTTACGATACTTACTAGTCAGGTACATTCTTAGGCGTTTAATATGCGGTGTTGAGTCCATTTCGTTGAGCAAGGAGTAGCTCTTGTCTATTCCATATTTGACTTAAGGAACTTTATCTGTGCTCATTTCAATCTCTGGTTTTATGCAGCACCCCAACTCACCTTTCCCCTTAAGCAAGCATAAGTTGTTTTTCTAAATTTGAGTCCCTGTTCTGTTCTGTAATTCAGTTCCTGTGTAGCCAAGTTTACATTCCGTGTATTACTGATATCTTATGATGTTTCTTTTTCTGTGTGACTTATTTCAGTTAGAATCATCATACCTGAATCCACTCATTGTGATGCTAAGGGCCTGATGACATAGATTTCATTGCTGAGTGATATTGCTTTGTAAGTAAATACCACAACTTCTTTATCCATTTTTCACTTTCTGCGATGTTGAACTTGTACTGTAAATGAGGTTCTTGTAAACAGAGGCGTCCCAAACTTTGGGGTGGCTGTGTCTTTTTGATTTTAATTTCCCTAAGCTATAGGACCATAAGTGGCAGTGCCCTAGGCTCTGTTGCTTTGTTTTTTAGATGTTTCAGGAAACACCATACACTTCTCCCGAGTGGTTGTTGGCAATTTACATCCCGCCCATCAGCATAACAAGGCTCCCAGTTCTCCATGGCCTGTCCTGCCTTTCTGGATTTTACACTTTTTTCAGATGGCCCTTTTGACCGGGGGGAAGTGAGACTTCATTGTAGTGCAGATTTCCTTTGCAAGCTTGCTTGGTTGGCCAAAAAGGGCGTATGCGTTTTTTCCTGAATATATTCAGGAAAAAACGCATACGCCCTTTTTGGCCAAGTGCATCATTGTGGACGTTCTGCCTCTTTTCCTATGCTTTCAATGCAATTCCAGTCTACCTCCTGAAATCGGTTTCCTGCAATTCTGCCCCGCTTTCAAGTCCTCTTGGCAGCCTTACTTCAGTCTATTTTTGGACGATAGCTGTCATTTATAACTCTGCAGGTTTGTGAATTACAGTGCCCCTGAGCTCCTTTCTTCAACTCGCTTTCTTTTGAGCTGGCCGCAACACCGCAGGATGGCTTCAGGCCCTAATCTGGTTCCGGCACGGCACGCTGAGCCTTTGGTTAATTCCTCTTCCTGGTGGGAAATGAGAGTTAAATTTGCCCGTCCAGACACCTCCAGCTAGCCTCTCATTGGTTCTCGCTATTCCTGTTCATCTTCCGCAGAAATTGCAAACTGGGCCAAACAGGAGGTTAAAGGGACTGACTCTCCAAGTGGGGAGAGTGTTAGTAAAGCGTCTGGAATGTTGCACCCGAGTACCAGGGGAGGAAAACTGAGACATATTTGAACACGTCTCCCGATCACATGGTTGATCATACTCTAGGTTCCACATGCATGTTTTAGCTGAAGGAAGAATACCTTAAACTTGGGTAGTTGAAACCCGTGGAATGGGTACCATGCAATATGACTTCAAAGGGTCTTCATTTGCTCACCGAACCTCTCCAATCCTATCACTGCTGCGTTTATGCCCCTGTACACATGCTTGATTCTCTTTCGGAGACATAGCAATCCATAGGTTTTAAGATACTTACTAGTCAGGTACATTCTTAGGCGTTTAATATGCGGTGTTGAGTCCATTTCGTTGAGCAAGGAGTAGCTCTTGTCTATTCCATATTTGACTTAAGGAACTTTATCTGTGCTCATTTCAATCTCTGGTTTTATGCAGCACCCCAACTCACCTTTACCCTTAAGCAAGCATAAGTTGGTTTTCTAAATTTGAGAACCTGTTCTGTTTTGGAATTCAGTTCCTGTGTAGCCAAGTTTACATTCCGTGTATTAGTGATATCTTATGATGTTTCTTTTTCTGTGTGACTTATTTCAGTTAGAATCATCATACCTGAATCCACTCATTGTGCTGCTAAGGGCCTGATGACATAGATTTCATTGCTGAGTGATATTGCTTTGTAAGTAAATACCACAACTTCTTTATCCATTTTTCACTTTCTGTGATGTTGAACTTGTACTGTAAACGAGGTTCTTGTAAACAGAGCCGTTCCAAACTGGGGTGGCTGTGTCTTTTTGATTTTAATTTCCCTAAGCTATAGGACCATAAGTGGCAGTGCCCTAGGCTCTGTTGCTTTGTTTTTTAGATGTTTCAGGAAACACCATACACTTCTCCCGAGTGTCTGTTGGCAATTTACATCCCGCCCATCAGCATAACAAGGCTCCCAGTTCTCCATGGCCTGTCCTGCCTTTCTGGATTTTACACTTTTTTCAGATGGCCCTTTTGACCGGGGGGAAGTGAGACTTCATTGTAGTGCAGATTTCCTTTGCAAGCTTGCTTGGTTGGCCAAAAAGGGCGTATGCGTTTTTTCCTGAATATATTCAGGAAAAAACGCATACGCCCTTTTTGGCCAAGTGCATCATTGTGGACGTTCTGCCTCTTTTCCTATGCTTTCAATGCAATTCCAGTCTACCTCCTGAAATCGGTTTCCTGCAATTCTGCCCCGCTTTCAAGTCCTCTTGGCAGCCTTAGTTCAGTCTATTTTTGGACGATAGCTGTCACTTATAACTCTGCAGGTTTGTGAATTACAGTGCCCCTGAGCTCCTTTCTTCAACTCGCTTTCTTTTGAGCTGGCCGCAACACCGCAGGATGGCTTCAGGCCCTAATCTGGTTCCGGTACGGCACGCTGAGCCTTTGGTTATTTCCTCTTCCTGGTGGGAAATGAGAGTTAAATTTGCCCGTCCAGACACCTCCAGCTAGCCTCTCATTGGTTCTCGCTATTCCTGTTCATCTTCCGCAGAAATTGCAAACTGGGCCAAACAGGAGGTTAAAGGCGCTGACTCTCCAAGTGGGGAGAGTGTTAATAAAGCGTCTGGAATGTTGCACCCGAGTACCAGGGGAGGAAAACTGAGACATATTTGAACACGTCTCCCATTCACATGGTTGATCATACTTGGGTTCCACATGCATGTTTTAGCTGAAGGAAGAATACCTTAAACCTGGAGAGTTGAGACCCGTGTAATGGGTACCATGCAATATGACTTCAAAGGGTCTTCATTTGCTCACCGAACCTCTCCAATCCTATCACTGCTGCGTTTATGCCCCTGTACACATGCTTGATTCTCTTTCAGAGACATAGCAATCCATAGGTTTTATGATACTTACTAGTCAGGTACATTCTTAGGCGTTTAATATGCGGTGTTGAGTCCATTTCGTTGAGCAAGGAGTAGCTCTTGTCTATTCCATATTTGACTTAAGGAACTTTATCTGTGCTCATTTCAATCTCTGGTTTTATGCAGCACCCCAACTCACCTTTCCCCTTAAGCAAGCATAAGTTGGTTTTCTAAATTTGAGACCCTGTTCTGTTCTGTAATTCAGTTCCTGTGTAGCCAAGTTTACATTCCGTGTATTACTGATATCTTATGATGTTTCTTTTTCTGTGTGACTTACTTCAGTTAGAATCATCATACCTGAATCCACTCATTGTGCTGCTAAGGGCCTGATGACATAGATTTCATTGCTGAGTGATATTGCTTTGTAAGTAAATACCACAACTTCTTTATCCATTTTTCACTTTCTGCGATGTTGAACTTGTACTGTAAACGAGGTTCTTGTAAACAGAGCCGTTCCAAACTTTGGGGTGGCTGTGTCTTTTTGATTTTAATTTCCCTAAGCTATAGGACCATAAGTGGAAGTACCCTAGGTTCTGTTGCTTTGTTTTTTAGATGTTTCAGGAAACACCATACACTTCTCCCGAGTGGTTGTTGGCAATTTACATCCCGCCCATCAGCATAACAAGGCTCCCAGTTCTCCATGGCCTGTCCTGCCTTTCTGGATTTTACACTTTTTTCAGATGGCCCTTTTGACCGGGGGGAAGTGAGACTTCATTGTAGTGCAGATTTCCTTTGCAAGCTTGCTTGGTTGGCCAAAAAGGGCATATGCGTTTTTTCCTGAATATATTCAGGAAAAAACGCATATGCCCTTTTTGGCCAAGTGCATCATTGTGGACGTTCTGCCTCTTTTCCTATGCTTTCAATGCAATTCCAGTCTACCTCCTGAAATCGGTTTCCTGCAATTCTGCCCCACTTTCAAGTCCTCTTGGCAGCCTTACTTCAGTCTATTTTTGGACGATAGCTGTCATTTATAACTCTGCAGGTTTGTGAATTACAGTGCCCCTGAGCTCCTTTCTTCAACTCGCTTTCTTTTGAGCTGGCCGCAACACCGCAGGATGGCTTCAGGCCCCAATCTGGTTCCGGTACGGCACGCTGAGCCTTTGGTTATTTCCTCTTCCTGGTGGGAAATGAGAGTTAAATTTGCCCGTCCAGACACCTCCAGCTAGCCTCTCATTGGTTCTCGCTATTCCTGTTCATCTTCCGCAGAAATTGCAAACTGGGCCAAACAGGAGGTTAAAGGCGCTGACTCTCCAAGTGGGGAGAGTGTTAGTAAAGCGTCTGGAATGTTGCACCCGAGTACCAGGGGAGGAAAACTGAGACATATTTGAACACGTCTCCCGTTCACATGGTTGATCATACTTGGGTTCCACATGCATGTTTTAGCTGAAGGAAGAATACCTTAAACCTGGAGAGTTGAGACCCGTGTAATGGGTACCATGCAATATGACTTCAAAGGATTTTCATTTGCTCACCGAACCTCTCCAATCCTATCACTGCTGCGTTTATGCCCCTGTACACATGCTTGATTCTCTTTTGGAGACATAGCAATCCATAGGTTTTACGATACTTACTAGTCAGGTACATTCTTAGGCGTTTAATATGCGGTGTTGAGTCCATTTCGTTGAGCAAGGAGTAGCTCTTGTCTATTCCATATTTGACTTAAGGAACTTTATCTGTGCTCATTTCAATCTCTGGTTTTATGCAGCACACCAACTCACTTTTACCCTTAAGCAAGAATAAGTTGGTTTTCTAAATTTGAGACCCTGTTCTGTTCTGTAATTCAGTTCCTGTGTAGCCAAGTTTACATTCTGTGTATTACTGATATCGTATGATGTTTCTTTTTCTGTGTGACTTATTTCAGTTAGAATCATCATACCTGAATCCACTCATTGTGCTGCTAAGGGCCTGAAGACACAGATTTCATTGCTGAGTGATATTGCTTTGTAAGTAAATACCACAACTTTTTTATCCATTTTTCACTTTCTGCGATGTTGAACTTGTACTGTAAACGAGGTTCTTGTAAACAGAGGCGTCCCAAACTTTGGGGTGGCTGTGTCTTTTTGATTTTAATTTCCCTAAGCTATAGGACCATAAGTGGCAGTGCCCTAGGCTCTGTTGCTTTGTTTTTTAGATGTTTCAGGAAACACCATACACTTCTCCCCAGTGTCTGTTGGCAATTTACATCCCGGCCATCAGCATAACAAGGCTCCCAGTTCTCCATGGCCTGTCCTGCCTTTCTGGATTTTACACTTTTTTCAGATGGCCCTTTTAACCGGGGGGAAGTGAGACTTCATTGTAGTGCAGATTTCCTTTGCAAGCTTGCTTGGTTGGCCAAAAAGGGCGTATGCGTTTTTTCCTGAATATATTCAGGAAAAAACGCATACGCCCTTTTTGGCCAAGTGCATCATTGTGGACGTTCTGCCTCTTTTCCTATGCTTTCAATGCAATTCCAGTCTACCTCCTGAAATCGGTTTCCTGCAATTCTGCCCCGCTTTCAAGTCCTCTTGGCAGCCTTACTTCAGTCTATTTTTGGACGATAGCTGTCATTTATAACTCTGCAGGTTTGTGAATTACAGTGCCCCTGAGCTCCTTTCTTCAACTCGCTTTCTTTTGAGCTGGCCGCAACACCGCAGGATGGCTTCAGGCCCTAATCTGGTTCCGGTACGGCACGCTGAGCCTTTGGTTATTTCCTCTTCCTGGTGGGAAATGAGAGTTAAATTTGCCCGTCCAGACACCTCCAGCTAGCCTCTCATTGGTTGTCGCTATTCCTGTTCATCTTCCGCAGAAATTGCAAACTGGGCCAAACAGGAGGTTAAAGGCGCTGACTCTCCAAGTGGGGAGAGTGTTAGTAAAGCGTCTGGAATGTTGCACCCGAGTACCAGGGGAGGAAAACTGAGACATATTTGAACACGTCTCCCGTTCACATGGTTGATCATACTCTGGGTTCCACATGCATGTTTTAGCTGAAGGAAGAATACCTTAAACCTGGAGAGTTGAGACCCGTGTAATGGGTACCATGCAATATGACATCAAAGGGTCTTCATTTTCTCACCGAACCTCTCCAATCCTATCACTGCTGCGTTTATTCCCCTGTACACACGCTTGATTCTCTTTTGGAGACATAGCAATCCATAGGTTTTAAGATACTTACTAGTCAGGTACATTCTTAGGGGTTTAATATGGGGTTTTGAGTCCATTTCGTTGAGCAAGGAGTATCTCTTGTCTATTCCATATTTGGCTTAAGGAACTTTATCTGTGCTCATTTCAATCTCTGGTTTTATGCAGCACCCCAACTCACCTTTCCCCTTAAGCAAGCATAAGTTGGTTTTCTAAATTTGAGACCCTGTTCTGTTCTGTAATTCAGTTCCTGTGTAGCCAAGTTTACATTCCGTGTATTAGTGATATCTTATGATGTTTCTTTTTCTGTGTGACTTATTTCAGTTAGAATCATCGTACCTGAATCCACTCATTATGCTGCTACGGGCCTGATGACATAGATTTCATTGCTGAGTGATACTGCATTGTACGTAAGTACCACAAGTTCTTTATCCATTTTTCACTTTCTGCGATGTTGAACTTGTACTGTAAAGGAGGTTCTTGTAAACAGAGGCGTCCCAAACTTTGGGGTGGCTGTGTCTTTTTGATTTTAATTTCCCTAAGCTATAGGACCATAAGTGGAAGTGCCCTAGGCTCTGTTGCTTTGTTTTTTAGATGTTTCAGGAAACACCATACACTTCTCCCGAGTGTCTGTTGGCAATTTACATCCCGCCCATCAGCATAACAAGGCTCCCAGTTCTCCATGGCCTGTCCTGCCTTTCTGGATTTTACACTTTTTTCAGATGGCCCTTTTGACCGGGGGGAAGTGAGACTTCATTGTAGTGCAGATTTCCTTTGCAAGCTTGCTTGGTTGGCCAAAAAGGGCGTATGCGTTTTTTCCTGAATATATTCAGGAAAAAACGCATACGCCCTTTTTGGCCAAGTGCATCATTGTGGACGTTCTGCCTCTTTTCCTATGCTTTCAATGCAATTCCAGTCTACCTCCTGAAATCGGTTTCCTGCAATTCTGCCCCGCTTTCAAGTCCTCTTGGCAGCCTTACTTCAGTCTATTTTTGGACGATAGCTGTCATTTATAACTCTGCAGGTTTGTGAATTACAGTGCCCCTGAGCTCCTTTCTTCAACTCGCTTTCTTTTGAGCTGGCCGCAACACCGCAGGATGGCTTCAGGCCCTAATCTGGTTCCGGTATGGCACGCTGAGCCTTTGGTTATTTCCTCTTCCTGGTGGGAAATGAGAGTTAAATTTGCCCGTCCAGACACCTCCAGCTAGCCTCTCATTGGTTCTCGCTATTCCTGTTCATCTTCCGCAGAAATTGCAAACTGGGCCAAACAGGAGGTTAAAGGCGCTGACTCTCCAAGTGGGGAGAGTGTTAGTAAAGCGTCTGGAATGTTGCACCCGAGTACCAGGGGAAGAAAACTGAGACATATTTGAACACGTCTCCCATTCACATGGTTGATCATTCTTAGGTTCCACATGCATGTTTTAGCTGAAGGAAGAATACCTTAAACCTGGAGAGTTGAGACCCGTGTAATGGGTACCATGCAATATGACTTCAAAGGGTCTTCATTTGCTCACCGAACCTCTCCAATCCTATCACTGCTGCGTTTATGCCCCTGTACACATGCTTGATTCTCTTTTGGAGACATAGCAATCCATAGGTTTTACGATACTTACTAGTCAGGTACATTCTTAGGCGTTTAATATGCGGTGTTGAGTCCATTTCGTTGAGCAAGGAGTAGCTCTTGTCTATTCCATATTTGACTTAAGGAACTTTATCTGTGCTCATTTCAATCTCTGGTTTTATGCAGCACCCCAACTCACCTTTCCCCTTAAGCAAGCATAAGTTGGTTTTCTAAATTTGAGTCCCTGTTCTGTTCTGTAATTCAGTTCCTGTGTAGCCAAGTTTACATTCCGTGTATTACTGATATCTTATGATGTTTCTTTTTCTGTGTGACTTATTTCAGTTAGAATCATCATACCTGAATCCACTCATTGTGATGCTAAGGGCCTGATGACATAGATTTCATTGCTGAGTGATATTGCTTTGTAAGTAAATACCACAACTTCTTTATCCATTTTTCACTTTCTGCGATGTTGAACTTGTACTGTAAACGAGGTTCTTGTAAACAGAGGCGTCCCAAACTTTGGGGTGGCTGTGTCTTTTTGATTTTAATTTCCCTAAGCTATAGGACCATAAGTGGCAGTGCCCTAGGCTCTGTTGCTTTGTTTTTTAGATGTTTCAGGAAACACCATACACTTCTCCCGAGTGGTTGTTGGCAATTTACATCCCGCCCATCAGCATAACAAGGCTCCCAGTTCTCCATGGCCTGTCCTGCCTTTCTGGATTTTACACTTTTTTCAGATGGCCCTTTTGACCGGGGGGAAGTGAGACTTCATTGTAGTGCAGATTTCCTTTGCAAGCTTGCTTGGTTGGCCAAAAAGGGCGTATGCGTTTTTTCCTGAATATATTCAGGAAAAAACGCATACACGCTTTTTGGCCAAGTGAATCATTGTGGACGTTCTGCCTCTTTTCCTATGCTTTCAATGCAATTCCAGTCTACCTCCTGAAATCGGTTTCCTGCAATTCTGCCCCGCTTTCAAGTCCTCTTGGCAGCCTTACTTCAGTCTATTTTTGGACGATAGCTGTCATTTATAACTCTGCAGGTTTGTGAATTACAGTGCCCCTGAGCTCCTTTCTTCAACTCGCTTTCTTTTGAGCTGGCCGCAACACCGCAGGATGGCTTCAGGCCCTAATCTGGTTCCGGCACGGCACGCTGAGCCTTTGGTTAATTCCTCTTCCTGGTGGGAAATGAGAGTTAAATTTGCCCGTCCAGACACCTCCAGCTAGCCTCTCATTGGTTCTCGCTATTCCTGTTCATCTTCCGCAGAAATTGCAAACTGGGCCAAACAGGAGGTTAAAGGCGCTGACTCTCCAAGTGGGGAGAGTGTTAGTAAAGCGTCTGGAATGTTGCACCCGAGTACCAGGGGAGGAAAACTGAGACATATTTGAACACGTCTCCCATTCACATGGTTGATCATACTTGGGTTCCACATGCATGTTTTAGCTGAAGGAAGAATACCTTAAACCTGGAGAGTTGAGACCCGTGTAATGGGTACCATGCAATATGACTTCAAAGGGTCTTCATTTGCTCACCGAACCTCTCCAATCCTATCACTGCTGCGTTTATGCCCCTGTACACATGCTTGATTCTCTTTTGGAGACATAGCAATCCATAGGTTTTACGATACTTACTAGTCAGGTACATTCTTAGGCGTTTAATATGCGGTGTTGAGTCCATTTCGTTGAACAAGGAGTAGCTCTTGTCTATTCCATATTTGACTTAAGGAACTTTATCTGTGCTCATTTCAATCTCTGGTTTTATGCAGCACCCCAACTCACCTTTACCCTTAAGCAAGCATAAGTTGGTTTTCTAAATTTGAGTCCCTGTTCTGTTCTGTAATTCAGTTCCTGTGTAGCCAAGTTTACATTCCGTGTATTACTGATATCTTATGATGTTTCTTTTTCTGTGTGACTTATTTCAGTTAGAATCATCATACCTGAATCCACTCATTGTGATGCTAAGGGCCTGATGACATAGATTTCATTGCTGAGTGATATTGCTTTGTAAGTAAATACCACAACTTCTTTATCCATTTTTCACTTTCTGCGATGTTGAACTTGTACTGTAAACGAGGTTCTTGTAAACAGAGGCGTCCCAAACTTTGGGGTGGCTGTGTCTTTTTGATTTTAATTTCCCTAAGCTATAGGACCATAAGTGGCAGTGCCCTAGGCTCTGTTGCTTTGTTTTTTAGATGTTTCAGGAAACACCATACACTTCTCCCAAGTGTCTGTTGGCAATTTACATCCCGCCCATCAGCATAACAAGGCTCCCAGTTCTCCATGGCCTGTCCTGCCTTTCTGGATTTTACACTTTTTTCAGATGGCCCTTTTTACCGGGGGGAAGTGAGACTTCATTGTAGTGCAGATTTCCTTTGCAAGCTTGCTTGGTTGGCCAAAAAGGGCGTATGCGTTTTTTCCTGAATATATTCAGGAAAAAACGCATACGCCCTTTTTGGCCAAGTGCATCATTGTGGACGTTCTGCCTCTTTTCCTATGCTTTCAATGCAATTCCAGTCTACCTCCTGAAATCGGTTTCCTGCAATTCTGCCCCGCTTTCAAGTCCTCTTGGCAGCCTTACTTCAGTCTATTTTTGGACGATAGCTGTCATTTATAACTCTGCAGGTTTGTGAATTACAGTGCCCCTGAGCTCCTTTCTTCAACTCGCTTTCTTTTGAGCTGGCCGCAACACCGCAGGATGGCTTCAGGCCCCAATCTGGTTCCGGTACGGCACGCTGAGCCTTTGGTTATTTCCTCTTCCTGGTGGGAAATGAGAGTTAAATTTGCCCGTCCAGACACCTCCAGCTAGCCTCTCATTGGTTCTCGCTATTCCTGTTCATCTTCCGCAGAAATTGCAAACTGGGCCAAACAGGAGGTTAAAGGCGCTGACTCTCCAAGTGGGGAGAGTGTTAGTAAAGCGTCTGGAATGTTGCACCCGAGTACCAGGGGAGGAAAACTGAGACATATTTGAACACGTCTCCCGTTCACATGGTTGATCATACTTGGGTTCCACATGCATGTTTTAGCTGAAGGAAGAATACCTTAAACCTGGAGAGTTGAGACCCGTGTAATGGGTACCATGCAATATGACTTCAAAGGGTTTTCATTTGCTCACCGAACCTCTCCAATCCTATCACTGCTGCGTTTATGCCCCTGTACACATGCTTGATTCTCTTTTGGAGACATAGCAATCCATAGGTTTTACGATACTTACTAGTCAGGTACATTCTTAGGCGTTTAATATGCGGTGTTGAGTCCATTTCGTTGAGCAAGGAGTAGCTCTTGTCTATTCCATATTTGACTTAAGGAACTTTATCTGTGCTCATTTCAATCTCTGGTTTTATGCAGCACCCCAACTCACCTTTACCCTTAAGCAAGCATAAGTTGGTTTTCTAAATTTGAGACCCTGTTCTGTTTTGGAATTCAGTTCCTGTGTAGCCAAGTTTACATTCCGTGTATTAGTGATATCTTATGATGTTTCTTTTTCTGTGTGACTTATTTCAGTTAGAATCATCGTACCTGAATCCACTCATTGTGATGCTAAGGGCCTGATGACATAGATTTCATTGCTGAGTGATACTGCATTGTACGTAAGTACCACAAGTTCTTTATCCATTTTTCACTTTCTGCGATGTTGAACTTGTACTGTAAACGAGGTTCTTGTAAACAGAGCCGTTCCAATCTTTGGGGTGGCTGTGTCTTTTTGATTTTAATTTTCCTAAGCTATAGGACCATAAGTGGAAGTGCCCTAGGCTCTGTTGCTTTGTTTTTTAGATGTTTCAGGAAACACCATACACTTCTCCCGAGTGGTTGTTGGCAATTTACATCCCGCCCATCAGCATAACAAGGCTCCCAGTTCTCCATGGCCTGTCCTGCCTTTCTGGATTTTACACTTTTTTCAGATGGCCCTTTTGCCCAGGGGGAAGTGAGACTTCATTGTAGTGCAGATTTCCTTTGCAAGCTTGCTTGGTTGGCCAAAAAGGGCGTATGCGTTTTTTCCTGAATATATTCAGGAAAAAACGCATACGCCCTTTTTGGCCAAGTGCATCATTGTGGACGTTCTGCCTCTTTTCCTATGCTTTCAATGCAATTCCAGTCTACCTCCTGAAATCGGTTTCCTGCAATTCTGCCCCGCTTTCAAGTCCTCTTGGCAGCCTTACTTCAGTCTATTTTTGGACGATAGCTGTCATTTATAACTCTGCAGGTTTGTGAATTACAGTGCCCCTGAGCTCCTTTCTTCAACTCGCTTTCTTGTGACCTGGCCACAACACCGCAGGATGGCTTCAGGCCCTAATCTGGTTCCGGCCCGGCATGCTGAGCCTTTGGTTAATTCCTCTTCCTGGTGGGAAATGAGAGTTAAATTTGCCCGTCCAGACACCTCCAGCTAGCCTCTCATTGGTTCTCGCTATTCCTGTTCATCTTCCGCAGAAATAGCAAACTGGGCCAAACAGGAGGTTACAGGCGCTGACTCTCCAAGTGGGGAGAGTGTTAGTAAAGCGTCTGGAATGTTGCACCCGAGTACCAGGGGAGGAAAACTGAGACATATTTGAACACGTCTCCCGATCACATGGTTGATCATACTCTAGGTTCCACATGCATGTTTTAGCTGAAGGAAGAATACCTTAAACCTGGGTAATTGAAACCCGTGGAATGGGTACCATGCAATATGACTTCAAAGGGTCTTCATTTGCTCACCGAACCTCTCCAATCCTATCACTGCTGCGTTTATGCCCCTGTACACATGCTTGATTCTCTTTTGGAGACATAGCAATCCATAGGTTTTACGATACTTACTAGTCAGGTACATTCTTAGGCGTTTAATATGCGGTGTTGAGTCCATTTCGTTGAGCAAGGAGTAGCTCTTGTCTATTCCATATTTGACTTAAGGAACTTTATCTGTGCTCATTTCAATCTCTGGTTTTATGCAGCACCCCAACTCACCTTTACCCTTAAGCAAGCATAAGTTGGTTTTCTAAATTTGAGACCCTGTTCTGTTCTGTAATTCAGTTCCTGTGTAGCCAAGTTTACATTCCGTGTATTACTGATATCTTATGATGTTTATTTTTCTGTGTGACTTATTTCAGTTAGAATCATCATACCTGAATCCACTCATTGTGATGCTAAGTGCCTGATGACATAGATTTCATTGCTGAGTTATATTGCTTTGTAAGTAAATACCACAACTTCTTTATCCATTTTTCACTTTCTGCGATGTTGAACTTGTACTGTAAACGAGGTTCTTGTAAACAGAGCCGTCCCAAACTTTGGGGTGGCTGTGTCTTTTTGATTTTAATTTCCCTAAGCTATAGGACCATAAGTGGCAGTGCCCTAGGCTCTGTTGCTTTGTTTTTTAGATGTTTCAGGAAACACCATACACTTCTCCCGAGTGGTTGTTGGCAATTTACATCCCGCCCATCAGCATAACAAGGCTCCCAGTTCTCCATGGCCTGTCCTGCCTTTCTGGATTTTACACTTTTTTCAGATGGCCCTTTTGACCGGGGGGAAGTGAGACTTCATTGTAGTGCAGATTTCCTTTGCAAGCTTGCTTGGTTGGCCAAAAAGGGCGTATGCGTTTTTTCCTGAATATATTCAGGAAAAAACGCATATGCCCTTTTTGGCCAAGTGCATCATTGTGGACGTTCTGCCTCTTTTCCTATGCTTTCAATGCAATTCCAGTCTACCTCCTGAAATCGGTTTCCTGCAATTCTGCCCCGCTTTCAAGTCCTCTTGGCAGCCTTACTTCAGTCTATTTTTGGACGATAGCTGTCATTTATAACTCTGCAGGTTTGTGAATTACAGTGCCCCTGAGCTCCTTTCTTCAACTCGCTTTCTTTTGAGCTGGCCGCAACACCGCAGGATGGCTTCAGGCCCTAATCTGGTTCCGGTACGGCACGCTGAGCCTTTGGTTATTTCCTCTTCCTGGTGGGAAATGAGAGTTAAATTTGCCCGTCCAGACACCTCCAGCTAGCCTCTCATTGGTTCTCGCTATTCCTGTTCATCTTCCGCAGAAATTGCAAACTGGGCCAAACAGGAGGTTAAAGGCGCTGACTCTCCAAGTGGGGAGAGTGTTAGTAAAGCGTCTGGAATGTTGCACCCGAGTACCAGGGGAGGAAAACTGAGACATATTTGAACACGTCTCCCATTCACATGGTTGATCATACTTGGGTTCCACATGCATGTTTTAGCTGAAGGAAGAATACCTTAAACCTGGGTAGTTGAAACCCGTGGAATGGGTACCATGCAATATGACTTCAAAGGGTCTTCATTTGCTCACCGAACCTCTCCAATCCTATCACTGCTGCGTTTATGCCCCTGTACACACGCTTGATTCTCTTTTGGAGACATAGCAATCCATAGGTTTTAAGATACTTACTAGTCAGGTACATTCTTAGGCGTTTAATATGCGGTGTTGAGTCCATTTCGTTGAGCAAGGAGTAGCTCTTGTCTATTCCATATTTGGCTTAAGGAACTTTATCTGTGCTCATTTCAATCTCTGGTTTTATGCAGCACCCCAACTCACCTTTCCCCTTACGCAAGCATTAGTTGGTTTTCTAAATTTGAGACCCTGTTCTGTTTTGGAATGCAGTTCCTGTGTAGCCAAGTTTACATTCCGTGTATTAGTGATATCTTATGATGTTTCTTTTTCTGTGTGACTTATTTCAGTTAGAATCATCGTACCTGAATCCACTCATTGTGCTGCTACGGGCCTGACGACATAGATTTCATTGCTGAGTGATATTGCTTTGTAAGTAAATACCACAACTTCTTTATCCATTTTTCACTTTCTGCGATGTTGAACTTGTACTGTAAACGAGGTTCTTGTAAACAGAGGCGTCCCAAACTTTGGGGTGGCTGTGTCTTTTTGATTTTAATTTCCCTAAGCTATAGGACCATAAGTGGCAGTGCCCTAGGCTCTGTTGCTTTGTTTTTTAGATGTTTCAGGAAACACCATACACTTCTCCCGAGTGTCTGTTGGCAATTTACATCCCGCCCATCAGCATAACAAGGCTCCCAGTTCTCCATGGCCTGTCCTGCCTTTCTGGATTTTACACTTTTTTCAGATGGCCCTTTTGACCGGGGGGAAGTGAGACTTCATGGTAGTGCAGATTTCCTTTGCAAGCTTGCTTGGTTGGCCAAAAAGGGCGTATGCATTTTTTCCTGAATATATTCAGGAAAAAACGCATACGCCCTTTTTGGCCAAGTGCATCATTGTGGACGTTCTGCCTCTTTTCCTATGCTTTCAATGCAATTCCAGTCTACCTCCTGAAATCGGTTTCCTGCAATTCTGCCCCGCTTTCAAGTCCTCTTGGCAGCCTTACTTCAGTCTATTTTTGGACGATAGCTGTCATTTATAACTCTGCAGGTTTGTGAATTACAGTGCCCCTGAGCTCCTTTCTTCAACTCGCTTTCTTTTGAGCTGGCCGCAACACCGCAGGATGGCTTCAGGCCCTAATCCGGTTCCGGCACGGCACGCTGAGCCTTTGGTTAATTCCTCTTCCTGGTGGGAAATGAGAGTTAAATTTGCCCGTCCAGACACCTCCAGCTAGCCTCTCATTGGTTCTCGCTATTCCTGTTCATCTTCCACAGAAATTGCAAACTGGGCCAAACAGGAGGTTAAAGGCACTGACTCTCCAAGTGGGGAGAGTGTTAGTAAAGCGTCTGGAATGTTGCACCCGAGTACCAGGGGAGGAAAACTGAGACATATTTGAACACGTCTCCCGTTCACATGGTTGATCATCCTTGGGTTCCACATGCATGTTTTAGCTGAAGGAAGAATACCTTAAACCTGGGTAGTTGAAACCCGTGTAATGGGTACCATGCAATATGACTTCAAAGGGTCTTCATTTGCTCACCGAACCTCTCCAATCCTATCACTGCTGCGTTTATGCCCCTGTACACATGCTTGATTCTCTTTTGGAGACATAGCAATCCATAGGTTTTACGATACTTACTAGTCAGGTACATTCTTAGGCGTTTAATATGCGGTGTTGAGTCCATTTCGTTGAGCAAGGAGTAGCTCTTGTCTATTCCATATTTGGCTTAAGGAACTTTATCTGTGCTCATTTCAATCTCTGGTTTTATGCAGCACCCCACCTCACCTTTACCCTTAAGCAAGCATAAGTTGGTTTTCTAAATTTGAGACCCTGTTCTGTTCTGTAATTCAGTTCCTGTGTAGCCAAGTTTACATTCCGTGTATTACTGATATCTTATGATGTTTCTTTTTCTGTGTGACTTATTTCAGTTAGAATCATCATACCTGAATCCACTCATTGTGATGCTAAGGGCCTGATGACATAGATTTCATTGCTGAGTGATATTGCTTTGTAAGTAAATACCACAACTTCTTTATCCATTTTTCACTTTCTACGATGTTGAACTTGTACTGTAAACGAGGTTCTTGTAAACAGAGCCGTTCCAAACCTTGGGGTGGCTGTGTCTTTTTGATTTTAATTTCCCTAAGCTATAGGACCATAAGTGGCAGTGCCCTAGGCTCTGTTGCTTTGTTTTTTAGATGTTTCAGGAAACACCATACACTTCTCCCTAGTGTCTGTTGGCAATTTACATCCCGCCCATCAGCATAACAAGGCTCCCAGTTCTCCATGGCCTGTCCTGCCTTTCTGGATTTTACACTTTTTTCAGATGGCCCTTTTGACCGGGGGGAAGTGAGACTTCATTGTAGTGCAGATTTCCTTTGCAAGCTTGCTTGGTTGGCCAAAAAGGGCGTATGCGTTTTTTCCTGAATATATTCAGGAAAAAACGCATACGCCCTTTTTGGCCAAGTGCATCATTGTGGACGTTCTGCCTCTTTTCCTATGCTTTCAATGCAATTCCAGTCTACCTCCTGAAATCGGTTTCCTGCAATTCTGCCCCGCTTTCAAGTCCTCTTGGCAGCCTTCCTTCAGTCTATTTTTGGACGATAGCTGTCATTTATAACTCTGCAGGTTTGTGAATTACAGTGCCCCTGAGCTCCTTTCTTCAACTCGCTTTCTTTTGAGCTGGCCGCAACACTGCAGGATGGCTTCAGGCCCTAATCTGGTTCCGGCACGGCACGCTGAGCCTTTGGTTAATTCCTCTTCCTGGTGGGAAATGAGAGTTAAATTTGCCCGTCCAGACACCTCCAGCTAGCCTCTCATTGGTTCTCGCTATTCCTGTTCATCTTCCGCAGAAATTGCAAACTGGGCCAAACAGGAGGTTAAAGGGACTGACTCTCCAAGTGGGGAGAGTGTTAGTAAAGCGTCTGGAATGTTGCACCCGAGTACCAGGGGAGGAAAACTGAGACATATTTGAACACGTCTCCCGTTCACATGGTTGATCATACTCTGGGTTCCACATGCATGTTTTAGCTGAAGGAAGAATACCTTAAACCTGGAGAGTTGAGACCCGTGTAATGGGTACCATGCAATATGACTTCAAAGGGTCTTCATTTGCTCACCGAACCTCTCCAATCCTATCACTGCTACGTTTATTCCCCTGTACACACGCTTGATTCTCTTTTGGAGACATAGCAATCCATAGGTTTTAAGATACTTACTAGTCAGGTACATTCTTAGGGGTTTAATATGGGGTTTTGAGTCCATTTCGTTGAGCAAGGAGTAGCTCTTGTCTATTCCATATTTGGCTTAAGGAACTTTATCTGTGCTCATTTCAATCTCTGGTTTTATGCAGCACCCCAACTCACCTTTCCCCTTAAGCAAGCATAAGTTGGTTTTCTAAATTTGAGACCCTGTTCTGTTCTGTAATTCAGTTCCTGTGTAGCCAAGTTTACATTCCGTGTATTAGTGATATCTTATGATGTTTCTTTTTCTGTGTGACTTATTTCAGTTAGAATCATCGTACCTGAATCCACTCATTATGCTGCTACGGGCCTGATGACATAGATTTCATTGCTGAGTGATACTGCATTGTACGTAAGTACCAAAAGTTCTTTATCCATTTTTCACTTTCTGCGATGTTGAACTTGTACTGTAAACGAGGTTCTTGTAAACAGAGGCGTCCCAAACTTTGGGGTGGGTGTGTCTTTTTGATTTTAATTTCCCTAAGCTATAGGACCATAAGTGGCAGTGCCCTAGGCTCTGTTGCTTTGTTTTTTGGATGTTTCAGGAAACACCATACACTTCTCCCGAGTGTCTATTGGCAATTTACATCCCGCCCATCAGCATAACAAGGCTCCCAGTTCTCCATGGCCTGTCCTGCCTTTCTGGATTTTACACTTTTTTCAGATGGCCCTTTTGACCGGGGGGAAGTGAGACTTCATTGTAGTGCAGATTTCCTTTGCAAGCTTGCTTGGTTGGCCAAAAAGGGCGTATGCGTTTTTTCCTGAATATATTCAGGAAAAAACGCATACGTCCTTTTTGGCCAAGTGCATCATTGTGGACGTTCTGCCTCTTTTCCTATGCTTTCAATGCAATTCCAGTCTACCTCCTGAAATCGGTTTCCTGCAATTCTGCCCCGCTTTCAAGTCCTCTTGGCAGCCTTACTTCAGTCTATTTTTGGACGATAGCTGTCATTTATAACTCTGCAGGTTTGTGAATTACAGTGCCCCTGAGCTCCTTTCTTCAACTCGCTTTCTTTTGAGCTGGCCGCAACACCGCAGGATGGCTTCAGGCCCTAATCTGGTTCCGGTACGGCACGCTGAGCCTTTGGTTATTTCCTCTTCCTGGTGGGAAATGAGAGTTAAATTTGCCCGTCCAGACACCTCCAGCTAGCCTCTCATTGGTTCTCGCTATTCCTGTTCATCTTCCGCAGAAATTGCAAACTGGGCCAAACAGGAGGTTAAAGGCGCTGACTCTCCAAGTGGGGAGAGTGTTAGTAAGGCGTCTGGAATGTTGCACCCGAGTACCAGGGGAGGAAAACTGAGACATATTTGAACACGTCTCCCAATCACATGGTTGATCATACTCTGGGTTCCACATGCATGTTTTAGCTGAAGGAAGAATACCTAAAACCTTGGTAGTTGAAACCCGTGGAATGGGTACCATGCAATATGACTTCAAAGGGTCTTCATTTGCTCACCGAACCTCTCCAATCCTATCACTGCTGCGTTTATGCCCCTGTACACATGCTTGATTCTCTTTCGGAGACATAGCAATCTATAGGTTTTAAGATACTTACTAGTCAGGTACATTCTTAGGAGTTTAATATGCGGTGTTGAGTCCATTTCGTTGAGCAAGGAGTAGCTCTTGTCTATTCCATATTTGACTTAAGGAACTTTATCTGTGCTCATTTCAATCTCTGGTTTTATGCAGCACCCCAACTCACCTTTCCCCTTAAGCAAGCATAAGTTGGTTTTCTAAATTTGAGACCCTGTTCTGTTCTGTAATTCAGTTCCTGTGTAGCCAAGTTTCCATTCCGTGTATTACTGATATCTTATGATGTTTCTTTTTCTGTGTGACTTATTTCAGTTAGAAACATCATACCTGAATCCACTCATTGTGATGCTAAGGGCCTGATGACACAGATTTCATTGCTGAGTGATATTGCTTTGTAAGTAAATACCACAACTTCTTTATCCATTTTTCACTTTCTGCGATGTTGAACTTGTACTGTAAACGAGGTTCTTGTAAACAGAGCCATTCCAAACTTTGGGGTGGCTGTGTCTTTTTGATTTTAAATTCCCTAAGCTATAGGACCATAAGTGGAAGTGCCCTAGGTTCTGTTGCTTTGTTTTTTAGATGTTTCAGGAAACACCATACACTTCTCCTGAGTGGTTGTTGGCAATTTACATCCCGCCCATCAGCATAACAAGGCTCCCAGTTCTCCTTGGCCTGTCCTGCCTTTCTGGATTTTACACTTTTTTCAGATGGCCCTTTTGACCGGGGGGAAGTGAGACTTCATTGTAGTGCAGATTTCCTTTGCAAGCTTGCTTGGTTGGCCAAAAAGAGCGTATGCGTTTTTTCCTGAATATATTCAGGAAAAAACGCATACGCCCTTTTTGGCCAAGTGCATCATTGTGGACGTTCTGCCTCTTTTCCTATGCTTTCAATGCAATTCCAGTCTACCTCCTGAAATCGGTTTCCTGCAATTCTGCCCCGCTTTCAAGTCCTCTTGGCAGCCTTACTTCAGTATATTTTTGGATGATAGCTGTCATTTATAACTCTGCAGGTTTGTGAATTACAGTGCCCCTGAGCTCCTTTCTTCAACTCGCTTTCTTTTGAGCTGGCCGCAACACCGCAGGATGGCTTCAGGCCCTAATCTGGTTCCGGTACGGCACGCTGAGCTTTTGGTTATTTCCTCTTCCTGGTGGGAAATGAGAGTTAAATTTGCCCGTCCAGACACCTCCAACTAGCCTCTCATTGGTTCTCGCTATTCCTGTTCATCTTCCGCAGAAATTGCACACTGCGCCAAACAGGAGGTTAAAGGCGCTGACTCTCCAAGTGGGGAGAGTGTTAGTAAGGCGTCTGGAATGTTGCACCCGAGTACCAGGGGAGCAAAACTGAGACATATTTGAACACGTCTCCCAATCACATGGTTGATCATACTCTGGGTTCCACATGCATGTTTTAGCTGAAGGAAGAATACCTAAAACCTGGGTAGTTGAAACCCGTGGAATGGGTACCATGCAATATGACTTCAAAGGGTCTTCATTTGCTCACCGAACCTCTCCAATCCTATCACTGCTGCGCTTATGCCCCTGTACACATGCTTGATTCTCTTTCGGAGACATAGCAATCTATAGGTTTTAAGATACTTACTAGTCAGGTACATTCTTAGGAGTTTAATATGCGGTGTTGAGTCCATTTCGTTGAGCAAGGAGTAGCTCTTGTCTATTCCATATTTGGCTTAAGGAACTTTATCTGTGCTCATTTCAATCTCTGGTTTTATGCAGCACCCCAACTCACCTTTCCCTTTAAGCAAGCATAAGTTGGTTTTCTAAATTTGAGACCCTGTTCTGTTCTGTAATTCAGTTCCTCTGTAGCCAAGTTTACATTCCGTGTATTACTGATATCTTATGATGTTTCTTTTTCTGTGTGACTTATTTCAGTTAGAATCATCATACCTGATTCCACTCATTGTGCTGCTAAGGGCCTGATGACACAGATTTCATTGCTGAGTGATATTGCTTTGTAAGTAAATACCACAACTTCTTTATCCATTTTTCACTTTCTGCGATGTTGAACTTGTACTGTAAACGAGGTATTTGTAAACAGAGCCGTTCGAAACTTTGGGGTGGCTGTGTCTTTTTGATTTCAAATTCCCTAAGCTATAGGACCATAAGTGGAAGTGCCCTAGGCTCTGTTGCTTTGTTTTTTAGATGTTTCAGGAAACACCATACACTTCTCCCGAGTGGTTGTTGGCAATTTACATCCCGCCCATCAGCATAACAAGGCTCCCAGTTCTCCATGGCCTGTCCTGCCTTTCTGGATTTTACACTTTTTTCAGATGGCCCTTTTGACCGGGGGGAAGTGAGACTTCATTGTAGTGCAGATTTCCTTTGCAAGCTTGCTTGGTTGGCCAAAAAGGGCGTATGCGTTTTTTCCTGAATATATTCAGGAAAAAACGCATACGCCCTTTTTGGCCAAGTGCATCATTGTGGACGTTCTGCCTCTTTTCCTATGCTTTCAATGCAATTCCAGTCTACCTCCTGAAATCGGTTTCCTGCAATTCTGCCCCGCTTTCAAGTCATCTTGGCAGCCTTACTTCAGTCTATTTTTGGACGATAGCTGTCATTTATAACTCTGCAGGTTTGTGAATTACAGTGCCCCTGAGCTCCTTTCTTCAACTCGCTTTCTTTTGAGCTGGCCGCAACACCGCAGGATGGCTTCAGGCCCTAATCTGGTTCCGGCACGGCACGCTGAGCCTTTGGTTAATTCCTCTTCCTGGTGGGAAATGAGAGTTAAATTTGCCCGTCCAGACACCTCCAGCTAGCCTCTCATTGGTTCTCGCTATTTCTGTTCATCTTCCGCAGAAATTGCAAACTGGGCCAAACAGGAGGTTAAAGGCACTGACTCTCCAAGTGGGGAGAGTGTTAGTAAAGCGTCTGGAATGTTGCACCCGAGTACCAGGGGAGGAAAACTGAGACATATTTGAACACGTCTCCCATTCACATGGTTGATCATCCTTGGGTTCCACATGCATGTTTTAGCTGAAGGAAGAATACCTTAAACCTGGAGAGTTGAGACCCGTGTAATGGGTACCATGCAATATGACTTCAAAGGGTCTTCATTTGCTCACCGAACCTCTCCAATCCTATCACTGCTGCGTTTATGCCCCTGTACACATGCTTGATTCTCTTTTGGAGACATAGCAATCCATAGGTTTTACGATACTTACTAGTCAGGTACATTCTTAGGCGTTTAATATGCGGTGTTGAGTCCATTTCGTTGAGCAAGGAGTAGCTCTTGTCTATTCCATATTTGGCTTAAGGAACTTTATCTGTGCTCATTTCAATCTCTGGTTTTATGCAGCACCCCACCTCACCTTTACCCTTAAGCAAGCATAAGTTGGTTTTCTAAATTTGAGACCCTGTTCTGTTCTGTAATTCAGTTCCTGTGTAGCCAAGTTTCCATTCCGTGTATTACTGATATCTTATGATGTTTCTTTTTCTGTGTGACTTATTTCAGTTAGAATCATCATACCTGAATCCACTCATTGTGATGCTAAGGGCCTGATGACATAGATTTCATTGCTGAGTGATATTGCTTTGTAAGTAAATACCACAACTTCTTTATCCATTTTTCACTTTCTGCGATGTTGAACTTGTACTGTAAACGAGGTTCTTGTAAACAGAGCCGTTCCAAACTTTGGAGTGGCTGTGTCTTTTTGATTTTAATTTCCCTAAGCTATAGGACCATAAGTGGCAGTGCCCTAGGCTCTGTTGCTTTGTTTTTTAGATGTTTCAGGAAACACCATACACTTCTCCCGAGTGTCTATTGGCAATTTACATCCCGCCCATCAGCATAACAAGGCTCCCAGTTCTCCATGGCCTGTCCTGCCTTTCTGGATGTTACACTTTTTTCAGATGGCCCTTTTGACCGGGGGGAAGTGAGACTTCATTGTAGTGCAGATTTCCTTTGCAAGCTTGCTTGGTTGGCCAAAAAGGGCGTATGCGTTTTTTCCTGAATATATTCAGGAAAAAACGCATACGCCCTTTTTGGCCAAGTGCATCATTGTGGACGTTCTGCCTCTTTTCCTATGCTTTCAATGCAATTCCAGTCTACCTCCTGAAATCGGTTTCCTGCAATTCTGCCCCGCTTTCAAGTCCTCTTGGCAGCCTTACTTCAGTCTATTTTTGGACGATAGCTGTCATTTATAACTCTGCAGGTTTGTGAATTACAGTGCCCCTGAGCTCCTTTCTTCAACTCGCTTTCTTTTGAGCTGGCCGCAACACCGCAGGATGGCTTCAGGCCCTAATCTGGTTCCGGTACGGCATGCTGAGCCTTTGGTTATTTCCTCTTCCTGGTGGGAAATGAGAGTTAAATTTGCCCGTCCAGACACCTCCAGCTAGCCTCTCATTGGTTCTCGCTATTCCTGTTCATCTTCCGCAGAAATTGCACACTGGGCCAAACAGGAGGTTAAAGGCGCTGACTCTCCAAGTGTGGAGAGTGTTAGTAAGGCGTCTGGAATGTTGCACCCGAGTACCAGGGGAGCAAAACTGAGACATATTTGAACACGTCTCCCAATCACATGGTTGATCATACTCTGGGTTCCACATGCATGTTTTAGCTGAAGGAAGAATACCTAAAACCTGGGTAGTTGAAACCCGTGGAATGGGTACCATGCAATATGACTTCAAAGGGTCTTCATTTGCTCACCGAACCTCTCCAATCCTATCACTGCTGCGTTTATGCCCCTGTACACATGCTTGATTCTCTTTCGGAGACATAGCAATCTATAGGTTTTAAGATACTTACTAGTCAGGTACATTCTTAGGAGTTTAATATGCGGTGTTGAGTCCATTTCGTTGAGCAAGGAGTAGCTCTTGTCTATTCCATATTTGACTTAAGGAACTTTATCTGTGCTCATTTCAATCTCTGGTTTTATGCAGCACCCCAACTCACCTTTCCCCTTAAGCAAGCATAAGTTGGTTTTCTAAATTTGAGACCCTGTTCTGTTTTGGAATTCAGTTCCTGTGTAGCCAAGTTTCCATTCCGTGTATTACTGATATCTTATGATGTTTCTTTTTCTGTGTGACTTATTTCAGTTAGAATCATCATACCTGAATCCACTCATTGTGCTGCTAAGGGCCTGATGACACAGATTTCATTGCTGAGTGATATTGCTTTGTAAGTAAATACCACAACTTCTTTATCCATTTTTCACTTTCTGCGATGTTGAACTTGTACTGTAAACGAGGTTCTTGTAAACAGAGCCATTCCAAACTTTGGGGTGGCTGTGTCTTTTTGATTTTAAATTCCCTAAGCTATAGGACCATAAGTGGAAGTGCCCTAGGTTCTGTTGCTTTGTTTTTTAGATGTTTCAGGAAACACCATACACTTCTCCCGAGTGGTTGTTGGCAATTTACATCCCGCCCATCAGCATAACAAGGCTCCCAGTTCTCCATGGCCTGTCCTGCCTTTCTGGATTTTACACTTTTTTCAGATGGCCCTTTTGACCGGGGGGAAGTGAGACTTCATTGTAGTGCAGATTTCCTTTGCAAGCTTGCTTGGTTGGCCAAAAAGGGCGTATGCGTTTTTTCCTGAATATATTCAGGAAAAAACGCATACGCCCTTTTTGGCCAAGTGCATCATTGTGGACGTTCTGCCTCTTTTCCTATGCTTTCAATGCAATTCCAGTCTACCTCCTGAAATCGGTTTCCTGCAATTCTGCCCCGCTTTCAAGTCCTCTTGGCAGCCTTACTTCAGTCTATTTTTGGACGATAGCTGTCATTTATAACTCTGCAGGTTTGTGAATTACAGTGCCCCTGAGCTCCTTTCTTCAACTCGCTTTCTTTTGAGCTGGCCGCAACACTGCAGGATGGCTTCAGGCCCTAATCTGGTTCCGGTACGGCACGCTGAGCCTTTGGTTAATTCCTCTTCCTGGTGGGAAATGAGAGTTAAATTTGCCCGTCCAGACACCTCCAGCTAGCCTCTCATTGGTTCTCGCTATTCCTGTTCATCTTCCGCAGAAATTGCAAACTGGGCCAAACAGGAGGTTAAAGGCGCTGACTCTCCAAGTGGGGAGAGTGTTAGTAAGGCGTCTGGAATGTTGCACCCGAGTACCAGGGGAGCAAAACTGAGACATATTTGAACACGTCTCCCAATCACATGGTTGATCATACTCTGGGTTCCACATGCATGTTTTAGCTGAAGGAAGAATACCTAAAACCTGGGTAGTTGAAACCCGTGGAATGGGTACCATGCAATATGACTTCAAAGGGTCTTCATTTGCTCACCGAACCTCTCCAATCCTATCACTGCTGCGTTTATGCCCCTGTACACATGCTTGATTCTCTTTCGGAGACATAGCAATCTATAGGTTTTAAGATACTTACTAGTCAGGTACATTCTTAGGAGTTTAATATGCGGTGTTGAGTCCATTTCGTTGAGCAAGGAGTAGCTCTTGTCTATTCCATATTTGACTTAAGGAACTTTATCTGTGCTCATTTCAATCTCTGGTTTTATGCAGCACCCCAACTCACCTTTCCCCTTAAGCAAGCATAAGTTGGTTTTCTAAATTTGAGACCCTGTTCTGTTCTGTAATTCAGTTCCTCTTTAGCCAAGTTTACATTCCGTGTATTACTGATATCTTATGATGTTTCTTTTTCTGTGTGACTTATTTCAGTTAGAATCATCATACCTGAATCCACTCATTGTGCTGCTAAGGGCCTGATGACACAGATTTCATTGCTGAGTGATATTGCTTTGTAAGTAAATACCACAACTTCTTTATCCATTTTTCACTTTCTGCGATGTTGAACTTGTACTGTAAACGAGGTTCTTGTAAACAGAGCCATTCCAAACTTTGGGGTGGCTGTGTCTTTTTGATTTTAAATTCCCTAAGCTATAGGACCATAAGTGGAAGTGCCCTAGGTTCTGTTGCTTTGTTTTTTAGATGTTTCAGGAAACACCATACACTTCTCCTGAGTGGTTGTTGGCAATTTACATCCCGCCCATCAGCATAACAAGGCTCCCAGTTCTCCATGGCCTGTCCTGCCTTTCTGGATTTTACACTTTTTTCAGATGGCCCTTTTGACCGGGGGGAAGTGAGACTTCATTGTAGTGCAGATTTCCTTTGCAAGCTTGCTTGGTTGGCCAAAAAGGGCATATGCGTTTTTTCCTGAATATATTCAGGAAAAAACGCATACGCCCTTTTTGGCCAAGTGCATCATTGTGGACGTTCTGCCTCTTTTCCTATGCTTTCAATGCAATTCCAGTCTACCTCCTGAAATCGGTTTCCTGCAATTCTGCCCCGCTTTCAAGTCCTCTTGGCAGCCTTACTTCAGTATATTTTTGGATGATAGCTGTCATTTATAACTCTGCAGGTTTGTGAATTACAGTGCCCCTGAGCTCCTTTCTTCAACTCGCTTTCTTTTGAGCTGGCCGCAACACCGCAGGATGGCTTCAGGCCCTAATCTGGTTCCGGTACGGCACGCTGAGCTTTTGGTTATTTCCTCTTCCTGGTGGGAAATGAGAGTTAAATTTGCCCGTCCAGACACCTCCAACTAGCCTCTCATTGGTTCTCGCTATTCCTGTTCATCTTCCGCAGAAATTGCACACTGCGCCAAACAGGAGGTTAAAGGCGCTGACTCTCCAAGTGGGGAGAGTGTTAGTAAGGCGTCTGGAATGTTGCACCCGAGTACCAGGGGAGCAAAACTGAGACATATTTGAACACGTCTCCCAATCACATGGTTGATCATACTCTGGGTTCCACATGCATGTTTTAGCTGAAGGAAGAATACCTAAAACCTGGGTAGTTGAAACCCGTGGAATGGGTACCATGCAATATGACTTCAAAGGGTCTTCATTTGCTCACCGAACCTCTCCAATCCTATCACTGCTGCGTTTATGCCCCTGTACACATGCTTGATTCTCTTTTGGAGACATAGCAATCCATAGGTTTTACGATACTTACTAGTCAGGTACATTCTTAGGCGTTTAATATGCGGTGTTGAGTCCATTTCGTTGAGCAAGGAGTAGCTCTTGTCTATTCCATATTTGGCTTAAGGAACTTTATCTGTGCTCATTTCAATCTCTGGTTTTATGCAGCACCCCACCTCACCTTTACCCTTAAGCAAGCATAAGTTGGTTTTCTAAATTTGAGACCCTGTTCTGTTCTGTAATTCAGTTCCTGTGTAGCCAAGTTTACATTCCGTGTATTACTGATATCTTATGATGTTTCTTTTTCTGTGTGACTTATTTCAGTTAGAATCATCATACCTGAATCCACTCATTGTGATGCTAAGGGCCTGATGACATAGATTTCATTGCTGAGTGATATTGCTTTGTAAGTAAATACCACAACTTCTTTATCCATTTTTCACTTTCTGCGATGTTGAACTTGTACTGTAAACGAGGTTCTTGTAAACAGAGCCGTTCCAAACTTTGGAGTGGCTGTGTCTTTTTGATTTTAATTTCCCTAAGCTATAGGACCATAAGTGGCAGTGCCCTAGGCTCTGTTGCTTTGTTTTTTAGATGTTTCAGGAAACACCATACACTTCTCCCGAGTGTCTATTGGCAATTTACATCCCGCCCATCAGCATAACAAGGCTCCCAGTTCTCCATGGCCTGTCCTGCCTTTCTGGATGTTACACTTTTTTCAGATGGCCCTTTTGACCGGGGGGAAGTGAGACTTCATTGTAGTGCAGATTTCCTTTGCAAGCTTGCTTGGTTGGCCAAAAAGGGCGTATGCGTTTTTTCCTGAATATATTCAGGAAAAAACGCATACGCCCTTTTTGGCCAAGTGCATCATTGTGGACGTTCTGCCTCTTTTCCTATGCTTTCAATGCAATTCCAGTCTACCTCCTGAAATCGGTTTCCTGCAATTCTGCCCCGCTTTCAAGTCCTCTTGGCAGCCTTACTTCAGTCTATTTTTGGACGATAGCTGTCATTTATAACTCTGCAGGTTTGTGAATTACAGTGCCCCTGAGCTCCTTTCTTCAACTCGCTTTCTTTTGAGCTGGCCGCAACACCGCAGGATGGCTTCAGGCCCTAATCTGGTTCCGGTACGGCATGCTGAGCCTTTGGTTATTTCCTCTTCCTGGTGGGAAATGAGAGTTAAATTTGCCCGTCCAGACACCTCCAGCTAGCCTCTCATTGGTTCTCGCTATTCCTGTTCATCTTCCGCAGAAATTGCACACTGGGCCAAACAGGAGGTTAAAGGCGCTGACTCTCCAAGTGTGGAGAGTGTTAGTAAGGCGTCTGGAATGTTGCACCCGAGTACCAGGGGAGCAAAACTGAGACATATTTGAACACGTCTCCCAATCACATGGTTGATCATACTCTGGGTTCCACATGCATGTTTTAGCTGAAGGAAGAATACCTAAAACCTGGGTAGTTGAAACCCGTGGAATGGGTACCATGCAATATGACTTCAAAGGGTCTTCATTTGCTCACCGAACCTCTCCAATCCTATCACTGCTGCGTTTATGCCCCTGTACACATGCTTGATTCTCTTTCGGAGACATAGCAATCTATAGGTTTTAAGATACTTACTAGTCAGGTACATTCTTAGGAGTTTAATATGCGGTGTTGAGTCCATTTCGTTGAGCAAGGAGTAGCTCTTGTCTATTCCATATTTGACTTAAGGAACTTTATCTGTGCTCATTTCAATCTCTGGTTTTATGCAGCACCCCAACTCACCTTTCCCCTTAAGCAAGCATAAGTTGGTTTTCTAAATTTGAGACCCTGTTCTGTTTTGGAATTCAGTTCCTGTGTAGCCAAGTTTCCATTCCGTGTATTACTGATATCTTATGATGTTTCTTTTTCTGTGTGACTTATTTCAGTTAGAATCATCATACCTGAATCCACTCATTGTGCTGCTAAGGGCCTGATGACACAGATTTCATTGCTGAGTGATATTGCTTTGTAAGTAAATACCACAACTTCTTTATCCATTTTTCACTTTCTGCGATGTTGAACTTGTACTGTAAACGAGGTTCTTGTAAACAGAGCCATTCCAAACTTTGGGGTGGCTGTGTCTTTTTGATTTTAAATTCCCTAAGCTATAGGACCATAAGTGGAAGTGCCCTAGGTTCTGTTGCTTTGTTTTTTAGATGTTTCAGGAAACACCATACACTTCTCCCGAGTGGTTGTTGGCAATTTACATCCCGCCCATCAGCATAACAAGGCTCCCAGTTCTCCATGGCCTGTCCTGCCTTTCTGGATTTTACACTTTTTTCAGATGGCCCTTTTGACCGGGGGGAAGTGAGACTTCATTGTAGTGCAGATTTCCTTTGCAAGCTTGCTTGGTTGGCCAAAAAGGGCGTATGCGTTTTTTCCTGAATATATTCAGGAAAAAACGCATACGCCCTTTTTGGCCAAGTGCATCATTGTGGACGTTCTGCCTCTTTTCCTATGCTTTCAATGCAATTCCAGTCTACCTCCTGAAATCGGTTTCCTGCAATTCTGCCCCGCTTTCAAGTCCTCTTGGCAGCCTTACTTCAGTCTATTTTTGGACGATAGCTGTCATTTATAACTCTGCAGGTTTGTGAATTACAGTGCCCCTGAGCTCCTTTCTTCAACTCGCTTTCTTTTGAGCTGGCCGCAACACTGCAGGATGGCTTCAGGCCCTAATCTGGTTCCGGTACGGCACGCTGAGCCTTTGGTTAATTCCTCTTCCTGGTGGGAAATGAGAGTTAAATTTGCCCGTCCAGACACCTCCAGCTAGCCTCTCATTGGTTCTCGCTATTCCTGTTCATCTTCCGCAGAAATTGCAAACTGGGCCAAACAGGAGGTTAAAGGCGCTGACTCTCCAAGTGGGGAGAGTGTTAGTAAGGCGTCTGGAATGTTGCACCCGAGTACCAGGGGAGCAAAACTGAGACATATTTGAACACGTCTCCCAATCACATGGTTGATCATACTCTGGGTTCCACATGCATGTTTTAGCTGAAGGAAGAATACCTAAAACCTGGGTAGTTGAAACCCGTGGAATGGGTACCATGCAATATGACTTCAAAGGGTCTTCATTTGCTCACCGAACCTCTCCAATCCTATCACTGCTGCGTTTATGCCCCTGTACACATGCTTGATTCTCTTTCGGAGACATAGCAATCTATAGGTTTTAAGATACTTACTAGTCAGGTACATTCTTAGGAGTTTAATATGCGGTGTTGAGTCCATTTCGTTGAGCAAGGAGTAGCTCTTGTCTATTCCATATTTGACTTAAGGAACTTTATCTGTGCTCATTTCAATCTCTGGTTTTATGCAGCACCCCAACTCACCTTTCCCCTTAAGCAAGCATAAGTTGGTTTTCTAAATTTGAGACCCTGTTCTGTTCTGTAATTCAGTTCCTCTTTAGCCAAGTTTACATTCCGTGTATTACTGATATCTTATGATGTTTCTTTTTCTGTGTGACTTATTTCAGTTAGAATCATCATACCTGAATCCACTCATTGTGCTGCTAAGGGCCTGATGACACAGATTTCATTGCTGAGTGATATTGCTTTGTAAGTAAATACCACAACTTCTTTATCCATTTTTCACTTTCTGCGATGTTGAACTTGTACTGTAAACGAGGTTCTTGTAAACAGAGCCATTCCAAACTTTGGGGTGGCTGTGTCTTTTTGATTTTAAATTCCCTAAGCTATAGGACCATAAGTGGAAGTGCCCTAGGTTCTGTTGCTTTGTTTTTTAGATGTTTCAGGAAACACCATACACTTCTCCTGAGTGGTTGTTGGCAATTTACATCCCGCCCATCAGCATAACAAGGCTCCCAGTTCTCCATGGCCTGTCCTGCCTTTCTGGATTTTACACTTTTTTCAGATGGCCCTTTTGACCGGGGGGAAGTGAGACTTCATTGTAGTGCAGATTTCCTTTGCAAGCTTGCTTGGTTGGCCAAAAAGGGCATATGCGTTTTTTCCTGAATATATTCAGGAAAAAACGCATACGCCCTTTTTGGCCAAGTGCATCATTGTGGACGTTCTGCCTCTTTTCCTATGCTTTCAATGCAATTCCAGTCTACCTCCTGAAATCGGTTTCCTGCAATTCTGCCCCGCTTTCAAGTCCTCTTGGCAGCCTTACTTCAGTATATTTTTGGATGATAGCTGTCATTTATAACTCTGCAGGTTTGTGAATTACAGTGCCCCTGAGCTCCTTTCTTCAACTCGCTTTCTTTTGAGCTGGCCGCAACACCGCAGGATGGCTTCAGGCCCTAATCTGGTTCCGGTACGGCACGCTGAGCCTTTGGTTATTTCCTCTTCCTGGTGGGAAATGAGAGTTAAATTTGCCCGTCCAGACACCTCCAGCTAGCCTCTCATTGGTTCTCGCTATTCCTGTTCATCTTCCGCAGAAATTGCACACTGGGCCAAACAGGAGGTTAAAGGCGCTGACTCTCCAAGTGGGGAGAGTGTTAGTAAGGCGTCTGGAATGTTGCACCCGAGTACCAGGGGAGCAAAACTGAGACATATTTGAACACGTCTCCCAATCACATGGTTGATCATACTCTGGGTTCCACATGCATGTTTTAGCTGAAGGAAGAATACCTAAAACCTGGGTAGTTGAAACCCGTGTAATGGGTACCATGCAATATGACTTCAAAGGGTCTTCATTTGCTCACCGAACCTCTCCAATCCTATCACTGCTGCGTTTATGCCCCTGTACACATGCTTGATTCTCTTTCAGAGACATAGCAATCTATAGGTTTTAAGATACTTACTAGTCAGGTACATTCTTAGGAGTTTAATATGCGGTGTTGAGTCCATTTCGTTGAGCAAGGAGTAGCTCTTGTCTATTCCATATTTGGCTTAAGGAACTTTATCTGTGCTCATTTCAATCTCTGGTTTTATGCAGCACCCCAACTCACCTTTCCCCTTAAGCAAGCATAAGTTGGTTTTCTAAATTTGAGACCCTGTTCTGCTCTGTAATTCAGTTCCTGTGTAGCCAAGTTTACATTCCGTGTATTACTGATATCTTATGATGTTTCTTTTTCTGTGTGACTTATTTCAGTTAGAATCATCATACCTGAATCCACTCATTGTGCTGCTAAGGGCCTGATGACACAGATTTCATTGCTGAGTGATATTGCTTTGTAAGTAAATACCACATCTTTTTTATCCATTTTTCACTTTCTGCGATGTTGAACTTGTACTGTAATCGAGGTTCTTGTAAACAGAGCGTTTCGAAACTTTGGGGTGGCTGTGTCTTTTTGATTTTAAATTCCCTAAGCTATAGGACCATAAGTGGAAGTGCCCTAGGCTCTGTTGCTTTGTTTTTTAGATGTTTCAGGAAACACCATACACTTCTCCCAAGTGTCTGTTGGCAATTTACATCCCGCCCATCAGCATAACAAGGCTCCCAGTTCTCCATGGCCTGTCCTGCCTTTCTGGATTTTACACTTTTTTCAGATGGCCCTTTTGACCGGGGGGAAGTGAGACTTCATTGTAGTGCAGATTTCCTTTGCAAGCTTGCTTGGTTGGCCAAAAAGGGCGTATGCGTTTTTTCCTGAATATATTCAGGAAAAAACGCATACGCCCTTTTTGGCCAAGTGCATCATTGTGGACGTTCTGCCTCTTTTCCTATGCTTTCAATGCAATTCCAGTCTACCTCCTGAAATCGGTTTCCTGCAATTCTGCCCCGCTTTCAAGTCCTCTTGGCAGCCTTACTTCAGTCTATTTTTGGACGATAGCTGTCATTTATAACTCTGCAGGTTTGTGAATTACTGTGCCCCTGAGCTCCTTTCTTCAACTCGCTTTCTTTTGAGCTGGCCGTAACACCGCAGGATGGCTTCAGGCCCTAATCTGGTTCCGGCAAGGCACACTGAGCCTTTGGTTATTTCCTCTTCCTGGTGGGAAATGAGAGTTAAATTTGCCCGTCCAGACACCTCCAGCTAGCCTCTCATTGGTTCTCGCTATTCCTGTTCATCTTCCGCAGAAATTGCAAACGGGGCCAAACAGGAGGTTAAAGGTGCTGACTCTCCAAGTGGGGAGAGTGTTAGTAAAGCGTCTGGAATGTTGCACACGAGTACCAGGGGAGGAAAACTGAGACATATTTGAACACGTCTCCCGTTCACACGGTTGATCATACTCTGGGTTCCACATGCATGTTTTAGCTGAAGGAAGAATACCTTAAACCTGGAGAGTTGAGACCCGTGTAATGGGTACCATGCAATATGACTTCAAAGGGTCTTCATTTGCTCACCGAACCTCTCCAATCCTATCACTGCTGCGTTTATGCCCCTGTACACACACTTGATTCTCTTTTGGAGACATAGCAATCCATAGGTTTTAAGATACTTACTAGTCAGGTACATTCTTAGGCGTTTAATATGGGGTGTTGAGTCCATTTCGTTGAGCAAGGAGTAGCTCTTGTCTATTCCATATTTGGCTTAAGGAACTTTATCTGTGCTCATTTCAATCTCTGGTTTTATGCAGCACCCCAACTCACCTTCCCCCTTAAGCAAGCATAAGTTGGTTTTCTAAACTTGAGACACTGTTCTGTTTTGTAATTCAGTTCATGTGTAGCCAAGTTCACATTCTGTGTATTAGTGATACCTTATGATGTTTCTTTTCTGTGTGACTTATTTCAGTTCGAATCATCATACCTGAATCCACTCATTATGCTGCTACGGGCCTGATTACATAGATTTCATTGCTGAGTGATATTGCATTGTACGTAAGTACCACAAGTTCTTTATCCATTTTTTACTTTCTGCGATATTGAACTTGTACCTTAAACGAGGTTCTTGTAAACAGAGCCGTCCCAAACTTTGGGGTGGCTGTGTCTTTTTGATGTTAATTTCCCTAAGCTATAGGACCATAAGTGGAAGTGCCCTAGGCTCTGTTGCTTTGTTTTTTAGATGTTTCAGGAAACACCATACACTTCTCCAGAGTGGCTGTTGGCAATTTACATCCCGCCCATCAGCATAAGAAGGCTCCCAGTTCTCCATGGCCTGTCGTGCCTTTATGGATTTTACACTTTTTTCAGATGGCCCTTTTGACCAGGTGGAAGTGAGACTTCATTGTAGTGCAGATTTCCTTTGCAAGCTTGCTTGGTTGGCCAAAAAGTGCGTATGCGTTTTTTCCTGAATATATTCAGGAAAAAACACATACGCCCTTTTTGGCCAAGTGCATCGTTGTCGAGTTTCTGACTCTCTTCATATGCTTTCAATGCAATTCCAGTCTACCTCCTGAAATCGGTTTCCTGCAATTCTGCCTTGCTTTCAATGCCTCTTCATAGCCTTACCTCAATATATTTTTTAAAAATAGTTGGCCTTTATAACTCTGCAGGTTTTTGAATTGCAGTGGCCCTTAGCTCCATTTTTTAGCTCTTATTTTTGTGGTCTTGCCCCATAACCACAGGATTCCTTGAAGCCCTATTTTTCTTCTGGGGCACCTTGCTGTGCCTTTGGTTAATTCTTCTTACTGATGTGATATTAGAGTGACATGTGCCCATTGAAACCGCTACAGCTAGTTTCTCACTGGTTCCCCCTATTCCCATTCATCCTCTGCACTAACTGCAGACTGTGCGATACCAGAACTTAAAGGCATTGACTCCATGTGGGGATGTTGTTAGTAAAGCGGCTGGAATGTCGATCCGGAGCCCCAGGAGAGGAAAAATGAGGTGCGTTTTAGAAACCTTTCCCGATCATATGGTATACCAGTCGCTGGGTTTCCCAAGCATGGTTTAGCTGTAGGAAGATTCCCTTCAACCTGGAGTGTTGGGACCCTTGGAATGAGTAGCATGAAGTATTGCATTAAACTTTCGGCAGTTGCTCACCAAAGCTCACCAATCCTGTCAGCCCCAAGTGTCCAGCCTTATGTCTTATCCAGCTGTGGGTTTATATGTGGTCAATCCAGGTTGCATCACAGCCCCTGAGCGAATTTTGTAAGAATTTTTCTCTCTTTCATTGTTTCAGCGTTTTGTTTTTAAAATTTATTTCTATAATGGGGTTTAGCTCATTTTCACTGCTGTGTTTGTGCCGCTCTGCACACACTTGATTCCCTTATGGAGATATATCAATACATGGGTTTTAAGATTCTTATTCCTCAGATATATTTCTCTGCGGTGTATAGGGTGTGTTGAGGCCAGTTCATTGAGCAAGGTGTAGATCTTGTCTAATACCTATTTGGTTTATTGAACGGTATCTGTGCTAATTTCAAACTCTGGTTTTATGCATCACCCCACCTCTCCTTTCCCCTTAAGCTGACATAAGTGTGTTTTCTAAATGTGAGACACTGTTCTGTTCTGTAATTCATTTCTTGTGCAGCCATATTTACCCTCCCTCTATAAGTGATATCTTATGATATGTTTCTTTTTCTGTTTGACTTATTTCAAGTAGTATTATCGGACCTAAATCCACTCTTTATCCTTCTACTAGCCTTATTACATTGATTTCATGGTGAAGAGATATTCCATTGTACATAAGTACCACATCTTCTTTATCCATTGTTCTCTTTCCTGGGATATTTAAGGTGTACTGAAGTTGAGGTTCTTGTAAACAGAGTAGCCCTAAACTGTGGTGTGCTTGTGTCTTGTTGATTTTTAGACTTCCCTAGATATACTCCCATGATTGGAAGTGTCCTATGCTCTGTAGCTCTGTTTTTTAGATGATTTAGGAACCACCATACACTTCTCCAGAGTGGCTCTCGGCAGTTCACACACTGCCCATCAGCGTATAAAGGCTCCCTGTTCTCCATGGCCTGTCCTGCATTTCTGGTTTTTACAATTTTTTAGGATGGCCCTTTTGACCGGTGGGAAGTGAGACTTCTTTGTTGTGCACATTTGCATTGCTTGCTTGCTTCATTGCCCATAAAGTGCGTATGCGTTTTTTCCTGGATATAATCAGGAAAAAACGCATACGCCCTTTTGGGCCAACTGCATCATTGTCGAAATTCTGCCGCTTTTCATGTGCGTTAAAGACGAGTCCAATCTATCTCTTGAAATCTGTTTCTTGCAATTCTGTCTTGCATTCAGATCCTCTTCTTTGCCTTACCTCAACATATTTTTGGACGTTAGTTTTCATTTATAACTCTGCAGGTTTGTGAATTGCAGTGACCCTGAGCTCCATTTTTTAAGTTGCTCTTTTGTGAGCTGGCCTCAAACCCGCAGGATTGCTTCAGGCCCTATTTTGGCTCCGGCGAGGCAGGCTGAGCCTTTCTTTAATTCTTATTCTTAATGGGAAATTAGAGTGATATGTGCCCGTCCAAACCCCTACAACTCTTCTCTCATTGGTTCCCCCTCTTCCCGTTCATCCTCCTCACAATTTGCAAAATGTGTGAAACAGAAGTTTAAATGTGCTGATTCTCCAAGTGGGGAGATTCTAAGTAGCGTGGCTGGAATGGTGAACAGGAGCACCAGGAGACGATAAATGAGGTGCATTTTAGACACATCTCCCGATCACATGGTGTACAGTCCTCTGGGTTTTCCATGCATGTTTTAGCTGTAGGAAGATCCCTTGAACCTGCAGATTTGGGACCCATTGAATGGGTACCAGGTAGTATTACTTTAAAGGGTGTGCATTTCCTCACCCAACCTCACATTTCTCTTAGCGCAAACAGTTTCCAGCCTTATGTCTCATCCTGCTGTGGGTCTAGATGTGTTCAATCCATGTTGCATCACCGTCCCTGAGGAAAAGTTGTAAGAGGTTTTCTCTGTCTCTCTGTCGTTTATTTTTTTCAATTTATTACTATATTGGTTACAGCTGATTTTCAAAGCTCTGTTTCTTGCTGCTGTACATCCACTTGATTCACGTACAGAGAGACATCAATAAATTCTTTTTCAGATTCTTACCAGTCGTATATATTCTTTTCCGGTGACTTGAGTGTGCTGAGTGCAGTTCTTTTAGCTACCGTGTAGGCCTTGTTGATTATCAGTTTGGTATTTGGAATGGTATCTTTGCTAATTTCAACCTCCTGGATGATGCCTCACCCCTCCCCACCTTTCCCGTTTAGCAGCCTTATACGTGTTTTCTACATATTTGACTATGTTTTTGTTTTGTAATTTATTTCATGTGTAGCCATTTTGGATTCCACCTTTAAGTGATATCTTATGATATGTGTCTTTTTCTTTTTGAATTCTGTCACTTAGAATGATCATACGTAACTCCTCCGGAGTTGTTACAACTGGCCATATTTCATTGATTTCCAGGCTGAATAATATTCCACTCTACCTAAGTACCACATCTCTATCCATTTTTTCCCTCCAGAGACATTTAAGTTATATCCTAGTCGAGGATCTTTTAAACAGAGAGGGGGTAAACATTGGGGTGCCTGTGTCCTCTCGATTTTTGTTTTTCCCAAGATATACGCCCATGAGTGCAAGTGCCCTATGCTCTGTAGCTCATTTTTTAGATGCTTTAGTAAACACAATACACTTCTCCAGAATGGCCGTTGGCAATATACATTTCCACTATAAGTCTCACAGGGCTCCCTCTTCTCGTTGCCCTGTCCTGCATTTCTGTTGTTTACGCTTTATGAGGATGGCTCTTCTGACTGATGCGAAGTGATATCTTTTGTGGTATTGACTTCCAGTGCCCACCTGTTTGGTTGGCTAAAAAAGTGTATGCCCTTTTCTTGAATATATACAGAAAAGAACGCATACACCCTTTTTGGCCAACTGCAATGTTGGCAATGTTCAGCTCCTTTTCTTGTGCTTAATGGCCAGTCCTTTCTACCTCCTCAAATCCCTTTCCTGCCATTCTCCCTTGCTTACAAGTCCTTTTCTCTGACTTTCCTCAAGACATTTTTCAGTGATGGATATTTTCAACTCTGCAGTTTTGTGAATTTTACTGCCCCTGAGTTCCATTGTTCAACTCGTGTTTATGGGAACTGGCCACAAAGCAGCAGGATTTCCTCAAGCCCTATACTGTTTCCATGGGCAACCCTAGCCTTTGGTCAATTCGTCTTCCTGATTGGAAATTAGAGTGACATGTGCCTGTCTGAACACCTAGGACTTGTCTCTCATTGTTCCTCATCCTTCCGCTTCATCCTCTGGACAAATTCCAAACTGTACGCAACAGGATGTTGACAGTGCTGACATCTCCAAGTGGGGAGACTGTTAGTAAAGACGCTGGAGGGGTGAACCCGAGCACCAGGAGATGAGGAGATGAGATGCCTTTTCCAAACTCTTCCCGATCAGACGGTATACCATCCTCTGGGTGTGACAGACATGTTTTAGCAGTAGGAAGAGTCCCATTCATGTAAGGAGAACACCAGGGCTTTTTCAAAATCAGTGTCTCCCCGAAACCCAAACTGGGGAAGTTTTTAAGCTACAGCTACACATATGTTCATTAAGGGCCTTGGGAAGTAGGCAGAGTCCAAACTTTAGATGATTGAAGTCTTCAGGGTCAGAAGCACTCACCACCAGCTTCCCTTAGGCTACACTTTAACTGTCATTGATAGATGATGTCAATAAAAATATCTATTCTTTTTCAGATTATTTCCCCTTATAGGTTATTGCAAAATGTTGAGTGTAGTTCCCTGTGCTATACAGTAGTTCCTTGTTGATGATCTATTTTATACATAGCAGTGTGTATGTGTTCATTCCAAACTGTTAATTTATCCCTCCTCCCACCTTTCCCCTTTGGTAATAATAAATTATAAGATTTTATACTTCTCAGAAATGGGGGAGCTGAAAGAGAGGTATCATTTTCAATGGAAAAGCATTTAAAACAAGATTGAAGGTTTAACCAAGATTATTAGATGTACATCCTTGGAAAGAAATCACTTCATTTCTCTAATATTGACCTGACAAATAAGACAAACCTTTTCACTGAACTTGCTTATAAAAAGTGATGGAAATATCAAATGGAAGTGTTAAAAACATCTTATTTTACCCGAGCCTTATACACTGTTCTATGTTAACTACAGTTTGGCTCACACATCTGTTCATTGAGGTTACAATAGTCTCAATTTCTGTTACTGATCCTCCAGAGTGGACCCCAACAAGTGTCCCCCTGCCCAGTGTCATTGGGGCCAACAGATCGAGACTGAGTTTGGTTCACAAGCAAAGGAAACTTTATATTTTGATCAGAGAATGGAGAGGTGAGAGCATGCACTACCCCGTGGGCTGTGGGCTGGGCTGCTGTGTAGAGATCCTGTCAGAGTCAGTGGGAGGGAGGGAGGCGGCGGAGCTCTCGAGGGCCGGGTTGGCTGTAGCTCAGGCTCTATATCGTGGAGTCTGCACTGGGCCCCAGGAGCTGAGGTGTCGCCCCAGCCATTCTGCACTAGGAAATCTGGTCTGAAGTGCCGGGTGTGGAACCTCTGCATGCGGGACCCTAGGAGCACGTGAAATTAGACAAAGCACAAAGGATAAAAAAGGTTAGACTTGACTTTATTGCCCAGATTCTATTTTTATCTCCCAGGGATTTTTAATGGGCTTTGCTGGGGACAAACCCCTCCTCTGCCTTTTGTCCCGTTCCTCATTCTTGGAGTGCTGAGGGTGCAGACCCTTCTTCTGTAACTGCTGAGTGCTGAGTTGGGAGCCCTCATACCCTGGGGCGAGGGTCAGAGCTTCTCCCCAGCAGCCTCCCGGTGACGTTGATTGTCCCCAGGACCCCTGCCTCCCTGCTCGTCCACCTGAGCACCAGCATTGGAAGTGTTATAGATTCTAATGACCTTTAAGGGTCCAGGAAAGAGATGTGCAGAGACGCTGTGGGGGCCGGTTTCACCCCACCCCACATTTGTTCGGCCACCTTAGGCTGACCGTCTCTGCCAGCCTAGATGCTCTGACCAGTAGTCTGCGCTTTCTTCAATTAGGCCCCTGAATTAACGTACAAACAGCACCAGGTGTCAGAGCCCTGCCCGCTCAACTCCCAGACAGTCCAGGGTCAGTGGTGATCAAGGACCATGATGGCTACTGAGTCAACAGCCTTTTGAAGTAAACAGGAGTCCAGCCGGTCTTATTGGCCACCATCATCACGGTGTCTGTAGGCTTTTCTATGGTGACAGTGTGGTATACTGTTCCCCCGCCAAGATTATTAGCTCCCCTCTGGGTGCAGTAAGTCCTGCAAGCAGTAGTCTACTCTTTTGGGACACACTCTTGTTGTTTTATGAGAGAAACTCCAGGTCAAGTGATGTTCACACGAGTCGTCATGGTGCCCTGTTGCCCCCGGTTATCTCTCTGGATGTTGGAGTTGGAGGGCCTCCTCACTCGAGGTCGGTGTGCCCACGGAGCGAACCCTGCAACTTCAGGGCATGGTTGGTGGTTAGGATCACCACGTGGGGTCCTTTTCCCTTAGGAGGGAGGTGGCCTTTTGGGCTGCTGATTTCCAGGTTTTTAGATACCGCCAGTATCTTGGCCAGATGTGGCAGTGGGCCAAGCCCCTTAGTGACCGTAGTTTATCCTACCTGGATGGCATTCTTGCATTGTTCCATTTCAAGTGGTCCCAGTTTTTGCACTAATTCTCCAATGGCGATTCACCTTTCACCGGGAATGGAAAGGTCAAAGGGTTTAGCTAAATTAGGGAGTTCCAGGGCAAGGGTCTGAATTGACTGCTCTTTCCATTCTTGAAAGGCCACTTCTGGATTCTATTCAAAAGGATCATCATCTTTTCCTTTCAGTGTTTCATATAGAGGCCCAGCTAGTAGACTGTAGTTAGGGATCCAGAAGCAGCAAACCCTGGCCTCCCCAGGAACCCCTAAGCTGTCTTCTAGTTTTAGAAAGGGGTAAGGCTGAAAATGGTTTCTTCCCTTTCCTGGGATGGGCTTCTCTGACCTTCTGTGAGAATGAAGCCCAGGCAGGTCACCGCAGTCTGTGATATTTGAGCTTTTTCTTGGACAACTTCTATCCTTTATTGGCTTGGTAGTTCAGAGGCCTCCTTAGTAGGGCTGGTGATCAGAATGTCGTCTGCATATTGAAGGAGGGTTTCCTTTTCCAGAGGTAGAACTTTTAGGTCTTTAGCTAAGCTTTCCCCAAAGATGGTGTGGGAATTTTTGCACCCTTGGGGCCAGACGGCCCGGAAGTATTGTTTTAGTTGTATGTTGAGTCCTGCCACTCACAAGCCAAAATTTCTTGTGACTCTGGGACTAATGGAATACAAAAGAAGGCATCATTGAAGACTAATACAGAATACCATGTCCTGGTGGTTGGTAGAATGACCAGCAGGGTGTAGGAATTAGGAGCAACTGGAGGTATATCCTCGGTGGCTTCACTGACTGTCCTGACATCCTTTACCAGGTCCCCAGCGGCCCATGGGGCTCTCGTGGTCAGAACAATCCCAGAATATGGAGCTCACCTGGGCAGGTACCCCACCCCCACCCCAGCCCACGGGGCTCTCGTGGTCAGGCCCCTCCCAGGATACAGAGCTACCCTTGCAGGTACCGTGGCAGGGCTGGGCACACAGGAACCGTGCACATAGCCCTCATTGCAGAGCACCCCCAGCTCACCTGTCGCTCAGAGCTGACACAGAGCACCTCAGAGCAGGACTTGAACTAACAAACAGCAGCTGCGACAGGTCTGTGACCCTGGGCATCACTCCGTGAGGCCTCCCTCCACCTGGTCTTCCAGAGACTTCCACTGCACCGGGGCACCAGGCCTCTGTCTCCAACCACCACCCACCCCTCCTCTCCCTGACTCCTGGGTTCCTCTCATTAGGAGAGGGTTTTCTTGAAGTTGTCTCCCACTCATGGGCCAGATAAAATGATTAGAAAACAAGCCAAAGCTGCAGCCCCTTGTCTATCCTGACTCTCAGGAGCCCACACCTGTTCCTTGGACCTGGCCGGTTCAGCAAGTTCCATTTTCTGCAACTGTGAGCCCCTGAGGGGTGATGATTGGCTGACCTGGGCAGCCTTACCGTGCCGGCCAGCCCTCCCCAGGTGTGCCTGGGTTGAGATCAATATAAATACCACTCCAGGCAGCAAGAGCCCCTGCAGCCGTGCCTGACGCCATTTTCTCTGCCCTGTCAGCAGTCTCGCGGCTGGGCTGGTGGGAGGGAGTGAGAGGCCACGGCTTTGTGGGTGGCCCAGTGTGAGTGGGGCTCTGCTGGACTTTCTGCAGCAGTTGCCAGGCTGCCACCTGCTAAAGAAGATGGTGTGTCACCCATACCTGCTGCTGGAATTTCTCCCTGGGCAGAGGTGAGGAAGGAAAAAAGCAGTGGGGGCAGGGACAGGACGGGTATCTCAGGCAGGGAAATGGAAATCTTCCAGAAGAGCACCCAGGGCCAGGACCATCCTGGCTGGCCTGCAGGCACCAAGTCGGCCGGCATGCTGTCACTCGTGTGGCTCTATGGCCCTTCCTCTAGGCTTTCAAGTCCTTGTATATATTCAGGTGTTTTACCTGGGACGGGTGGGAATAGTTCAGCAGCAACTGGCCTGGGGCTCAGCTCACGTTTACTCACAGATGCCTCGGCACGGTGCCCCAGCTTTGCAATGAGGACGCTTGTTGCGTGGGGGCTGCTGGCTGAATGGGAGATGATTCCCCACCACTGACCAACTTCAGAATTGTTTACAACTGGAGCAAGTGCCCTGATACGGTTTTCCTCTGTGTAACTGGTGGGTTCTGTGTTTTTTTTCTCTTTTTCGTTTTTGGTTCAAGGTAGATTTTATTCCTCTTTTTTGTATTTACAGATATAAGCATGGAAATAATTTATTCATATAAATACATGTATGTGCAGGGAATAATTGTTTTTTCTGTTTTATTTTTTAAATTTTATTTCTTTTTAATTTTGAATTTTATTTTATATTTTTATACAGCAGGTTCTTATTGGTTATCTATTTTATACATATAAATGTATACATGCCAATCCCAGTCTCTCAACTCCTCCCACCACCACCCCCCCAACAGCTTTCCCCCCTTGTTGTCCATACGTTTGTTGTCTACATCTGTTGCTCTATTTATGCCTTGCAAAATGGTTAATCTGTACAGTTTTTCTAGGTTCCACATATATGCATGAATATACAAGATTTGTTTTTCTCTTTCTGACTTACTTCACTCTGTATGACAGTCTCTAGATCCATCGACGTCTCTACAAATGACCCAATTTCATTCCTTTTCATGGCTTAGTAATATTCCATTTTATATATGTACCACAGCTTTATGCATTCGTCTGTCTGTGGGCATTTAGGTTGCTTCCATTACCTCGATATTGTAAATAGTGATGCAATGAACATTGCGGTGAATGACTCTTTTTGATTTATGGTTTTGTCTGGGTATATGTCCAGTACTGGGATTGCTGTATCATATGGTAATTCTATTGTTAGTTTCTTAAGAAATTCCATATTGTTCTCCAAAATGACTGTATCAATTTATATTCCCAACAATAGTGGAAGAGGGTTCCTTTTCTCCACACCCTTTCCAGCATTTTTTGTTTGTAGATTTTCAATGATGCCTATTCTACCAGGTGTGAGGTGATACCTCATTGTTGAATCCATTTCGTTGAGCAAGGGGTAGCTCTTGTCTATTACATATTTGGCTTATGGAACGGTATCTGTGCTAATTTCAAACTCTGCTTTTATGCAGCACCCCAACTCACCTCCCCCTTAAGCAGGCATAAGTTGGTTTTCTAAACTTGAGACCCTGTTCTGTTTTGTAATTCAGTTCATGTGTAGCCAAGTTCACATTCCGTGTATTAGTGATACCTTATGAAGTTTCTTTTTCTGTGTGACTTATTTCACTTAGAATCATCGTGCCTCAATCCACTCATTATGCTGGTACAGGCCTGGTGACATAGATTTCATTGCTGAGTGGTATTCTGTTGTACATAAGTACCGCAACTTCTTTATCCATTATTTGCTCTCTGGGATATTTAACTTGTGCCGTAGAAGAGATTCCTGTAAAAAGAGCCGTCCCAAATTTTGGGGTTGCTGTGTCTTTTTGATATTAATTTCCCTAAGCTATAGGACCATAAGTGGAAGTGCCCTAGGCTCTGTTGCTTTGTTTTTTAGATGTTTCAGGAAACACCATACACTTCTCCCGAGTGTCTGTTGGCAATTTACATCCCGCCCTTCAGCATAACAAGGCTCCCAGTTCTCCATGGCCTGTCCTGCCTTTCTGGGTTTTACACTTTTTTCAGATGGCCCTTTTGACCGGGGGGAAGTGAGACTTCATTGTAGTGCAGATTTCCTTTGCAAGCTTGCTTGGTTGGCCAAAAAGGGCGTATGCGTTTTTTCCTGAATATATTCAGGAAAAAACGCATATGCCCTTTTGGCAAAGTGCATCATTGTGGACGTTCTGCCTCTTTTCCTACGCTTTCAATGCAATTCCAGTCTACCTCCTGAAATCGGTATCCTGCAATTCTGCCCCGCTTTCAAGTCCTCTTGGCAGCCTTACTTCAGTCTATTTTTGGACGATAGCTGTCATTTATAACTCTGCAGGTTTGTGATTTACAGTGCCCCTGAGCTCCTTTCTTCAACTCGCTTTCTTGTGAGCTGGCCGCAACACCGCAGGATGGCTTCAGGCCCTAATCTGGTTCCGGCACGGCACACTGAGCCTTTGGTTAATTCCTCTTCCTGGTGGGAAATGAGAGTTAAATTTGCCCGTCCAGACACCTCCAGCTAGTCTCTCATTGGTTCTCGCTATTCCTGTTCATCTTCCGCAGAAATTGCAAACTGTGTCAAACAGGAGGTTAAAGGCGCTGACTCTCCAAGTGGGGAGAGTGTTAGTAAAGCGTCTAGAATATTGCACCCGAGTACCAGGGGAGGAAAACTGAGACATATTTGAACACGTCTCCCGATCACATGGTTGATCATACTCTGGGTTCCATATGCATGTTTTAGGTGAAGGAACAATACCTAAAACCTGGGTAGTTGAAACCCGTGGAATGGGTACCATGCAATATGACGTCAAAGGGTCTTCATTTGCTCACCGAAACTCTCCAATCCTATCACTGCTGCGTTTATGCCCCTGTACACACGCTTGATTCTCTTTTGGAGACATAGCAATCCATAGGTTTTAAGATACTTACTAGTCAGGTACATTCTTAGGCGTTTAATATGGGGTTTTGAGTCCATTTCGTTGACCAAGGAGCAGCTCTTGTCTATTCCATATTTGGCTTAAGGAACTTTATCTGTGCTCATTTCAATCTCTGGTTTTATGCAGCACCCCAACTCACCTTTACCCTTAAGCAAGCATAAGTTGGTTTTGTAAATTTGAGACCCTGTTCTGTTCTGTAATTCAGTTCCTGTGTAGCCAAGTTTACATTCCGTGTATTACTGATATCTTATGATGTTTCTTTTTCTGTGTGACTTATTTCAGTTAGAATCATCTTACCTGAATCCACTCATTGTGCTGCTAAGGGCCTGATGACACAGATTTCATTGCTGAGTGATATTGCTTTGTAAGTAAATACCACAACTTCTTTATCCATTTTTCACTTTCTGCGATGTTGTACTTGTACTGTAAACGAGGTTCTTGTAAACAGAGCCGTTCCAAACTTTGGGGTGGCTGTGTCTTTTTGATTTTAATTTCCCTAAGCTATAGGACCATAAGTGGAAGTGCCCTAGGTTCTGTTGCTTTGTTTTTTAGATGTTTCAGGAAACACCATACACTTCTCCCGAGTGGTTGTTGGCAATTTACAACCCGCCCATCAGCATAACAAGGCTCCCAGTTCTCCATGGCCTGTCCTGCCTTTCTGGATTTTACACTTTTATCAGATGGCCCTTTTGACCGGGGGGAAGTGAGACTTCATTGTAGTGCAGATTTCCTTTGCAAGCTTGCTTGGTTGGCCAAAAAGGGCGTATGCGTTTTTTCCTGAATATATTCAGGAAAAAACGCATACGCCCTTTTTGGCCAAGTGCATCATTGTGGACGTTCTGCCTCTTTTCCTATGCTTTCAATGCAATTCCAGTCTACCTCCTGAAATCGGTTTCCTGAAATTCTGCCCCGCTTTCAAGTCCTCTTGGCAGCCTTACTTCAGTCTATTTTTGGACGATAGCTGTCATTTATAACTCTGCAGGTTTGTGAATTACAGTGCCCCTGAGCTCCTTTCTTCAACTCGCTTTCTTGTGACCTGGCCGCAACACCGCAGGATGGCTTCAGGCCGTAATCTGGTTCCGGTACGGCACGCTGAGCCTTTGGTTATTTCCTCTTCCTGGTGGGAAATGAGAGTTAAATTTGCCCGTCCAGACACCTCCAGCTAGTCTCTCATTGGTTCTCGCTATTCCTGTTCATCTTCCGCAGAAATTGCAAACTGGGCCAAACAGGAGGTTAAAGGCGCTGACTCTCCAAGTGGGGAGAGTGTTAGTAAAGCGTCTGGAATGTTGCACCCGAGTACCAGGGGAGGAAAACTGAGACATATTTGAACACGTCTCCCGATCACATGGTTGATCATACTCTGGGTTCCACATGCATGTTTTAGCTGAAGGAAGAATACCTAAAACCTGGGTAGTTGAAACCCGTGGAATGGGTACCATGCAATATGACTTCAAAGGGTCTTCATTTGCTCACTGAACCTCTCCAATCCTATCACTGCTACGTTTATGCCCCTGTACACATGCTTGATTCTCTTTCGGAGACATAGCAATCCCTAGGTTTTAAGATACTTACTAGTCAGGTACATTCTTAGGTGTTTAATATGCGGTGTTGAGTCCATTTCGTTGAGCAAGGAGTAGCTCTTGTCTATTCCATATTTGGCTTAAGGAACTTTATCTGTGCTCATTTCAATCTCTGGTTTTATGCAGCAACCCAACTCACCTTTCCCCTTAAGCAAGCATAAGTTGGTTTTCTAAATTTGAGAACCTGTTCTGTTTTGGAATTCAGTTCCTGTGTAGCCAAGTTTACATTCCGTGTATTAGTGATATCTTATGATGTTTCTTTTTCTGTGTGACTTATTTCAGTTAGAATCATCGTACCTGAATCCACTCATTATGCTGCTACGGGCCTGATGACATATTTTTCATTGCTGAGTGATACTGCATTGTACGTAAGTACCACAAGTTCTTTATCCATTTTTCACTTTCTGTGATATTGAACTTGTACGGTAAACGAGGTTCTTGTAAACAGAGGCGTCCCAAACTTTGAGGTGGCTGTGTCTTTTTGATTTTAATTTCCCTAAGCTATAGGACCATAAGTGGAAGTGCCCTAGGCTCTGTTGCTTTGTTTTTTAGATGTTTCAGGAAACACCATACACTTCTCCCGAGTGTCTGTTGGCAATTTACATCCCGCCCATCAGCATAACAAGGCTCCCAGTTCTCCATGGCCTGTTGCCTTTCTGGATTTTACACTTTTTTCAGATGGCCCTTTTGCCTGGGGGGAAGTGAGATTTCATTGTAGTGCAGATTTCCTTTGCAAGCTTGCTTGGTTGGCCAAAAAGGGCGTATCCTTTTTTTCCTGAATATATTCAGGAAAAAACGCGTACGCCCTTTTTGGCCAAGTGCGTCATTGTGGACGTTCTGCCTCTTTTCCTATGCTTTCAATGCAATTCCAGTCTACCTCCTGAAATCGGTTTCCTGCAATTCTGCCCCGCTTTCAAGTCCTCTTGGCAGCCTTACTTCAGTATATTTTTGGACGATAGCTGTCATTTATAACTCTGCAGGTTTGTGAATTACAGTGCCCCTGAGCTCCTTTCTTCAACTCTCTTTCTTGTGACCTGGCCGCAACACCGCAGGATGGCTTCAGGCCGTAATCTGGTTCCGGCCCGGCATGCTGAGCCTTTGGTTAATTCCTCTTCCTGGTGGGAAATGAGAGTTAAATTTGCCCGTCCAGACACCTCCAGCTAGCCTCTCATTGGTTCTTGCTATTCCTGTTCATCTTCTGCAGAAATTGCAAACTGGGCCAAACAGGAGGTTAAAGGGACTGACTCCCCAAGTCGGGAGAGTGTTAGTAAAGCGTCTGGAATGTTGCACCCGAGTACCAGGGGAGGAAAACTGAGACATATTTGAACACGTCTCCCGATCACATGGTTGATCATACTCTGGGTTCCACATGCATGTTTTAGCTGAAGGAAGAATACCTTAAACCTGGAGAGTTGAGACCCGTGGAATGGGTACCATGCAATATGACTTCAAAGGGTCTTCATTTGCTCACCGAACCTCTCCAATCCTATCACTGCTGCGTTTATGCCCCTGTACACACGCTTGATTCTCTTTTGGAGACATAGCAATCCATAGGTTTTAAGATACTTACTAGTCAGGTACATTCTTAGGCGTTTAATATGCGGTGTTGAGTCCATTTCGTTGAGCAAGGAGTAGCTCTTGTCTATTCCATATTTGGCTTAAGGAACTTTATCTGTGCTCATTTCAATCTCTGGTTTTATGCAGCACCCCAACTCACCTTTCCCCTTAAGCAAGCATAAGTTGGTTTTCTAAATTTGAGACCCTGTTCTGTTTTGGAATGCAGTTCCTGTGTAGCCAAGTTTACATTCCGTGTATTACAGATATCTTATGATGTTTCTTTTTCTGTGTGACTTATTTCAGTTAGAATCATCGTACCTGAATCCACTCATTATGCTGCTACGGGCCTGATGACATAGATTTCATTGCTGAGTGATACTGCATTGTACGTAAGTACCACAAGTTCTTTATCCATTTTTCATTTTCTGTGATATTGAACTTGTACGGTAAACGAGGTTCTTGTAAACGGAGGCGTCCCAAACTTTGGGGTGGCTGTGTCTTTTTGATTTTAATTTCCCTAAGCTATAGGACCATAAGTGGCAGTGCCCTAGGCTCTGTTGCTTTGTTTTTTAGATGTTTCAGGAAACACCATACACTTCTCCTGAGTGTCTGTTGGCAATTTACCTCCCGCCCATCAGCATAACAAGGCTCCCAGTTCTCCATGGCCTGTCCTGCCTTTCTGGATTTTACACTTTTTTCAGATGGCCCTTTTGACCGGGGAGAAGTGAGACTTCATTGTAGTGCAGATTTCCTTTGCAAGTTTGCTTGGTTGGCCAAAAAGGGCGTATGCGTTTTTTCCTGAATATATTCAGGAAAAAATGCATACGCCCTTTTTGGCCAAGTGCATCATTGTGGACGTTCTGCCTCTTTTCCTATGCTTTCAATGCAATTCCAGTCTACCTCCTGAAATTGGTTTCCTGCAATTCTGCCCCGCTTTCAAGTCCTCTTGGCAGCCTTACTTCAGTATATTTTTGGACGATAGCTGTCATTTATAACTCTGCAGGTTTGTGAATTACAGTGCCCCTGAGCTCCTTTCTTCAACTCGCTTTCTTTTGAGCTGGCCGCAACACCGCAGGATATCTTCAGACCCTAATCTGGTTCTGGTACGGCACGCTGAGCCTTTGGTTATTTCCTCTTCCTGGTGGGAAATGAGAGTTAAATTTGCCCGTCCAGACACCTCCAGCTAGCCTCTCATTGGTTCTCGCTATTCCTGTTCATCTTCCGCAGAAATTGCAAACTGGGCCAAACAGGAGGTTAAAGGCGCTGACTCTCCAAGTGGGGAGAGTGTTAGTAAAGTGTCTGGAATGTTCCACCCGAGTACCAGGGGAGGAAAACTGAGACATATTTGAACACGTCTCCCAATCACATGGTTGATCATACTCTGGGTTCCACATGCATGTTTTAGCTGAAGGAAGAATACCTAAAACCTTGGTAGTTGAAACCCGTGGAATGGGTACCATGCAATATGACTTCAAAGGGTCTTCATTTGCTCACCGAACCTCTCCAATCCTATCACTGCTGCGTTTATGCCCCTGTACACATGCTTGATTCTCTTTCGGAGACATAGCAATCCCTAGGTTTTAAGATACTTACTAGTCAGGTACATTCTTAGGCGTTTAATATGCGGTGTTGAGTCCATTTCGTTGAGCAAGGAGTAGCTCTTGTCTATTCCATATTTGGCTTAAGGAACTTTATCTGTGCTCATTTCAATCTCTGGTTTTATGCAGCACCCCAACTCACCTTTACCCTTAAGCAAGCATAAGTTGGTTTTCTAAATTTGAGACCATGTTCTGTTCTGTAATTCAGTTCCTGTGTAGCCAAGTTTCCATTCCGTGTATTACTGATATCTTATGATGTTTCTTTTTCTGTGTGACTTATTTCAGTTAGAATCATCATACCTGAATCCACTCATTGTGCTGCTAAGGGCCTGATGACACAGATTTCATTGCTGAGTGATATTGCTTTGTAAGTAAATACCACAACTTCTTTATCCATTTTTCACTTTCTGCGATGTTGAACTTGTACGGTAAACGAGGTTCTTGTAAACAGAGCCGTTCCAAACTTTGGGGTGGCTGTGTCTTTTTGATTTTAATTTCCCTAAGCTATAGGACCATAAGTGGAAGTGCCCTAGGTTCTGTTGCTTTGTTTTTTAGATGTTTCAGGAAACACCATACACTTCTCCCGAGTGGTTGTTGGCAATTTACATCCCGCCCATCAGCATAACAAGGCTCCCAGTTCTCCATGGCCTGTCCTGCCTTTCTGGATTTTACACTTTTTTCAGATGGCCCTTTTGACCGGGGGGAAGTGAGACTTCATTGTAGTGCAGATTTCCTTTGCAAGCTTGCTTGGTTGGCCAAAAAGGGCGTATGCGTTTTTTCCTGAATATATTCAGGAAAAAACGCATACGCCCTTTTTGGCCAAGTGCATCATTGTGGACGTTCTGCCTCTTTTCCTATGCTTTCAATGCAATTCCAGTCTACCTCCTGAAATCGGTTTCCTGCAATTCTGCCCCGCTTTCAAGTCCTCTTGGCAGCCTTACTTCAGTCTATTTTTGGACAATAGCTGTCATTTATAACTCTGCAGGTTTGTGAATTACAGTGCCCCTGAGCTCCTTTCTTCAACTCGCTTTCTTGTGAGCTGGCCGAAACACCGCAGGATGGCTTCAGGCCCTAATCTGGTTCCGGCACGGCATGCTGAGCCTTTGGTTAATTCCTCTTCCTGGTGGGAAATGAGAGTTAAATTTGCCCGTCCAGACACCTCCAGCTAGTCTCTCATTGGTTCTCGCTATTCCTGTTCATCTTCCGCAGAAATTGCAAACTGGGCCAAACAGGAGGTTAAAGGGACTGACTCTCTAAGTCGGGAGAGTGTTAGTAAAGCGTCTGGAATGTTGCACCCGAGTACCAGGGTACGAAAACTGAGACATATTTGAACACGACTCCCGATCACATGGTTGATCATACTCTAGGTTCCACATGCATGTTTTAGCTGAAGGAAGAATACCTTAAACATGGGTAGTTGAAACCCGTGGAATGGGTACCATGCAATATGACTTCAAAGGGTCTTCATTTGCTCACCGAACCTCTCCAATCCTATCACTGCTGCGTTTATGCCCCTGTACACATGCTTGATTCTCTTTCGGAGACATAGCAATCCATAGGTTTTAAGATACTTACTAGTCAGGTACATTCTTAGGCGTTTAATATGCGGTGTTGAGTCCATTTTGTTGAGCAAGGAGTAGCTCTTGTCTATTCCATATTTGGCTTAAGGAACTTTATCTGTGCTCATTTCAATCTCTGGTTTTATGCAGCACCCCAACTCACCTTTACCCTTAAGCAAGCATAAGTTGGTTTTCTAAATTTGAGACCCTGTTCTGTTCTGTAATTCAGTTCCTGTGTAGTCAAGTTTCCATTCCGTGTATTACTGATATCTTATGATGTTTCTTTTTCTGTGTGACTTATTTCAGTTAGAATCATCATACCTGAATCCACTCATTGTGCTGCTAAGGGCCTGATGACACAGATTTCATTGCTGAGTGATATTGCTTTGTAAGTAAAGACCACAACTTTTTTATCCATTTTTCTCTTTCTGCGATGTTGAACTAGTACTGTAAACGAGGATCTTGTAAACAGAGCCGTTCGAAACCTTGGGGTGGCTGTGTCTTTTTGATTTTAATTTCCCTAAGCTATAGGACCATAAGTGGAAGTGCCCTAGGTTCTGTTGCTTTGTTTTTTAGATGTTTCAGGAAACACCATACACTTCTCCCGAGTGGTTGTTGGCAATTTACATCCCGCCCGTCAGCATAACAAGGCTCCCAGTTCTCCATGGCCTGTCCTGCCTTTCTGGATTTTACACATTTTTCAGATGGCCCTTTTGACCGGGGGGAAGTGAGACTTCATTGTAGTGCAGATTTCCTTTGCAAGCTTGCTTGGTTGGCCAAAAAGGGCGTATGCATTTTTTCCTGAATATATTCAGGAAAAAACGCATACGCCCTTTTTGGCCAAGTGCATCATTGTGGACGTTCTGCCTCTTTTCCTATGCTTTCAATGCAATTCCAGTCTACCTCCTGAAATCGGTTTCCTGCAATTCTGCCCCGCTTTCAAGTCCTCTTGGCAGCCTTACTTCAGTATATTTTGGACGATAGCTGTCATTTATAACTCTGCAGGTTTGTGAATTACAGTGCCCCTGAGCTCCTTTCTTCAACTCGCTTTTTTGTGAGCTGGCCGCAACACCGCAGGATGGCTTCAGGCCCTAATCTGGGTCCGGCACGGCACGCTGACCCTTTGGTTAATTCCTCTTCCTGGTGGGAAATGAGAGTTAAATTTGCCCGTCCAGACACCTCCAGCTAGTCTCTCATTGGTTCTCGCTATTCCTGTTCATCTTCCGCAGAAATTGCAAACTGGGCCAAACAGGAGGTTAAAGGCACTGACTCTCCAAGTCGGGAGAGTGTTAGTAAAGCGTCTGGAATGTTGCACCCGAATACCAGGGTACGAAAACTGAGACATATTTGAACACGTCTCCCGATCACATGGTTGATCATACTCTAGGTTCCACATGCATGTTTTAGCTGAAGGAAGAATACCTTAAACCTGGGTAGTTGAAAACCATGGAATGGGTACCATGCAATATGACTTCAAAGGGTCTTCATTTGCTCACCGAACCTCTCCAATCCTATCCCTGCTGCGTTTATGCCCCTGTACATATGCTTGATTCTCTTTCGGAGACATAGCAATCCATAGGTTTTAAGATACTTACAAGTCAGGTACATTCTTAGGCGTTTAATATGCGGTGTTGAGTCCATTTCGTTGAGCAAGGAGTAGCTCTTGTCTATTCCATATTTGGCTTAAGGAACTTTATCTGTGTTCATTTCAATCTCTGGTTTTATGCAGCACCCCAACTCACCTTTACCCTTAAGCAAGCATAAGTTGTTTTTCTAAATTTGAAACCCTGTTCTGTTCTGTAATTCAGTTTCTGTGTAGCCAAGTTTACATTCCGTGTATTACTGATATCTTATGATGTTTCTTTTTCTGTGTGACTTATTTCAGTTAGAATCATCATACCTGAATCCACTCATTGTGCTGCTAAGGGCCTGATGACACAGATTTCATTGCTGAGTGATATTGCTTTGTAAGTAAATACCACAACTTCTTTATCCATTTTTCACTTTCTGCGATGTTGAACTTGTACGGTAATCGAGGTTCTTGTAAACAGAGCCTTTCGAAACTTTGGGGTGGCTGTGTCTTTTTGATTTTAAATTCCCTAAGCTATAGGACCATAAGTGGAAGTGACCTAGGCTCTGTTGCTTTGTTTTTTAGATGTTTCAGGAAACACCATACACTTCTCCCGAGTGTCTGTTGGCAGTTTACATCCCGCCCATCAGCATAACAAGGCTCCCAGTTCTCCATGGCCTGTCCTGCCTTTCTGGATTTTACACTTTTTTCAGATGGCCCTTTTGACCGGGGGGAAGTGAGACTTCATTGTAGTGCAGATTTCCTTTCCAAGCTTGCTTGGTTGGCCAAAAAGGGCGTATGCGTTTTTTCCTGAATATATTCAGGAAAAAACGCATACGCCCTTTTTGGCCAAGTGCATCATTGTGGACGTTCTGCCTCTTTTCCTATGCTTTCAATGCAATTCCAGTCTACCTCCTGAAATCGGTTTCCTGCAATTCTGCCCCGCTTTCAAGTCCTCTTGGCAGCCTTACTTCAGTCTATTTTTGGACGATAGCTGTCATTTATAACTCTGCAGGTTTGTGAATTACAGTGCCCCTGAGCTCCTTTCTTCAACTCGCTTTCTTTTGAGCTGGCCGCAACACCGCAGGATGGCTTCAGGCCCTAATTTGGTTCCGGCACGGCACAATGAGCCTTTGGTTATTTCCTCTTCCTGGTGGGAAATGAGAGTTAAATTTGCCCGTCCAGACACCTCCAGCTAGCCTCTCATTGGTTCTCGCTATTCCTGTTCATCTTCCGCAGAAATTGCAAACTGGGCCAAACAGGAGGTTAAAGGGACTGACTCTCCAAGTGGGGAGAGTGTTAGTAAAGCGTCTGGAATGTTGCACCCGAGTACCAGGGTATGAAAACTGAGACATATTTGAACACGACTCCCGATCACATGGTTGATCATACTCTAGGTTCCACATGCATGTTTTAGCTGAAGGAAGAATACCTTAAACCTGGGTAGTTGAAACCCGTGGAATGGGTACCATGCAATATGACTTCAAAGGGTCTTCATTTGCTCACCGAACCTCTCCAATCCTATCACTACTGCGTTTATGCCCCTGTACACATGCTTGATTCTCTTTCAGAGACATAGCAATCCATAGGTTTTAAGATACTTACTAGTCAGGTACATTCTTAGGCGTTTAATATGCGGTGTTGAGTCCATTTTGTTGAGCAAGGAGTAGCTCTTGTCTATTCCATATTTGGCTTAAGGAACTTTATCTGTGCTCATTTCAATCTCTGGTTTTATGCAGCACCCCAACTCACCTTTCCCCTTAAGCAAGCATAAGTTGGTTTTCTAAATTTGAGACCCTGTTCTGTTCTGTAATTCAGTTCCTGTGTAGCCAAGTTTACATTCCGTGTATTACTGATATCTTATGATGTTTCTTTTTCTGTGTGACTTATTTCAGTTAGAATCATCATACCTGAATCCACTCATTGTGCTGCTAAGGGCCTGATGACACAGATTTCATTGCTGAGTGATATTGCTTTGTAAGTAAAGACCACAACTTTTTTATCCATTTTTCACTTTCTGCGATGTTGAACTTGTACTGTAAACGAGGTTCTTGTAAACGGAGCCTTTCGAAACTTTGGGGTGGCTGTGTCTTTTTGATTTTAAATTCCCTAAGCTATAGGACCATAAGTGGAAGTGCCCTAGGCTCTGTTGCTTTGTTTTTTAGATGTTTCAGGAAACACCGTACACTTCTCTCGAGTGGTTGTTGGCAATTTACATCCAGCCCTTCAGCATAAAAAGGCTCCCAGTTCTCCATGGCCTGTCCTGCCTTTCTGGATTTTACACTTTTTTCAGATGGCCCTTTTGACCGGGGGGAAGTGAGACTTCATTGTAGTGCAGATTTCCTTTGCAAGCTTGCTTGGTTGGCCAAAAAGGGCGTATGCGTTTTTTCCTGAATATATTCAGGAAAAAACGCATACGCCCTTTTTGGCCAAGTGCATCATTGTGGACGTTCTGCCTCTTTTCCTATGCTTTCAATGCAATTCCAGTCTACCTCCTGAAATCGGTTTCCTGCAATTCTGCCCCGCTTTCAAGTCCTCTTGGCAGCCTTACTTCAGTTTATTTTTGGACGATAGCTGTCATTTATAACTCTGCAGGTTTGTGAATTACAGTGCCCCTGAGCTCCTTTCTTCAACTCGCTTTCTTTTGAGCTGGCCGCAACACCGCAGGATGGCTTCAGGCCCTAATCTGGTTCCGGCACGGCACACTGAGCCTTTGGTTATTTCCTCTTCCTGGTGGGAAATGAGAGTTAAATTTGCCCGTCCAGACACCTCCAGCTAGTCTCTCATTGGTTCTCGCTATTCCTGTTCATCTTCCGCAGAAATTGCAAACTGGGCCAAACAGGAGGTTAAAGGCGCTGACTCTCCAAGTCGGGAGAGTGTTAGTAAAGCGTCTGGAATGTTGCACCCGAGTACCAGGGGAGTAAAACTGAGACATATCTGAACACGTCTCCCGTTCACATGGTTGATCATACTTGGGTTCCACATGCATGTTTTAGCTGAAGGAAAATACCTTAAACCTGGAAAGTTGAGACCCGTGTAATGGGTACCATGCAATATGACTTCAAAGGGTCTTCATTTGCTCACCGAACCTCTCCAATCCTATCACTGCTGCGTTTATGCCCCTGTACACATGCTTGATTCTCTTTTGGAGACATAGCAATCCATAGGTTTTACGATACTTACTAGTCAGGTACATTCTTAGGCGTTTAATATGCGGTGTTGAGTCCATTTCGTTGAGCAAGGAGTAGCTCTTGTCTATTCCATATTTGACTTAAGGAACTTTATCTGTGCTCATTTCAATCTCTGGTTTTATGCAGCACCCCAACTCACCTTTACCCTTAAGCAAGCATAAGTTGGTTTTCTAAATTGGAGACGCTGTTCTGTTCTGTAATTCAGTTCTTGTGTAGCCAAGTTTACATTCCGTGTATTACTGATATCTTATGATGTTTCTTTTTCTGTGTGACTTATTTCAGTTAGAATCATCATACCTGAACCCACTCATTTTGATGCTAAGGGCCTGATGACATAGATTTCATTGCTGAGTGATATTGCTTTGTAAGTAAATACCACAACTTCTTTATCCATTTTTCACTTTCTGCGATGTTGAACTTGTACTGTAAACGAGGTTCTTGTAAACAGAGGCGTCCCAAACTTTGGGGTGGCTGTGTCTTTTTGATTTTAATTTCCCTAAGCTATAGGACCATAAGTGGAAATGCCCTAGGCTCTGTTGCTTTGTTTTTTAGATGTTTCAGGAAACACCATACACTTCTCCTGAGTGTCTGTTGGCAATTTACATCCCGCCCTTCAGCATAACAAGGCTCCCAGTTCTCCATGGCCTGTCCTGCCTTTCTGGTTTTTACACTTTTTTAAGATGGCCCTTTTGACCGGGGAGAAGTGAGACTTCATTGTAGTGCAGATTTCCTTTGCAAGTTTGCTTGGTTGGCCAAAAAGGGCGTATGCGTTTTTTCCTGAATATATTCAGGAAAAAACGCATACGCCCTTTTTGGCCAAGTGCATCATTGTGGACGTTCTGCCTCTTTTCCTATGCTTTCAATGCAATTCCAGTCTACCTCCTGAAATCGTTTTCCTGCGATTCTGCCCCGCTTTCAAGTCCTCTTGGCAGCCTTACTTCAGTATATTTTTGGACGATAGCTGTCATTTATAACTCTGCAGGTTTGTGAATTACAGTGTCCCTGAGCTCCTTTCTTCAACTCGCTTTCTTGTGACCTGGCCGTAACACCGCAGGATGTCTTCAGGCCCTAATCTGGTTCTGGCACGGCACGCTGAGCCTTTGGTTAATTCCTCTTCCTGGTGGGAAATGAGAGTTAAATTTGCCCATCCAGACACCTCCAGCTAGTCTCTCATTGGTTCTCGCTATTCCTGTTCATCTTCCACAGAAATTGCAAACTGGGCCAAACAGGAGGTTAAAGGGACTGACTCTCCAAGTGGGGAGTGTGTTAGTAAACCGTCTGGAATGTTGCACCCGAGTACCAGGGTACGAAAACTGAGACATATTTGAACACGTCTCCCGATCACATGGTTGATCATACTCTAGGTTCCACATGCATGTTTTAGCTGAAGGAAGAATACCTTAAACCTGGGTAGTTGAAACCCGTGGAATGGGTACCATGCAATATGACTTCAAAGGGTCTTCATTTGCTCACGAACCTCTCCAATCCTATCACTGCTGCGTTTATGCCCCTGTACACATGCTTGATTCTCTTTTGGAGACATAGCAATCCATAGGTTTTAAGATACTTACTAGTCAGGTACATTCTTAGGCGTTTAATATGCGGTGTTGAGTCCATTTCGTTGAGCAAGGAGTAGCTCTTGTCTATTCCATATTTGGCTTAAGGAACTTTATCTGTGCTCATTTCAATCTCTGGTTTTATGCAGCACCCCAACTCACCTTTACACTTAAGCAAGCATAAGTTGGTTTTCTAAATTTGAGACCCTGTTCTGTTCTGTAATTCAGTTCCTGTGTAGCCAAGTTTACATTCCGTGTATTACTGATATCTTATGATGTTTCTTTTTCTGTGTGACTTATTTCAGTTAGAATCATCATACCTGAATCCACTCATTGTGCTGCTAAGGGCCTGATGACACAGATTTCATTGCTGAGTGATATTGCTTTGTAAGTAAATACCACAACTTCTTTATCCTTTTTTCACTTTCTGCGATGTTGAACTTGTACTGTAAATGAGGTTCTTGTAAACAGAGCCGTTCCAAACTTTGGGGTGGCTGGGTTTTTTTTATTTTAATTTCCCTAAGCTATAGGACCATAAGTGGAAGTGCCCTAGGTTCTGTTGCTTTGTTTTTTAGATGTTTCAGGAAACACCATACACTTCTCCCAAGTGGTTGTTGGCAATTTACATCCCGCCCATCAGCATAACAAGGCTCTGAGTTCTCCATGGCCTGTCCTGCCTTTCTGGATTTTACACTTTTTTCAGATGGCCCTTTAGACCTGGGGGAAGTGAGACTTCATTGTAGTGCAGATTTCCTTTGCAAGCTTGCTTGGTTGGCCAAAAAGGGCGTATGCGTTTTTTCCTGAATATATTCAGGAAAAAACGCATACGCCCTTTTTGGCCAAGTGCATCATTGTGGACGTTCTGCCTCTTTTCCTATGCTTTCAATGCAATTCCAGTCTACCTCCTGAAATCGGTTTCCTGCAATTCTGCCCCGCTTTCAAGTCCTCTTGGCAGCCTTACTTCAGTATATTTTTGGACGATAGCTGTCATTTTTAACTCTGCAGGTTTGTGAATTACAGTGCCCCTGAGCTCCTTTCTTCAACTCGCTTTCTTTTGAGCTGGCCGCAACACCGCAGGATGGCTTCAGGCCCTAATCTGGTTCCGGCCCGGCATGCTGAGCCTTTGGTTAATTCCTCTTCCTGGTGGGAAATGAGAGTTAAATTTGCCCGTCCAGACACCTCCAGCTAGCCTCTCATTGGTTCTCCCTATTCCTGTACATCTTCCGCTGAAATTGCAAACTGGGCCAAACAGGAGGTTAAAGGGACTGACTCTCCAAGTCGGGAGAGTGTTAGTAAAGCGTCTGGAATGTTGCACCCGAGTACCACGGGAGGAAAACTGAGACATATTTGAACACGTCTCCCGATCACATGGTTGATCGTACTCTGGGTTCCACATGCATGTTTTAGCTGAAGGAAAATACCTAAAACCTGGGTAGTTGAAACCCGTGGAATGGGTACCATGCAATATGACTTCAAAGGGTCTTCATTTGCTCACCGAACCTCTCCAATCCTATCACTGCTGCGTTTATGCCCCTGTACACACGCTTGATTCTCTTTTGGAGACATAGCAATCCATAGGTTTTAAGATACTTACTAGTCAGGTACATTCTTAGGCGTTTAATATGGGGTTTTGAGTCCATTTCGTTGAGCAAGGAGTAGCTCTTGTCTATTCCATATTTGGCTTAAGGAACTTTATCTGTGCTCATTTCAATCTCTGGTTTTATGCAGCACCCCAACTCACCTTTCCCCTTAAGCAAGCATAAGGTGGTTTTCTAAATTTGAGACCCTGTTCTGTTTTGGAATGCAGTTCCTGTGTAGCCAAGTTTACATTCCGTGTATTAGTGATATCTTATGATGTTTCTTTTTCTGTGTGACTTATTTCAGTTAGAATCATCGTACCTGAATCCACTCATTATGCTGCTACGGGCCTGATGACATAGATTTCATTGCTGAGTGATACTGCATTGTACGTAAGTACCACAAGTTGTTTATCCATTTTTCACTTTCTGCGATGTTGAACTTGTACGGTAAACGAGGTTCTTGTAATCGGAGGCATCCCAAACTTTGGGGTGGCTGTGTCTTTTTGATTTTAATTTCCCTAAGCTATAGGACCATAAGTGGAAGTGCCCTAGGCTCTGTTGCTTTGTTTTTTAGATGTTTCAGGAAACACCATACACTTCTCCCGAATGTCTGTTGGCAATTTACATCCCGCCCATCAGCATAACAAGGCTCCCAGTTCTCCATGGCCTGTCCTGCCTTTCTGGATTTTACACTTTTTTCAGATGGCCCTTTTGACCGGGGAGAAGTGAGACTTCATTGTAGTGCAGATTTCCTTTGCAAGTTTGCTTGGTTGGCCAAAAAGGGCGTATGCGTTTTTTCCTGAATATATTCAGGAAAAAACGCATACGCCCTTTTTGGCCAAGTGCATCATTGTGGACGTTCTGCCTCTTTTCCTATGCTTTCAATGCAATTCCAGTCTACCTCCTGAAATCGGTTTCCTGCAATTCTGCCCCGCTTTCAAGTCCTCTTGGCAGCCTTACTTCACTCTATTTTTGGACGATAGCTGTCATTTATAACTCTGCAGGTTTGTGAATTACAGTGCCCCTGAGCTCCTTTCTTCAACTCGCTTTCTTGTGAGCTGGCCGCAACACCGCAGGATGTCTTCAGGCCCTAATCTGGTTCCGGCACGGCACGCTGAGCCTTTGGTTAATTCCTCTTCCTGGTGGGAAATGAGAGTTAAATTTGCCCGTCCAGACACCTCCAGCTAGTCTCTCATTGGTTCTCGCTATTCCTGTTCATCTTCCGCAGACATTGTAAACTGTGCGAAACAGGAAGTTAAAGGGACTGACTCTCCAAGTCGGGAGAGTGTTAGTAAAGCGTCTGGAAAGTTGCACCCGAGTACCAGGGGAGGAAAACTGAGACATATTTGAACACTTCTCCCGTTCACATGGTTGATCATACTCTGGGTTCCACATGCATGTTTTTGCTGAAGGAAGAATACCTTAAACCTGGAGAGTTGAGACCCGTGTAATGGGTACCATGGAATATGACTTCAAAGGGTCTTCATTTGCTCACCGAACCTCTCCAATCCTATCACTGCTGCGTTTATGCCCCTGTACACACGCTTGATTCTCTTTTGGAGACATAGCAATCCATAGGTTTTAAGATACTTACTAGTCAGGTACATTCTTACGCGTTTAATATGGGGTTTTGAGTCCATTTCGTTGAGCAAGGAGTAGCTCTTGTCTATTCCATATTTGGCTTAAGGAACTTTATCTGTGCTCATTTCAATCTCTGGTTTTATGCAGCACCCCAACTCACCTTTCCCCTTAAGCAAGCATAAGGTGGTTTTCTAAATTTGAGACCCTGTTCTGGTTTGGAATGCAGTTCCTGTGTAGCCAAGTTTACATTCCGTGTATTAGTGATATCTTATGATGTTTCTTTTTCTGTGTGACTTATTTCAGTTAGAATCATCGTACCTGAATCCACTCATTATGCTGCTACGGGCCTGATGACATAGATTTCATTGCTGAGTGATACTGCATTGTACGTAAGTACCACAAGTTCTTTATCCATTTTTCACTTTCTGCGATGTTGAACTTGTACGGTAAACGAGGTTCTTGTAATCGGAGGCGTCCCAAACTTTGGGGTGGCTGTGTCTTTTTGATTTTAATTTCCCTAAGCTATAGGACCATAAGTGGAAGTGCCCTAGGCTCTGTTGCTTTGTTTTTTAGATGTTTCAGGAAACACCATACACTTATCCCGAGTGTCTGTTGGCAATTTACATCCCGCCCATCAGCATAACAAGGCTCCCAGTTCTCCATGGCCTGTCCTGCCTTTCTGGATTTTACACTTTTTTCAGATGGCCCTTTTGACCGGGGGGAAGTGAGACTTCTTTGTAGTGCAGATTTCCTTTGCAAGCTTGCTTGGTTGGCCAAAAAGGGCGTATGCGTTTTTTCCTGAATATATTCAGGAAAAAACGCATACGCCCTTTTTGGCCAAGTGCATCATTGTGGACGTTCTGCCTCTTTTCCTATGCTTTCAATGCAATTCCAGTCTACCTCCTGAAATCGGTTTCCTGCAATTCTGCCCCGCTTTCAAGTCCTCTTGGCAGCCTTACTTCAGTCTATTTTTGGACGATAGCTGTCATTTATAACTCTGCAGGTTTGTGAATTACAGTGCCCCTGAGCTCCTTTCTTCAACTCGCTTTCTTGTGACCTGGCCGCAACACCGCAGAATAGCTTCAGGCCCTAATCTGGTTCTCGCACGGCACGCTGAGCCTTTGGTTAATTCCTCTTCCTGGTGGGAAATGAGAGTTAAATTTGCCCGTCCAGACACCTCCAGCTAGTCTCTCATTGGTTCTCGCTATTCCTGTTCATCTTCCGCAGAAATTGCAAACTGGGCCAAACAGGAGGTTAAAGGCACTGACTCTCCAAGTCGGGAGAGTGTTAGTAAAGCGTCTGGAATGTTGCACCCGAGTACCAGGGTACGAAAACTGAGACATATTTGAACACGTCTCCCGATCACATGGTTGATCATACTCTAGGTTCCACATGCATGTTTTAGCTGAAGGAAGAATACCTTAAACCTGGGTAGTTGAAACCCGTGGAATGGGTACCATGCAATATGACTTCAAAGGGTCTTCATTTGCTCACCGAACCTCTCCAATCCTATCACTGCTGCGTTTATGCCCCTGTACACATGCTTGATTCTCTTTCGGAGACATAGCAATCCATAGGTTTTAAGATACTTACTAGTCAGGTACATTCTTAGGCGTTTAATATGCGGTGTTGAGTCCATTTCATTGAGCAAGGAGTAGCTCTTGTCTATTCCACATTTGGCTTAAGGAACTTTATCTGTGCTCATTTCAATCTCTGGTTTTATGCAGCACCCCAACTCACCTTTCCCCTTAAGCAAGCATAAGTTGGTTTTCTAAATTTGAGACCCTGTTCTGTTCTGTAATTCAGTTCCTGTGTAGCCAAGTTTACATTCCGTGTATTACTGATATCTTATGATGTTTCTTTTTCTGTGTGACTTATTTCAGTTAGAATCATCATACCTGAATCCACTCATTGTGCTGCTAAGGGCCTGATGACACAGATTTCATTGCTGAGTGTTATTGCTTTGTAAGTAAATGCCACAACTTTTTTATCCATTTTTCACTTTCTGCGATGTTGAACTTGTACTGTAATCGAGGTTCTTGTAAACAGAGCCGTTCCAAACTTTGGGGTGGCTGTGTCTTTTTGATTTTAAATTCCCTAAGCTATAGGACCATAAGTGGAAGTGCCGTAGGCTCTGTTGCTTTGTTTTTTAGATGTTTCAGGAAACACCATACACTTCTCCCGAGTGGTTGTTGGCAATTTACATCCCGCCCTTCAGCATAACAAGGCTCCCAGTTCTCCATGGCCTGTCCTGCCTTTCTGGATTTTACACTTTTTTCAGATGGCCCTTTTGACCAGGGGGAAGTGAGACTTCTTTGTAGTGCAGATTTCCTTTGCAAGCTTGCTTGGTTGGCCAAAAAGGGCGTATGCGTTTTTTCCTGAATATATTCAGGAAAAAACGCATACGCCCTTTTTGGCCAAGTGCATCATTGTGGACGTTCTGCCTCTTTTCCTATGCTTTCAATGCAATTCCAGTCTACCTCCTGAAATCGGTTTCCTGCAATTCTGCCCCGCTTTCAAGTCCTCTTGGTAGCCTTACTTCAGTATATTTTTGGACGATAGCTGTCATTTATAACTCTGCAGGTTTGTGAATTACAGTGCCCCTGAGCTCCTTTCTTCAACTCGCTTTCTTTTGAGCTGGCCGCAACACCGCAGGATGTCTTCAGGCCCTAATCTGGTTCCGGCACGGCACACTGAGCCTTTGGTTATTTCCTCTTCCTGGTGGGAAATGAGAGTTAAATTTGCCCGTCCAGACACCTCCAGCTAGTCTCTCATTGGTTCTCGCTATTCCTGTTCATCTTCCGCAGAAATTGCAAACTGGGCCAAACAGGAGGTTAAAGGCACTGACTCTCCAAGTCGGGAGAGTGTTAGTAAAGCGTCTGGAATGTTGCACCTGAGTACCAGGGTACGAAAACTGAGACATATTTGAACACGTCTCCCGATCACATGGTTGATCATACTCTAGGTTCCACATGCATGTTTTAGCTGAAGGAAGAATACCTTAAACCTGGGTAGTTGAAACCCGTGGAATGGGTACCATGCAATATGACTTCAAAGGGTCTTCATTTGCTCACCGAACCTCTCCAATCCTATCACTGCTGCGTTTATGCCCCTGTACACATGCTTGATTCTCTTTCGGAGACATAGCAATCCATAGGTTTGAAGATACTTACTAGTCAGGTACATTCTTAGGCGTTTAATATGCGGTGTTGAGTCCATTTCGTTGAGCAAGGAGTAGCTCTTGTCTATTCCATATTTGGCTTAAGGAACTTTATCTGTGCTCATTTCAATCTCTGGTTTTATGCAGCACCCCAACTCACCTTTCCCCTTAAGCAAGCATAAGTTGGTTTTCTAAATTTGAGACCCTGTTCTGTTCTGTAATTCAGTTCCTGTGTAGCCAAGTTTACATTCCGTGTATTACTGATATCTTATGATGTTTCTTTTTCTGTGTGACTTATTTCAGTTAGAATCATCATACCTGAATCCACTCATTGTGCTGCTAAGGGCCTGATGACACAGATTTCATTGCTGAGTGTTATTGCTTTGTAAGTAAATGCCACATCTTTTTTATCCATTTTTCACTTTCTGCGATGTTGAACTTGTACTGTAATCGAGGTTCTTGTAAACAGAGCCGTTCCAAACTTTGGGGTGGCTGTGTCTTTTTGATTTTAAATTCCCTAAGCTATAGGACCATAAGTGGAAGTGCCCTAGGCTCTGTTGCTTTGTTTTTTAGATATTTCAGGAAACACCATACACTTCTCCCAAGTGTCTGTTGGCAATTTACATCCCGCCCATCAGCATAACAAGGCTCCCAGTTCTCAATGGCCTGTTGCCTTTCTGGAGTTTACACTTTTTTCAGATGGCCCTTTTGACCGGGGGGAAGTGAGACTTCATTGTAGTGCAGATTTCCTTTGCAAGCTTGCTTGGTTGGCCAAAAAGGGCGTATGCGTTTTTTCCTGAATATATTCAGGAAAAAACGCATACGCCCTTTTTGGCCAAGTGCATCATTGTGGACGTTCTGCCTCTTTTCCTATGCTTTCAATGCAATTCCAGTCTACCTCCTGAAATCGGTTTCCTGCAATTCTGCCCCACTTTCAAGTCCTCTTGGCAGCCTTACTTCAGTCTATTTTTGGACGATAGCTGTCATTTATAACTCTGCAGGTTTGTGAATTACAGTGCCCCTGAGCTCCTTTCTTCAACTCGCTTTCTTGTGACCTGGCCGCAACACCGCAGGATGGCTTCAGGCCCTAATCTGGTTCCGGCCCGGCATGCTGAGCCTTTGGTTAATTCCTCTTCCTGGTGGGAAATGAGAGTTAAATTTGCCCGTCCAGACACCTCCAGCTAGCCTCTCATTGGTTCTCGCTATTCCTGTTCATCTTCCGGAGAAGTTGCAAACTGGGCCAAACAGGAGGTTAAAGGGACTGACTCTCCAAGTCGGGAGAGTGTTAGTAAAGCGTCTGGAAAGTTGCACCCGAGTACCAGGGGAGGAAAACTGAGACATATTTGAACACGTCTCCCGTTCACATGGTTGATCATACTTGGGTTCCACATGCATGTTTTAGCTGAAGGAAGAATACTTTAACCTGGAGAGTTGAGACCCGTGTAATGGGTACCATGGAATATGACTTCAAAGGGTCTTCATTTGCTCACCGAACCTCTCCAATCCTATCACTGCTGCATTTATGACCCTGTAAACATGCGTGATTCTCTTTCGGAGACATAGCAATCCATAGGTTTTACGATACTTACTAGTCAGGTACATTCTTACGCGTTTAATATGCGGTGTTGAGTCCATTTCGTTGAGCAAGGAGTAGCTCTTGTCTATTCCATATTTGACTTAAGGAACTTTATCTGTGCTCATTTCAATCTCTGGTTTGATGCAGCACCCCAACTCACCTTTCCCCTTAAGCAAGCATAAGTTGGTTTTCTAAATTTGAGACCCTGTTCTGTTCTGTAATTCAGTTCCTGTGTAGCCAAGTTTCCATTCCGTGTATTACTGATATCTTATGATGTCTCTTTTTCTGTGTGACTTATTTCAGTTAGAATCATCATACCTGAATCCACTCATTGTGATGCTAAGGGCCTGATGACACAGATTTCATTGCTGAGTGTTATTGCTTTGTAAGTGAATACCACAACTTCTTTATCCATTTTTCACTTTCTGCGATGTTGAAATTGTACTGTAAACGACGTTCTTGTAAACAGAGCCATTCCAAACTTTGGGGTGGCTGTGTCTTTTTGATTTTAATTTCCCTAAGCTATAGGACCATAAGTGGAAGTGCCCTAGGCTCTGTTGCTTTGTTTTTTAGATGTTTCAGGAAACACCATACACTTCTCCCGAGTGTCTGTTGGCAATTTACATCCCGCCCATCAGCATAACAAGGCTCCCAGTTCTCCATGGCCTGTCCTGCCTTTCTGGATTTTACACTTTTTTCAGATGGCCCTTTTGACCGGGGGGAAGTGAGACTTCATTGTAGTGCAGATTTCCTTTGCAAGCTTGCTTGGTTGGCCAAAAAGGGCGTATGCGTTTTTTCCTGAATATATTCAGGAAAAAACGCATACACCCTTTTTGGCCAAGTGCATCATTGTGGACGTTCTGCCTCTTTTCCTATGCTTTCAATGCAATTCCAGTCTACCTCCTGAAATCGGTTTCCTGCAATTCTGCCCCGCTTTCAAGTCCTCTTGGCAGCCTTACTTCAGTATATTTCTGGACGATAGCTGTCATTTATAACTCTGCAGGTTTGTGAATTACAGTGTCCCTGAGCTCCTTTCTTCAACTCGCTTTCTTGTGACCTGGCCGCAACACCGCAGGATGGCTTCAGGCCCTAATCTGGTTCCGGCCCGGCATGCTGAGCCTTTGGTTAATTCCTCTTCCTGGTGGGAAATGAGAGTTAAATTTGCCCGTCCAGACACCTCCAGCTAGCCTCTCATTGGTTCTCCCTATTCCTGTACATCTTCCGCTGAATTTGCAATCTGGGCCAAACAGGAGGTTAAAGGGACTGACTCTCCAAGTCGGGAGAGTGTTAGTAAAGCGTCTGGAATGTTGCACCCGAGTACCAGGGAGGGAAAACTGAGACATATTTGAACACGTCTCCCGATCACATGGTTGATCATACTCTGGGTTCCACATGCCTGTTTTAGCTGAAGGAAAATACCTAAAACCTGGGTAGTTGAAACCCGTGGAATGGGTACCATGCAATATGACTTCAAAGGGTCTTCATTTGCTCACCGAACCTCTGCAATCCTATCACTGCTGCGTTTATGCCCCTGTACACATGCTTGATTCTCTTTCGGAGACATAGCAATCCATAGGTTTTAAGATACTTACTAGTCAGGTACATTCTTAGGCGTTTAATATGCGGTGTTGAGTCCATTTCGTTGAGCAAGGAGTAGCTCTTGTCTATTCCATATTTGGCTTAAGGAACTTTATCTGTGCTCATTTCAATCTCTGGTTTTATGCAGCACCCCAACTCACCTTTCCCCTTAAGCAAGCATAAGTTGGTTTTCTAAATTTGAGACCCTGTTCTGTTCTGTAATTCAGTTCCTGTGTAGCCAAGTTTACATTCCGTGTATTACTGATATCTTATGATGTTTCTTTTTCTGTGTGACTTATTTCAGTTAGAATCATCATACCTGAATCCACTGATTGTGCTGCTAAGGGCCTGATGACACAGATTTCATTGCTGAGTGTTATTGCTTTGTAAGTAAATACCACAACTTTTTTATCCATTTTTCACTTTCTGCGATGTTGAACTTGTACTGTAATCGAGGTTCTTGTAAACAGAGCCGTTCCAAACTTTGGGGTGGCTGTGTCTTTTTGATTTTAAATTCCCTAAGCTATAGGACCGTAAGTGGAAGTGCCCAAGGCTCTGTTGCTTTGTTTTTTAGATGTTTCAGGAAACACCATACACTTCTCCCAAGTGGTTGTTGGCAATTTACATCCCGCCCTTCAGTATAACAAGGCTCCCAGTTCTCCATGGCCTGTCCTGCCTTTCTGGATTTTACACTTTTTTCAGATGGCCCTTTTGATCGGGGGGAAGTGAGACTTCTTTGTAGTGCAGATTTCCTTTGCAAGCTTGCTTGGTTGGCAAAAAAGGGCGTATGCGTTTTTTCCTGAATATATTCAGGAAAAAACGCATACGCCCTTTTTGGCCAAGTGCATCATTGTGGACGTTCTGCCTCTTTTCCTATGCTTTCAATGCAATTCCAGTCTACCTCCTGAAATCGGTTTCCTGCAATTCTGCCCCGCTTTCAAGTCCTCTTGGTAGCCTTACTTCAGTATATTTTTGGACGATAGCTGTCATTTATAACTCTGCAGGTTTGTGAATTACAGTGCCCCTGAGCTCCTTTCTTCAACTCGCTTTCTTTTGAGCTGGCCGCAACACCGCAGGATGGCTTCAGGCTCTAATCTGTTTCCGGCACGGCACGCTGAGCCTTTGGTTAATTCCTCTTCCTAGTGGGAAATGAGAGTTAAATTTGCCCGTTCAGACACCTCCAGCTAGTCTCTCATTGGTTCTCCCTATTCCTGTTCATCTTCCGCAGAAATTGCAAACTGGGCCAAACAGGAGGTTAGAGGCGCTGACTCTCCAAGTGGGGAGAGTGTTAGTAAAGCGTCTGGAATGTTGCACCCGAGTACCAGGGGAGGAAAACTGAGACATATTTGAACACGTCTCCCGTTCACATGGTTGATCATACTTGGGTTCCACATGCATGTTTTAGCTGAAGGAAGAATACCTTAAACCTGGAGAGTTGAGACCCGTGTAATGGGTACCATGCAATATGACTTCAAAGGGTCTTCATTTGCTCACCGAACCTCTCCAATCCTATCACTGCTGCGTTTATGCCCCTGTACACATGCTTGATTCTCTTTTGGAGACATAGCAATCCATAGGTTTTACGATACTTACTAGTCAGGTACATTGTTAGGCGTTTAATATGCGGTGTTGAGTCCATTTCGTTGAGCAAGGAGTAGCTCTTGTCTATTCCATATTTGGCTTAAGGAACTTTATCTGTGCTCATTTCAATCTCTGGTTTTATGCAGCACCCCAACTCACCTTTCCCCTTAAGCAAGCATAAGTTGGTTTTCTAAATTTGAGACCCTGTTCTGTTCTGTAATTCAGTTCCTGTGTAGCCAAGTTTACATTCCGTGTATTACTGATATCTTATGATGTTTCTTTTTCTGTGTGACTTATTTCAGTTAGAATCATCATACCTGAATCCACTCATTGTGCTGCTAAGGGCCTGATGACACAGATTTCATTGCTGAGTGATATTGCTTTGTAAGTAAATACCACAACTTTTTTATCCATTTTTCACTTTCTGCGATGTTGAACTTGTACTGTAATCGAGGTTCTTGTAAACAGAGCCGTTCCAAACTTTGGGGTGGCTGTGTCTTTTTGATTTTAAATTCCCTAAGCTATAGGACCATAAGTGGAAGTGCCCTAGGCTCTGTTGCTTTGTTTTTTAGATGTTTCAGGAAACACCATACACTTCTCCCAAGTGGTTGTTGGCAATTTACATCCCGCCCTTCAGCATAACAAGGCTCCCAGTTCTCCATGGCCTGTCCTGCCTTTCTGGATTTTACACTTTTTTCAGATGGCCCTTTTGACCGGGGGGAAGTGAGACTTCATTGTAGTGCAGATTTCCTTTGCAAGCTTGCTTGGTTGGCCAAAAAGGGCGTATGCGTTTTTTCCTGAATATATTCAGGAAAAAACGCATACGCCCTTTTTGGCCAAGTGCATCATTGTGGACGTTCTGCCTCTTTTCCTATGCTTTCAATGCAATTCCAGTCTACCTCCTGAAATTGGTTTCCTGCAATTCTGCCCCGCTTTCAAGTCCTCTTGGAAGCCTTACTTCAGTCTATTTTTGGACGATAGCTGTCATTTATAACTCTGCAGGTTTGTGAATTACAGTGCCCCTGAGCTCCTTTCTTCAACTCGCTTTCTTGTGACCTGGCCGCAACACCGCAGAATGGCTTCAGGCCCTAATCTGGTTCTTGCACGGCACGCTGAGCCTTTGGTTAATTCCTCTTCCTGGTGGGAAATGAGAGTTAAATTTGCCCGTCCAGACACCTCCAGCTAGTCTCTCATTGGTTCTCGCTATTCCTGTTCATCTTCCGCAGAAATTGCAAACTGGGCCAAACAGGAGGTTAAAGGCACTGACTCTCCAAGTCGGGAGAGTGTTAGTAAAGCGTCTGGAATGTTGCACCCGAGTACCAGGGTACGAAAACTGAGACATATTTGAACACGTCTCCCGATCACACGGTTGATCATACTCTAGGTTCCACATGCATGTTTTAGCTGAAGGAAGAATACCTTAAACCTGGGTAGTTGAAACCCGTGGAATGGGTACCATGCAATATGACTTCAAAGGGTCTTCATTTGCTCACCGAACCTCTCCAATCCTATCACTGCTGCGTTTATGCCCCTGTACACATGCTTGATTCTCTTTCGGAGACATAGCAATCCATAGGTTTTAAGATACTTACTAGTCAGGTACATTCTTAGGCGTTTAATATGCGGTGTTGAGTCCATTTCGTTGAGCAAGGAGTAGCTCTTGTCTATTCCACATTTGGCTTAAGGAACTTTATCTGTGCTCATTTCAATCTCTGGTTTTATGCAGCACCCCAACTCACCTTTCCCCTTAAGCAAGCATAAGTTGGTTTTCTAAATTTGAGACCCTGTTCTGTTCTGTAATTCAGTTCCTGTGTAGCCAAGTTTACATTCCGTGTATTACTGATATCTTATGATGTTTCTTTTTCTGTGTGACTTATTTCAGTTAGAATCATCATACCTGAATCCACTCATTGTGCTGCTAAGGGCCTGATGACATAGATTTCATTGCTGAGTGATATTGCTTTGTAAGTAAATACCACAACTTCTTTATCCATTTTACACTTTCTGCGATGTTGAACTTGTACTGTAAACGAGGTTCTTGTAAACAGAGCCGTTCCAAACTTTGGGGTGGCTGTGTCTTTTTGATTTTAATTTCCCTAAGCTATAGGACCATAAGTGGCAGTGCCCTAGGCTCTGTTGCTTTGTTTTTTAGATGTTTCAGGAAACACCATACACTTCTCCCAAGTGTCTGTTGGCAATTTACATCCCGCCCATCAGCATAACAAGGCTCCCAGTTCTCCATGGCCTTTTGCCTTTCTGGATTTTACACTTTTTTCAGATGGCCCTTTTGACCGAGGGGAAGTGAGACTTCATTGTAGTGCAGATTTCCTTTGCAAGCTTGCTTGGTTGGCCAAAAAGGGCGTATGCGTTTTTTCCTGAATATATTCAGGAAAAAACGCATATGCCCTTTTTGGCCAAGTGCATCATTGTGGACGTTCTGCCTCTTTTCCTATGCTTTCAATGCAATTCCAGTCTACCTCCTGAAATCGGTTTCCTGCAATTCTGCCCCGCTTTCAAGTCCTCTTGGCAGCCTTACTTCAGTCTATTTTTGGACGATAGCTGTCATTTATAACTCTGCAGGTTTGTGAATTACAGTGCCCCTGAGCTCCTTTCTTCAACTCGCTTTCTTGTGACCTGGCCGCAACACCGCAGGATGGCTTCAGGCCCTAATCTGGTTCCGGCCCGGCATGCTGAGCCTTTGGTTAATTCCTCTTCCTGGTGGGAAATGAGAGTTAAATTTGCCCGTCCAGACACCTCCAGCTAGCCTCTCATTGGTTCTCGCTATTCCTGTTCATCTTCCGGAGAAGTTGCAAACTGGGCCAAACAGGAAGTTAAAGGGACTGACTCTCCAAGTCGGGAGAGTGTTAGTAAAGCGTCTGGAAAGTTGCACCCGAGTACCAGGGGGGGAAAACTGAGACATATTTGAACACGTCTCCCGTTCACATGGTTGATCATACTCTGGGTTCCACATGCATGTTTTAGCTGAAGGAAGAATACCTTAAACCTGGGTAATTGAAACCCGTGGAATAGGTACCATGCAATATGACTTCAAAGGGTCTTCATTTGCTCACGAACCTCTCCAATCCTATCACTGCTGCGTTTATGCCCCTGTACACATGCTTGATTCTCTTTCGGAGACATAGCAATCCATAGGTTTTAAGATACTTACTAGTCAGGTACATTCTTAGGCGTTTAATATGCGGTGTTGAGTCCATTTCGTTGAGCAAGGAGTAGCTCTTGTCTATTCCATATTTGACTTAAGGAACTTTATCTGTGCTCATTTCAATCTCTGGTTTTATGCAGCACCCCAACTCACCTTTACCCTTAAGCAAGCATAAGTTGGTTTTCTAAATTTGAGACCCTGTTCTGTTCTGTAATTCAGTTCCTGTGTAGCCAAGTTTACATTCCGTGTATTACTGATATCTTATGATGTTTCTTTTTCTGTGTGACTTATTTCAGTTAGAATCATCATACCTGAATCCACTGATTGTGCTGCTAAGGGCCTGATGACACAGATTTCATTGCTGAGTGTTATTGCTTTGTAAGTAAATACCACAACTTTTTTATCCATTTTTCACTTTCTGCGATGTTGAACTTGTACTGTAATCGAGGTTCTTGTAAACAGAGCCGTTCCAAACTTTGGGGTGGCTGTGTCTTTTTGATTTTAAATTCCCTAAGCTATAGGACCGTAAGTGGAAGTGCCCAAGGCTCTGTTGCTTTGTTTTTTAGATGTTTCAGGAAACACCATACACTTCTCCCAAGTGGTTGTTGGCAATTTACATCCCGCCCTTCAGTATAACAAGGCTCCCAGTTCTCCATGGCCTGTCCTGCCTTTCTGGATTTTACACTTTTTTCAGATGGCCCTTTTGATCGGGGGGAAGTGAGACTTCTTTGTAGTGCAGATTTCCTTTGCAAGCTTGCTTGGTTGGCAAAAAAGGGCGTATGCGTTTTTTCCTGAATATATTCAGGAAAAAACGCATACGCCCTTTTTGGCCAAGTGCATCATTGTGGACGTTCTGCCTCTTTTCCTATGCTTTCAATGCAATTCCAGTCTACCTCCTGAAATCGGTTTCCTGCAATTCTGCCCCGCTTTCAAGTCCTCTTGGTAGCCTTACTTCAGTATATTTTTGGACGATAGCTGTCATTTATAACTCTGCAGGTTTGTGAATTACAGTGCCCCTGAGCTCCTTTCTTCAACTCGCTTTCTTTTGAGCTGGCCGCAACACCGCAGGATGGCTTCAGGCTCTAATCTGTTTCCGGCACGGCACGCTGAGCCTTTGGTTAATTCCTCTTCCTAGTGGGAAATGAGAGTTAAATTTGCCCGTTCAGACACCTCCAGCTAGTCTCTCATTGGTTCTCCCTATTCCTGTTCATCTTCCGCAGAAATTGCAAACTGGGCCAAACAGGAGGTTAGAGGCGCTGACTCTCCAAGTGGGGAGAGTGTTAGTAAAGCGTCTGGAATGTTGCACCCGAGTACCAGGGGAGGAAAACTGAGACATATTTGAACACGTCTCCCGTTCACATGGTTGATCATACTTGGGTTCCACATGCATGTTTTAGCTGAAGGAAGAATACCTTAAACCTGGAGAGTTGAGACCCGTGTAATGGGTACCATGCAATATGACTTCAAAGGGTCTTCATTTGCTCACCGAACCTCTCCAATCCTATCACTGCTGCGTTTATGCCCCTGTACACATGCTTGATTCTCTTTTGGAGACATAGCAATCCATAGGTTTTACGATACTTACTAGTCAGGTACATTGTTAGGCGTTTAATATGCGGTGTTGAGTCCATTTCGTTGAGCAAGGAGTAGCTCTTGTCTATTCCATATTTGGCTTAAGGAACTTTATCTGTGCTCATTTCAATCTCTGGTTTTATGCAGCACCCCAACTCACCTTTCCCCTTAAGCAAGCATAAGTTGGTTTTCTAAATTTGAGACCCTGTTCTGTTCTGTAATTCAGTTCCTGTGTAGCCAAGTTTACATTCCGTGTATTACTGATATCTTATGATGTTTCTTTTTCTGTGTGACTTATTTCAGTTAGAATCATCATACCTGAATCCACTCATTGTGCTGCTAAGGGCCTGATGACACAGATTTCATTGCTGAGTGATATTGCTTTGTAAGTAAATACCACAACTTTTTTATCCATTTTTCACTTTCTGCGATGTTGAACTTGTACTGTAATCGAGGTTCTTGTAAACAGAGCCGTTCCAAACTTTGGGGTGGCTGTGTCTTTTTGATTTTAAATTCCCTAAGCTATAGGACCATAAGTGGAAGTGCCCTAGGCTCTGTTGCTTTGTTTTTTAGATGTTTCAGGAAACACCATACACTTCTCCCAAGTGGTTGTTGGCAATTTACATCCCGCCCTTCAGCATAACAAGGCTCCCAGTTCTCCATGGCCTGTCCTGCCTTTCTGGATTTTACACTTTTTTCAGATGGCCCTTTTGACCGGGGGGAAGTGAGACTTCATTGTAGTGCAGATTTCCTTTGCAAGCTTGCTTGGTTGGCCAAAAAGGGCGTATGCGTTTTTTCCTGAATATATTCAGGAAAAAACGCATACGCCCTTTTTGGCCAAGTGCATCATTGTGGACGTTCTGCCTCTTTTCCTATGCTTTCAATGCAATTCCAGTCTACCTCCTGAAATTGGTTTCCTGCAATTCTGCCCCGCTTTCAAGTCCTCTTGGAAGCCTTACTTCAGTCTATTTTTGGACGATAGCTGTCATTTATAACTCTGCAGGTTTGTGAATTACAGTGCCCCTGAGCTCCTTTCTTCAACTCGCTTTCTTGTGACCTGGCCGCAACACCGCAGAATGGCTTCAGGCCCTAATCTGGTTCTTGCACGGCACGCTGAGCCTTTGGTTAATTCCTCTTCCTGGTGGGAAATGAGAGTTAAATTTGCCCGTCCAGACACCTCCAGCTAGTCTCTCATTGGTTCTCGCTATTCCTGTTCATCTTCCGCAGAAATTGCAAACTGGGCCAAACAGGAGGTTAAAGGCACTGACTCTCCAAGTCGGGAGAGTGTTAGTAAAGCGTCTGGAATGTTGCACCCGAGTACCAGGGTACGAAAACTGAGACATATTTGAACACGTCTCCCGATCACACGGTTGATCATACTCTAGGTTCCACATGCATGTTTTAGCTGAAGGAAGAATACCTTAAACCTGGGTAGTTGAAACCCGTGGAATGGGTACCATGCAATATGACTTCAAAGGGTCTTCATTTGCTCACCGAACCTCTCCAATCCTATCACTGCTGCGTTTATGCCCCTGTACACATGCTTGATTCTCTTTCGGAGACATAGCAATCCATAGGTTTTAAGATACTTACTAGTCAGGTACATTCTTAGGCGTTTAATATGCGGTGTTGAGTCCATTTCGTTGAGCAAGGAGTAGCTCTTGTCTATTCCACATTTGGCTTAAGGAACTTTATCTGTGCTCATTTCAATCTCTGGTTTTATGCAGCACCCCAACTCACCTTTCCCCTTAAGCAAGCATAAGTTGGTTTTCTAAATTTGAGACCCTGTTCTGTTCTGTAATTCAGTTCCTGTGTAGCCAAGTTTACATTCCGTGTATTACTGATATCTTATGATGTTTCTTTTTCTGTGTGACTTATTTCAGTTAGAATCATCATACCTGAATCCACTCATTGTGCTGCTAAGGGCCTGATGACATAGATTTCATTGCTGAGTGATATTGCTTTGTAAGTAAATACCACAACTTCTTTATCCATTTTACACTTTCTGCGATGTTGAACTTGTACTGTAAACGAGGTTCTTGTAAACAGAGCCGTTCCAAACTTTGGGGTGGCTGTGTCTTTTTGATTTTAATTTCCCTAAGCTATAGGACCATAAGTGGCAGTGCCCTAGGCTCTGTTGCTTTGTTTTTTAGATGTTTCAGGAAACACCATACACTTCTCCCAAGTGTCTGTTGGCAATTTACATCCCGCCCATCAGCATAACAAGGCTCCCAGTTCTCCATGGCCTTTTGCCTTTCTGGATTTTACACTTTTTTCAGATGGCCCTTTTGACCGAGGGGAAGTGAGACTTCATTGTAGTGCAGATTTCCTTTGCAAGCTTGCTTGGTTGGCCAAAAAGGGCGTATGCGTTTTTTCCTGAATATATTCAGGAAAAAACGCATATGCCCTTTTTGGCCAAGTGCATCATTGTGGACGTTCTGCCTCTTTTCCTATGCTTTCAATGCAATTCCAGTCTACCTCCTGAAATCGGTTTCCTGCAATTCTGCCCCGCTTTCAAGTCCTCTTGGCAGCCTTACTTCAGTCTATTTTTGGACGATAGCTGTCATTTATAACTCTGCAGGTTTGTGAATTACAGTGCCCCTGAGCTCCTTTCTTCAACTCGCTTTCTTGTGACCTGGCCGCAACACCGCAGGATGGCTTCAGGCCCTAATCTGGTTCCGGCCCGGCATGCTGAGCCTTTGGTTAATTCCTCTTCCTGGTGGGAAATGAGAGTTAAATTTGCCCGTCCAGACACCTCCAGCTAGCCTCTCATTGGTTCTCGCTATTCCTGTTCATCTTCCGGAGAAGTTGCAAACTGGGCCAAACAGGAAGTTAAAGGGACTGACTCTCCAAGTCGGGAGAGTGTTAGTAAAGCGTCTGGAAAGTTGCACCCGAGTACCAGGGGGGGAAAACTGAGACATATTTGAACACGTCTCCCGTTCACATGGTTGATCATACTCTGGGTTCCACATGCATGTTTTAGCTGAAGGAAGAATACCTTAAACCTGGGTAATTGAAACCCGTGGAATAGGTACCATGCAATATGACTTCAAAGGGTCTTCATTTGCTCACGAACCTCTCCAATCCTATCACTGCTGCGTTTATGCCCCTGTACACATGCTTGATTCTCTTTCGGAGACATAGCAATCCATAGGTTTTAAGATACTTACTAGTCAGGTACATTCTTAGGCGTTTAATATGCGGTGTTGAGTCCATTTCGTTGAGCAAGGAGTAGCTCTTGTCTATTCCATATTTGACTTAAGGAACTTTATCTGTGCTCATTTCAATCTCTGGTTTTATGCAGCACCCCAACTCACCTTTCCCCTTAAGCAAGCATAAGTTGGTTTTCTAAATTTGAGACCCTGTTCTGTTCTGTAATTCAGTTCCTGTGTAGCCAAGTTTACATTCCGTGTATTACTGATATCTTATGATGTTTCTTTTTCTGTGTGACTTATTTCAGTTAGAATCATCATACCTGAATCCACTCATTGTGCTGCTAAGGGCCTGATGACACAGATTTCATTGCTGAGTGATATTGCTTTGTAAGTAAATACCACAATTTCTTTATCCATTTTTCACTTTCTGCGATGTTGAACTTGTACTGTAAACGAGGTTCTTGTAAACAGAGCCGTTCCAAACTTTGGGGTGGCTGTGTCTTTTTGATTTTAATTTCCCTAAGCTATAGGACCATAAGTGGAAGTGCCCTAGGCTCTGTTGCTTTGTTTTTTAGATATTTCAGGAAACACCATACACTTCTCCCAAGTGTCTGTTGGCAATTTACATCCCGCCCATCAGCATAACAAGGCTCCCAGTTCTCAATGGCCTGTTGCCTTTCTGGAGTTTACACTTTTTTCAGATGGCCCTTTTGACCGGGGGGAAGTGAGACTTCATTGTAGTGCAGATTTCCTTTGCAAGCTTGCTTGGTTGGCCAAAAAGGGCGTATGCGTTTTTTCCTGAATATATTCAGGAAAAAACGCATACGCCCTTTTTGGCCAAGTGCATCATTGTGGACGTTCTGCCTCTTTTCCTATGCTTTCAATGCAATTCCAGTCTACCTCCTGAAATCGGTTTCCTGCAATTCTGCCCCGCTTTCAAGTCCTCTTGGCAGCCTTACTTCAGTCTATTTTTGGACGATAGCTGTCATTTATAACTCTGCAGGTTTGTGAATTACAGTGCCCCTGAGCTCCTTTCTTCAACTCGCTTTCTTGTGACCTGGCCGCAACACCGCAGGATGGCTTCAGGCCCTAATCTGGTTCCGCTACGGCACGCTGAGCCTTTGGTTAATTCCTCTTCCTGGTGGGAAATGAGAGTTAAATTTGCCCGTCCAGACACCTCCAGCTAGCCTCTCATTGGTTCTCGCTATTCCTGTTCATCTTCCGGAGAAGTTGCAAACTGGGCCAAACAGGAAGTTAAAGGGACTGACTCTCCAAGTCGGGAGAGTGTTAGTAAAGCGTCTGGAAAGTTGCACCCGAGTACCAGGGGAGGAAAACTGAGACATATTTGAACACGTCTCCCATTCACATGGTTGATCATACTCTGGGTTCCACATGCATGTTTTAGCTGAAGGAAGAATACTTTAACCTGGAGAGTTGAGACCCGTGTAATGGGTACCATGGAATATGACTTCAAAGGGTCTTCATTTGCTCACCGAACCTCTCCAATCCTATCACTGCTGCGTTTATGCCCCTGTACACACGCTTGATTCTCTTTTGGAGACATAGCAATCCATAGGTTTTAAGATACTTACTAGTCAGGTACATTCTTAGGCGTTTAATATGGGGTTTTGAGTCCATTACGTTGAGCAAGGAGTAGCTCTTGTCTATTCCATATTTGGCTTAAGGAACTTTATCTGTGCTCATTTCAATCTCTGGTTTTATGCAGCACCCCAACTCACCTTTCCCCTTAAGCAAGCATAAGGTGGTTTTCTAAATTTGAGACCCTGTTCTGTTTTGGAATGCAGTTCCTGTGTAGCCAAGTTTACATTCCGTGTATTACTGATATCTTATGATGTTTCTTTTTCTGTGTGACTTATTTCAGTTAGAATCATCGTACCTGAATCCACTTATTATGCTGCTACGGGCCTGATGACATAGATTTCATTGCTGAGTGATACTGCATTGTACGTAAGTACCACAAGTTCTTTATCCATTTTTCACTTTCTGCGATGTTGAACTTGTACGGTAAACGAGGTTCTTGTAATCAGAGGCGTCCCAAACTTTGGGGTGGCTGTGTCTTTTTGATTTTAATTTCCCTAAGCTATAGGACCATAAGTGGAAGTGCCCTAGGCTCTGTTGCTTTGTTTTTTAGATGTTTCAGGAAACACCATACACTTTCCCGAATGTCTGTTGGCAATTTACATCCCGCCCATCAGCATAACAAGGCTCCCAGTTCTCCATGGCCTGTCCTGCCTTTCTGGATTTTACACTTTTTTCAGATGGCCCTTTTGACCGGGGAGAAGTGAGACTTCCTTGTAGTGCAGATTTCCTTTGCAAGTTTGCTTGGTTGGCCAAAAAGGGCATATGTGTTTTTTCCTGAATATATTCAGGAAAAAACGCATACGCCCTTTTTGGCCAAGTGCATCATTGTGGACGTTCTGCCTCTTTTCCTATGCTTTCAATGCAATTCCAGTCTACCTCCTGAAATCGGTTTCCTGCAATTCTGCCCCGCTTTCAAGTCCTCTTGGCAGCCTTACTTCAGTCTATTTTTGGACGATAGCTGTCATTTATAACTCTGCAGGTTTGTGAATTACAGTGCCCCTGAGCTCCTTTCTTCAACTCGCTTTCTTGTGAGCTGGCCGCAACACCGCAGGATGTCTTCAGGCCCTAATCTGGTTCCGGCACGGCACGCTGAGCCTTTGGTTAATTCCTCTTCCTGGTGGGAAATGAGAGTTAAATTTGCCCGTCCAGACACCTCCAGCTAGTCTCTCATTGGTTCTCGCTATTCCTGTTCATCTTCCGCAGAAATTGCAAACTGGGCCAAACAGGAGGTTAAAGGGACTGACTCTCCAAGTCGGGAGAGTGTTAGTAAAGCGTCTGGAATGTTGCACCCGAATACCAGGGTATGAAAACTGAGACATATTTGAACACGTCTCCCGATCACATGGTTGATCATACTCTAGGTTCCACATGCATGTTTTAGCTGAAGGAAGAATACCTTAAACCTGGGTAGTTGAAACCCGTGGAATGGGTACCATGCAATATGACTTCAAAGGGTCTTCATTTGCTCACCGAACCTCTCCAATCCTATCACTGCTGCATTTATGCCCCTGTAAACATGCGTGATTCTCTTTCGGAGACATAGCAATCCATAGGTTTTACGATACTTACTAGTCAGGTACATTCTTACGCGTTTAATATGCGGTGTTGTGTCAATTTCGTTGAGCAAGGAGTAGTTCTTGTCTATTCCATATTTGACTTATGGAACTTTATCTGTGCTCATTTCAATCTCTGGTTTTATGCAGCACCCCAACTCACCTTTACCCTTAAGCAAGCATAAGTTGGTTTTCTAAATTTGAGACCCTGTTCTGTTCTGTAATTCAGTTCCTGTGTAGCCAAGTTTCCATTCCGTGTATTACTGATATCTTATGATGTCTCTTTTTCTGTGTGACTTATTTCAGTTAGAATCATCATACCTGAATCCACTCATTGTGCTGCTAAGGGCCTGATGACACAGATTTCATTGCTGAGTGTTATTGCTTTGTAAGTGAATACCACAGCTTCTTTATCCATTTTTCACTTTCTGCGATGTTGAACTTGTACTGTAAACGACGTTCTTGTAAACAGAGCCATTCCAAACTTTGGGGTGGCTGTGTCTTTTTGATTTTAATTTCCCTAAGCTATAGGACCATAAGTGGAAGTGCCCTAGGCTCTGTTGCTTTGTTTTTTAGATGTTTCAGGAAACACCATACACTTCTCCCGAGTGTCTGTTGGCAGTTTACATCCCGCCCATCAGCATAACAAGGCTCCCAGTTCTCCATGACCTGTCCTGCCTTTCTGGATTTTACACTTTTTTCAGATGGCCCTTTTGACCGGGGGGAAGTGAGACTTCATTGTAGTGCAGATTTCCTTTGCAAGTTTGCTTGGTTGGCCAAAAAGGGCGTATGCGTTTTTTCCTGAATATATTCAGGAAAAAACGCATACGCCCTTTTTGGCCAAGTGCATCATTGTGGACGTTCTGCCTCTTTTCCTATGCTTTCAATGCAATTCCAGTCTACCTCCTGAAATCGGTTTCCTGCAATTCTGCCCCGCTTTCAAGTCCTCTTGGTAGCCTTACTTCAGTATATTTTTGGACGATAGCTGTCATTTATAACTCTGCAGGTTTGTGAATTACAGTGCCCCTGAGCTCCTTTCTTCAACTCGCTTTCTTTTGATCTGGCCGCAACACCGCAGGATGTCTTCAGGCCCTAATCTGGTTCCGGCACTGCACACTGAGCCTTTGGTTATTTCCTCTTCCTGGTGGGAAATGAGAGTTAAATTTGCCCGTCCAGACACCTCCAGCTAGCCTCTTTTAGTTCTCGCTATTCCTGTTCATCTTCCGCAGAAATTGCAAACTGGGCCAAACAGGAGGTTAGAGGCGCTGACTCTCCAAGTGGGGAGAGTGTTAGTAAAGCGTCTGGAATGTTGCACCCGAGTACCAGGGGAGGAAAACTGAGACATATTTGAACACGTCTCCCGTTCACATGGTTGATCATACTTGGGTTCCACATGCATGTTTTAGCTGAAGGAAGAATACCTTAAACCTGGAGAGTTGAGACCCGTGTAATGGGTACCATGCAATATGACTTCAAAGGGTCTTCATTTGCTCACCGAACCTCTCCAATCCTATCACTGCTGTGTTTATGCCCCTGTACACATGCTTGATTCTCTTTTGGAGACATAGCAATCCATAGGTTTTACGATACTTACTAGTCAGGTACATTGTTAGGCGTTTAATATGCGGTGTTGAGTCCATTTCGTTGAGCAAGGAGTAGCTCTTGTCTATTCCATATTTGGCTTAAGGAACTTTATCTGTGCTCATTTCAATCTCTGGTTTTATGCAGCACCCCAACTCACCTTTCCCCTTAAGCAAGCATAAGTTGGTTTTCTAAATTTGAGACCCTGTCCTGTTCTGTAATTCAGTTCCTGTGTAGCCAAGTTTACATTCCGTGTATTACTGATATCTTATGATGTTTCTTTTTCTGTGTGACTTATTTCAGTTAGAATCATCATACCTGAATCCACTCATTGTGCTGCTAAGGGCCTGATGACACAGATTTCATTGCTGAGTGATATTGCTTTGTAAGTAAATACCACAACTTTTTTATCCATTTTTCACTTTCTGCGATGTTGAACGTGTACTGTAATCGAGGTTCTTGTAAACAGAGCCGTTCCAAACTTTGGGGTGGCTGTGTCTTTTTGATTTTAAATTCCCTAAGCTATAGGACCATAAGTGGAAGTGCCCTAGGCTCTGTTGCTTTGTTTTTTAGATGTTTCAGGAAACACCATACACTTCTCCCGAGTGGTTGATGGCAATTTACATCCCGCCCTTCAGCATAACAAGGCTCCCAGTTCTCCATGGCCTGTCCTGCCTTTCTGGATTTTACACTTTTTTCAGATGGCCCTTTTGACCGGGGGGAAGTGAGACTTCATTGTAGTGCAGATTTCCTTTGCAAGCTTGCTTGGTTGGCCAAAAAGGGCGTATGCGTTTTTTCCTGAATATATTCAGGAAAAAACGCATACGCACTTTTTGGCCAAGTGCATCATTGTGGACGTTCTGCCTCTTTTCCTATGCTTTCAATGCAATTCCAGTCTACCTCCTGAAATTGGTTTCCTGCAATTCTGCCCCGCTTTCAAGTCCTCTTGGAAGCCTTACTTCAGTCTATTTTTGGACGATAGCTGTCATTTATAACTCTGCAGGTTTGTGAATTACAGTGCCCCTGAGCTCCTTTCTTCAACTCGCTTTCTTGTGACCTGGCCGCAACACCGCAGAATGGCTTCAGGCCCTAATCTGGTTCTGGCACGGCACGCTGAGCCTTTGGTTAATTCCTCTTCCTGGTGGGAAATGAGAGTTAAATTTGCCCGTCCAGACACCTCCAGCTAGTCTCTCATTGGTTCTCGCTATTCCTGTTCATCTTCCGCAGAAATTGCAAACTGGGCCAAACAGGAGGTTAAAGGCACTGACTCTCCAAGTCGGGAGAGTGTTAGTAAAGCGTCTGGAATGTTGCACCCGAGTACCAGGGTACGAAAACTGAGACATATTTGAACACGTCTCCCGATCACACGGTTGATCATACTCTAGGTTCCACATGCATGTGTTAGCTGAAGGAAGAATACCTTAAACCTGGGTAGTTGAAACCCGTGGAATGGGTACCATGCAATATGACTTCAAAGGGTCTTCATTTGCTCACCGAACCTCTCCAATCCTATCACTGCTGCGTTTATGCCCCTGTACACATGCTTGATTCTCTTTCGGAGACATAGCAATCCATAGGTTTTAAGATACTTACTAGTCAGGTACATTCTTAGGCGTTTAATATGCGGTGTTGAGTCCATTTCGTTGAGCAAGGAGTAGCTCTTGTCTATTCCACATTTGGCTTAAGGAACTTTATCTGTGCTCATTTCAATCTCTGGTTTTATGCAGCACCCCAACTCACCTTTCCCCTTAAGCAAGCATAAGTTGGTTTTCTAAATTTGAGACCCTGTTCTGTTCTGTAATTCACTTCCTGTGTAGCCAAGTTTACATTCCGTGTATTACTGATATCTTATGATGTTTCTTTTTCTGTGTGACTTATTTCAGTTAGAATCATCATACCTGAATCCACTCATTGTGCTGCTAAGGGCCTGATGACATAGATTTCATTGCTGAGTGATATTGCTTTGTAAGTAAATACCACAACTTCTTTATCCATTTTACACTTTCTGCGATGTTGAACTTGTACTGTAAACGAGGTTCTTGTAAACAGAGCCGTTCCAAACTTTGCGGTGGCTGTGTCTTTTTGATTTTAATTTCCCTAAGCTATAGGACCATAAGTGGCAGTGCCCTAGGCTCTGTTGCTTTGTTTTTTAGATGTTTCCGGAAACACCATACACTTCTCCCAAGTGTCTGTTGGCAATTTACATAACGCCCATCAGCATAACAAGGCTCCCAGTTCTCCATGGACTTTTGCCTTTCTGGATTTTACACTTTTTTCAGATGGCCCTTTTGACCGGGGGGAAGTGAGACTTCATTGTAGTGCAGATTTCCTTTGCAAGCTTGCTTGGTTGGCCAAAAAGGGCGTATGCGTTTTTTCCTGAATATATTCAGGAAAAAACGCATACGCCCTTTTTGGCCAAGTGCATCATTGTGGACGTTCTGCCTCTTTTCCTATGCTTTCAATGCAATTCCAGTCTACCTCCTGAAATCGGTTTCCTGCAATTCTGCCCCGCTTTCAAGTCCTCTTGGCAGCCTTACTTCAGTCTATTTTTGGACGATAGCTGTCATTTATAACTCTGCAGGTTTGTGAATTACAGTGCCCCTGAGCTCCTTTCTTCAACTCGCTTTCTTGTGACCTGGCCGCAACACCGCAGGATGGCTTCAGGCCCTAATCTGGTTCCGGCCCAGCATGCTGAGCCTTTGGTTAATTCCTCTTCCTGGTGGGAAATGAGAGTTAAATTTGCCCGTCCAGACACCTCCAGCTAGCCTCTCATTGGTTCTCGCTATTCCTGTTCATCTTCCGGAGAAGTTGCAAACTGGGCCAAACAGGAAGTTAAAGGGACTGACTCTCCAAGTCGGGAGAGTGTTAGTAAAGCGTCTGGAAAGTTGCACCCGAGTACCAGGGGGGGAAAACTGAGACATATTTGAACACGTCTCCCGTTCACATGGTTGATCATACTCTGGGTTCCACATGCATGTTTTAGCTGAAGGAAGAATACCTTAAACCTGGGTAATTGAAACCCGTGGAATAGGTACCATGCAATATGACTTCAAAGGGTCTTCATTTGCTCACGAACCTCTCCAATCCTATCACTGCTGCGTTTATGCCCCTGTACACATGCTTGATTCTCTTTCGGAGACATAGCAATCCATAGGTTTTAAGATACTTACTAGTCAGGTATATTCTTAGTCGTTTAATATGCGGTCTTGAGTACATTTCGTTGAGCAAGGAGTAGCTCTTGTCTATTCCATATTTGACTTAAGGAACTTTATCTGTGCTCATTTCAATCTCTGGTTTTATGCAGCACCCCAACTCACCTTTCCCCTTAAGCAAGCATAAGTTGGTTTTCTAAATTTGAGACCCTGTTCTGTTCTGTAATTCAGTTCCTGTGTAGCCAAGTTTACATTCCGTGTATTACTGATATCTTATGATGTTTCTTTTTCTGTGTGACTTATTTCAGTTAGAATCATCATACCTGAATCCACTCATTGTGCTGCTAAGGGCCTGATGACACAGATTTCATTGCTGAGTGATATTGCTTTGTAAGTAAATACCACAATTTCTTTATCCATTTTTCACTTTCTGCGATGTTGAACTTGTACTGTAAACGAGGTTCTTGTAAACAGAGCCGTTCCAAACTTTGGGGTGGCTGTGTCTTTTTGATTTTAATTTCCCTAAGCTATAGGACCATAAGTGGCAGTGCCCTAGGCTCTGTTGCTTTGTTTTTTAGATATTTCAGGAAACACCATACACTTCTCCCAAGTGTCTGTTGGCAATTTACATCCCGCCCATCAGCATAACAAGGCTCCCAGTTCTCAATGGCCTGTTGCCTTTCTGGAGTTTACACTTTTTTCAGATGGCCCTTTTGACCGGGGGGAAGTGAGACTTCATTGTAGTGCAGATTTCCTTTGCAAGCTTGCTTGGTTGGCCAAAAAGGGCGTATGCGTTTTTTCCTGAATATATTCAGGAAAAAACGCATATGCCCTTTTTGGCCAAGTGCATCATTGTGGACGTTCTGCCTCTTTTCCTATGCTTTCAATGCAATTCCAGTCTACCTCCTGAAATCGGTTTCCTGCAATTCTGCCCCGCTTTCAAGTCCTCTTGGCAGCCTTACTTCAGTCTATTTTTGGACGATAGCTGTCATTTATAACTCTGCAGGTTTGTGAATTACAGTGCCCCTGAGCTCCTTTCTTCAACTCGCTTTCTTGTGACCTGGCCGCAACACCGCAGGATGGCTTCAGGCCCTAATCTGGTTCCGGCCCGGCATGCTGAGCCTTTGGTTAATTCCTCTTCCTGGTGGGAAATGAGAGTTAAATTTGCCCGTCCAGACACCTCCAGCTAGCCTCTCATTGGTTCTCGCTATTCCTGTTCATCTTCCGGAGAAGTTGCAAACTGGGCCAAACAGGAAGTTAAAGGGACTGACTCTCCAAGTCGGGAGAGTGTTAGTAAAGCGTCTGGAAAGTTGCACCCGAGTACCAGGGGGGGAAAACTGAGACATATTTGAACACGTCTCCCGTTCACATGGTTGATCATACTCTGGGTTCCACATGCATGTTTTAGCTGAAGGAAGAATACCTTAAACCTGGGTAATTGAAACCCGTGGAATAGGTACCATGCAATATGACTTCAAAGGGTCTTCATTTGCTCACGAACCTCTCCAATCCTATCACTGCTGCGTTTATGCCCCTGTACACATGCTTGATTCTCTTTCGGAGACATAGCAATCCATAGGTTTTAAGATACTTACTAGTCAGGTACATTCTTAGGCGTTTAATATGCGGTGTTGAGTCCATTTCGTTGAGCAAGGAGTAGCTCTTGTCTATTCCATATTTGACTTAAGGAACTTTATCTGTGCTCATTTCAATCTCTGGTTTTATGCAGCACCCCAACTCACCTTTCCCCTTAAGCAAGCATAAGTTGGTTTTCTAAATTTGAGACCCTGTTCTGTTCTGTAATTCAGTTCCTGTGTAGCCAAGTTTACATTCCGTGTATTACTGATATCTTATGATGTTTCTTTTTCTGTGTGACTTATTTCAGTTAGAATCATCATACCTGAATCCACTCATTGTGCTGCTAAGGGCCTGATGACACAGATTTCATTGCTGAGTGATATTGCTTTGTAAGTAAATACCACAATTTCTTTATCCATTTTTCACTTTCTGCGATGTTGAACTTGTACTGTAAACGAGGTTCTTGTAAACAGAGCCGTTCCAAACTTTGGGGTGGCTGTGTCTTTTTGATTTTAATTTCCCTAAGCTATAGGACCATAAGTGGAAGTGCCCTAGGCTCTGTTGCTTTGTTTTTTAGATATTTCAGGAAACACCATACACTTCTCCCAAGTGTCTGTTGGCAATTTACATCCCGCCCATCAGCATAACAAGGCTCCCAGTTCTCAATGGCCTGTTGCCTTTCTGGAGTTTACACTTTTTTCAGATGGCCCTTTTGACCGGGGGGAAGTGAGACTTCATTGTAGTGCAGATTTCCTTTGCAAGCTTGCTTGGTTGGCCAAAAAGGGCGTATGCGTTTTTTCCTGAATATATTCAGGAAAAAACGCATACGCCCTTTTTGGCCAAGTGCATCATTGTGGACGTTCTGCCTCTTTTCCTATGCTTTCAATGCAATTCCAGTCTACCTCCTGAAATCGGTTTCCTGCAATTCTGCCCCGCTTTCAAGTCCTCTTGGCAGCCTTACTTCAGTCTATTTTTGGACGATAGCTGTCATTTATAACTCTGCAGGTTTGTGAATTACAGTGCCCCTGAGCTCCTTTCTTCAACTCGCTTTCTTGTGACCTGGCCGCAACACCGCAGGATGGCTTCAGGCCCTAATCTGGTTCCGCTACGGCACGCTGAGCCTTTGGTTAATTCCTCTTCCTGGTGGGAAATGAGAGTTAAATTTGCCCGTCCAGACACCTCCAGCTAGCCTCTCATTGGTTCTCGCTATTCCTGTTCATCTTCCGGAGAAGTTGCAAACTGGGCCAAACAGGAAGTTAAAGGGACTGACTCTCCAAGTCGGGAGAGTGTTAGTAAAGCGTCTGGAAAGTTGCACCCGAGTACCAGGGGAGGAAAACTGAGACATATTTGAACACGTCTCCCATTCACATGGTTGATCATACTCTGGGTTCCACATGCATGTTTTAGCTGAAGGAAGAATACTTTAACCTGGAGAGTTGAGACCCGTGTAATGGGTACCATGGAATATGACTTCAAAGGGTCTTCATTTGCTCACCGAACCTCTCCAATCCTATCACTGCTGCGTTTATGCCCCTGTACACACGCTTGATTCTCTTTTGGAGACATAGCAATCCATAGGTTTTAAGATACTTACTAGTCAGGTACATTCTTAGGCGTTTAATATGGGGTTTTGAGTCCATTACGTTGAGCAAGGAGTAGCTCTTGTCTATTCCATATTTGGCTTAAGGAACTTTATCTGTGCTCATTTCAATCTCTGGTTTTATGCAGCACCCCAACTCACCTTTCCCCTTAAGCAAGCATAAGGTGGTTTTCTAAATTTGAGACCCTGTTCTGTTTTGGAATGCAGTTCCTGTGTAGCCAAGTTTACATTCCGTGTATTACTGATATCTTATGATGTTTCTTTTTCTGTGTGACTTATTTCAGTTAGAATCATCGTACCTGAATCCACTTATTATGCTGCTACGGGCCTGATGACATAGATTTCATTGCTGAGTGATACTGCATTGTACGTAAGTACCACAAGTTCTTTATCCATTTTTCACTTTCTGCGATGTTGAACTTGTACGGTAAACGAGGTTCTTGTAATCAGAGGCGTCCCAAACTTTGGGGTGGCTGTGTCTTTTTGATTTTAATTTCCCTAAGCTATAGGACCATAAGTGGAAGTGCCCTAGGCTCTGTTGCTTTGTTTTTTAGATGTTTCAGGAAACACCATACACTTTCCCGAATGTCTGTTGGCAATTTACATCCCGCCCATCAGCATAACAAGGCTCCCAGTTCTCCATGGCCTGTCCTGCCTTTCTGGATTTTACACTTTTTTCAGATGGCCCTTTTGACCGGGGAGAAGTGAGACTTCCTTGTAGTGCAGATTTCCTTTGCAAGTTTGCTTGGTTGGCCAAAAAGGGCATATGTGTTTTTTCCTGAATATATTCAGGAAAAAACGCATACGCCCTTTTTGGCCAAGTGCATCATTGTGGACGTTCTGCCTCTTTTCCTATGCTTTCAATGCAATTCCAGTCTACCTCCTGAAATCGGTTTCCTGCAATTCTGCCCCGCTTTCAAGTCCTCTTGGCAGCCTTACTTCAGTCTATTTTTGGACGATAGCTGTCATTTATAACTCTGCAGGTTTGTGAATTACAGTGCCCCTGAGCTCCTTTCTTCAACTCGCTTTCTTGTGAGCTGGCCGCAACACCGCAGGATGTCTTCAGGCCCTAATCTGGTTCCGGCACGGCACGCTGAGCCTTTGGTTAATTCCTCTTCCTGGTGGGAAATGAGAGTTAAATTTGCCCGTCCAGACACCTCCAGCTAGTCTCTCATTGGTTCTCGCTATTCCTGTTCATCTTCCGCAGAAATTGCAAACTGGGCCAAACAGGAGGTTAAAGGGACTGACTCTCCAAGTCGGGAGAGTGTTAGTAAAGCGTCTGGAATGTTGCACCCGAATACCAGGGTATGAAAACTGAGACATATTTGAACACGTCTCCCGATCACATGGTTGATCATACTCTAGGTTCCACATGCATGTTTTAGCTGAAGGAAGAATACCTTAAACCTGGGTAGTTGAAACCCGTGGAATGGGTACCATGCAATATGACTTCAAAGGGTCTTCATTTGCTCACCGAACCTCTCCAATCCTATCACTGCTGCATTTATGCCCCTGTAAACATGCGTGATTCTCTTTCGGAGACATAGCAATCCATAGGTTTTACGATACTTACTAGTCAGGTACATTCTTACGCGTTTAATATGCGGTGTTGTGTCAATTTCGTTGAGCAAGGAGTAGTTCTTGTCTATTCCATATTTGACTTATGGAACTTTATCTGTGCTCATTTCAATCTCTGGTTTTATGCAGCACCCCAACTCACCTTTACCCTTAAGCAAGCATAAGTTGGTTTTCTAAATTTGAGACCCTGTTCTGTTCTGTAATTCAGTTCCTGTGTAGCCAAGTTTCCATTCCGTGTATTACTGATATCTTATGATGTCTCTTTTTCTGTGTGACTTATTTCAGTTAGAATCATCATACCTGAATCCACTCATTGTGCTGCTAAGGGCCTGATGACACAGATTTCATTGCTGAGTGTTATTGCTTTGTAAGTGAATACCACAGCTTCTTTATCCATTTTTCACTTTCTGCGATGTTGAACTTGTACTGTAAACGACGTTCTTGTAAACAGAGCCATTCCAAACTTTGGGGTGGCTGTGTCTTTTTGATTTTAATTTCCCTAAGCTATAGGACCATAAGTGGAAGTGCCCTAGGCTCTGTTGCTTTGTTTTTTAGATGTTTCAGGAAACACCATACACTTCTCCCGAGTGTCTGTTGGCAGTTTACATCCCGCCCATCAGCATAACAAGGCTCCCAGTTCTCCATGACCTGTCCTGCCTTTCTGGATTTTACACTTTTTTCAGATGGCCCTTTTGACCGGGGGGAAGTGAGACTTCATTGTAGTGCAGATTTCCTTTGCAAGTTTGCTTGGTTGGCCAAAAAGGGCGTATGCGTTTTTTCCTGAATATATTCAGGAAAAAACGCATACGCCCTTTTTGGCCAAGTGCATCATTGTGGACGTTCTGCCTCTTTTCCTATGCTTTCAATGCAATTCCAGTCTACCTCCTGAAATCGGTTTCCTGCAATTCTGCCCCGCTTTCAAGTCCTCTTGGTAGCCTTACTTCAGTATATTTTTGGACGATAGCTGTCATTTATAACTCTGCAGGTTTGTGAATTACAGTGCCCCTGAGCTCCTTTCTTCAACTCGCTTTCTTTTGATCTGGCCGCAACACCGCAGGATGTCTTCAGGCCCTAATCTGGTTCCGGCACTGCACACTGAGCCTTTGGTTATTTCCTCTTCCTGGTGGGAAATGAGAGTTAAATTTGCCCGTCCAGACACCTCCAGCTAGCCTCTTTTAGTTCTCGCTATTCCTGTTCATCTTCCGCAGAAATTGCAAACTGGGCCAAACAGGAGGTTAGAGGCGCTGACTCTCCAAGTGGGGAGAGTGTTAGTAAAGCGTCTGGAATGTTGCACCCGAGTACCAGGGGAGGAAAACTGAGACATATTTGAACACGTCTCCCGTTCACATGGTTGATCATACTTGGGTTCCACATGCATGTTTTAGCTGAAGGAAGAATACCTTAAACCTGGAGAGTTGAGACCCGTGTAATGGGTACCATGCAATATGACTTCAAAGGGTCTTCATTTGCTCACCGAACCTCTCCAATCCTATCACTGCTGTGTTTATGCCCCTGTACACATGCTTGATTCTCTTTTGGAGACATAGCAATCCATAGGTTTTACGATACTTACTAGTCAGGTACATTGTTAGGCGTTTAATATGCGGTGTTGAGTCCATTTCGTTGAGCAAGGAGTAGCTCTTGTCTATTCCATATTTGGCTTAAGGAACTTTATCTGTGCTCATTTCAATCTCTGGTTTTATGCAGCACCCCAACTCACCTTTCCCCTTAAGCAAGCATAAGTTGGTTTTCTAAATTTGAGACCCTGTCCTGTTCTGTAATTCAGTTCCTGTGTAGCCAAGTTTACATTCCGTGTATTACTGATATCTTATGATGTTTCTTTTTCTGTGTGACTTATTTCAGTTAGAATCATCATACCTGAATCCACTCATTGTGCTGCTAAGGGCCTGATGACACAGATTTCATTGCTGAGTGATATTGCTTTGTAAGTAAATACCACAACTTTTTTATCCATTTTTCACTTTCTGCGATGTTGAACGTGTACTGTAATCGAGGTTCTTGTAAACAGAGCCGTTCCAAACTTTGGGGTGGCTGTGTCTTTTTGATTTTAAATTCCCTAAGCTATAGGACCATAAGTGGAAGTGCCCTAGGCTCTGTTGCTTTGTTTTTTAGATGTTTCAGGAAACACCATACACTTCTCCCGAGTGGTTGATGGCAATTTACATCCCGCCCTTCAGCATAACAAGGCTCCCAGTTCTCCATGGCCTGTCCTGCCTTTCTGGATTTTACACTTTTTTCAGATGGCCCTTTTGACCGGGGGGAAGTGAGACTTCATTGTAGTGCAGATTTCCTTTGCAAGCTTGCTTGGTTGGCCAAAAAGGGCGTATGCGTTTTTTCCTGAATATATTCAGGAAAAAACGCATACGCACTTTTTGGCCAAGTGCATCATTGTGGACGTTCTGCCTCTTTTCCTATGCTTTCAATGCAATTCCAGTCTACCTCCTGAAATTGGTTTCCTGCAATTCTGCCCCGCTTTCAAGTCCTCTTGGAAGCCTTACTTCAGTCTATTTTTGGACGATAGCTGTCATTTATAACTCTGCAGGTTTGTGAATTACAGTGCCCCTGAGCTCCTTTCTTCAACTCGCTTTCTTGTGACCTGGCCGCAACACCGCAGAATGGCTTCAGGCCCTAATCTGGTTCTGGCACGGCACGCTGAGCCTTTGGTTAATTCCTCTTCCTGGTGGGAAATGAGAGTTAAATTTGCCCGTCCAGACACCTCCAGCTAGTCTCTCATTGGTTCTCGCTATTCCTGTTCATCTTCCGCAGAAATTGCAAACTGGGCCAAACAGGAGGTTAAAGGCACTGACTCTCCAAGTCGGGAGAGTGTTAGTAAAGCGTCTGGAATGTTGCACCCGAGTACCAGGGTACGAAAACTGAGACATATTTGAACACGTCTCCCGATCACACGGTTGATCATACTCTAGGTTCCACATGCATGTGTTAGCTGAAGGAAGAATACCTTAAACCTGGGTAGTTGAAACCCGTGGAATGGGTACCATGCAATATGACTTCAAAGGGTCTTCATTTGCTCACCGAACCTCTCCAATCCTATCACTGCTGCGTTTATGCCCCTGTACACATGCTTGATTCTCTTTCGGAGACATAGCAATCCATAGGTTTTAAGATACTTACTAGTCAGGTACATTCTTAGGCGTTTAATATGCGGTGTTGAGTCCATTTCGTTGAGCAAGGAGTAGCTCTTGTCTATTCCACATTTGGCTTAAGGAACTTTATCTGTGCTCATTTCAATCTCTGGTTTTATGCAGCACCCCAACTCACCTTTCCCCTTAAGCAAGCATAAGTTGGTTTTCTAAATTTGAGACCCTGTTCTGTTCTGTAATTCACTTCCTGTGTAGCCAAGTTTACATTCCGTGTATTACTGATATCTTATGATGTTTCTTTTTCTGTGTGACTTATTTCAGTTAGAATCATCATACCTGAATCCACTCATTGTGCTGCTAAGGGCCTGATGACATAGATTTCATTGCTGAGTGATATTGCTTTGTAAGTAAATACCACAACTTCTTTATCCATTTTACACTTTCTGCGATGTTGAACTTGTACTGTAAACGAGGTTCTTGTAAACAGAGCCGTTCCAAACTTTGCGGTGGCTGTGTCTTTTTGATTTTAATTTCCCTAAGCTATAGGACCATAAGTGGCAGTGCCCTAGGCTCTGTTGCTTTGTTTTTTAGATGTTTCCGGAAACACCATACACTTCTCCCAAGTGTCTGTTGGCAATTTACATAACGCCCATCAGCATAACAAGGCTCCCAGTTCTCCATGGACTTTTGCCTTTCTGGATTTTACACTTTTTTCAGATGGCCCTTTTGACCGGGGGGAAGTGAGACTTCATTGTAGTGCAGATTTCCTTTGCAAGCTTGCTTGGTTGGCCAAAAAGGGCGTATGCGTTTTTTCCTGAATATATTCAGGAAAAAACGCATACGCCCTTTTTGGCCAAGTGCATCATTGTGGACGTTCTGCCTCTTTTCCTATGCTTTCAATGCAATTCCAGTCTACCTCCTGAAATCGGTTTCCTGCAATTCTGCCCCGCTTTCAAGTCCTCTTGGCAGCCTTACTTCAGTCTATTTTTGGACGATAGCTGTCATTTATAACTCTGCAGGTTTGTGAATTACAGTGCCCCTGAGCTCCTTTCTTCAACTCGCTTTCTTGTGACCTGGCCGCAACACCGCAGGATGGCTTCAGGCCCTAATCTGGTTCCGGCCCAGCATGCTGAGCCTTTGGTTAATTCCTCTTCCTGGTGGGAAATGAGAGTTAAATTTGCCCGTCCAGACACCTCCAGCTAGCCTCTCATTGGTTCTCGCTATTCCTGTTCATCTTCCGGAGAAGTTGCAAACTGGGCCAAACAGGAAGTTAAAGGGACTGACTCTCCAAGTCGGGAGAGTGTTAGTAAAGCGTCTGGAAAGTTGCACCCGAGTACCAGGGGGGGAAAACTGAGACATATTTGAACACGTCTCCCGTTCACATGGTTGATCATACTCTGGGTTCCACATGCATGTTTTAGCTGAAGGAAGAATACCTTAAACCTGGGTAATTGAAACCCGTGGAATAGGTACCATGCAATATGACTTCAAAGGGTCTTCATTTGCTCACGAACCTCTCCAATCCTATCACTGCTGCGTTTATGCCCCTGTACACATGCTTGATTCTCTTTCGGAGACATAGCAATCCATAGGTTTTAAGATACTTACTAGTCAGGTATATTCTTAGTCGTTTAATATGCGGTCTTGAGTACATTTCGTTGAGCAAGGAGTAGCTCTTGTCTATTCCATATTTGACTTAAGGAACTTTATCTGTGCTCATTTCAATCTCTGGTTTTATGCAGCACCCCAACTCACCTTTCCCCTTAAGCAAGCATAAGTTGGTTTTCTAAATTTGAGACCCTGTTCTGTTCTGTAATTCAGTTCCTGTGTAGCCAAGTTTACATTCCGTGTATTACTGATATCTTATGATGTTTCTTTTTCTGTGTGACTTATTTCAGTTAGAATCATCATACCTGAATCCACTCATTGTGCTGCTAAGGGCCTGATGACACAGATTTCATTGCTGAGTGATATTGCTTTGTAAGTAAATACCACAATTTCTTTATCCATTTTTCACTTTCTGCGATGTTGAACTTGTACTGTAAACGAGGTTCTTGTAAACAGAGCCGTTCCAAACTTTGGGGTGGCTGTGTCTTTTTGATTTTAATTTCCCTAAGCTATAGGACCATAAGTGGAAGTGCCCTAGGCTCTGTTGCTTTGTTTTTTAGATATTTCAGGAAACACCATACACTTCTCCCAAGTGTCTGTTGGCAATTTACATCCCGCCCATCAGCATAACAAGGCTCCCAGTTCTCAATGGCCTGTTGCCTTTCTGGAGTTTACACTTTTTTCAGATGGCCCTTTTGACCGGGGGGAAGTGAGACTTCATTGTAGTGCAGATTTCCTTTGCAAGCTTGCTTGGTTGGCCAAAAAGGGCGTATGCGTTTTTTCCTGAATATATTCAGGAAAAAACGCATACGCCCTTTTTGGCCAAGTGCATCATTGTGGACGTTCTGCCTCTTTTCCTATGCTTTCAATGCAATTCCAGTCTACCTCCTGAAATCGGTTTCCTGCAATTCTGCCCCGCTTTCAAGTCCTCTTGGCAGCCTTACTTCAGTCTATTTTTGGACGATAGCTGTCATTTATAACTCTGCAGGTTTGTGAATTACAGTGCCCCTGAGCTCCTTTCTTCAACTCGCTTTCTTTTGAGCTGGCCGCAACACCGCAGGATGGCTTCAGGCCCTAATCTGGTTCCGGCCCGGCATGCTGAGCCTTTGGTTAATTCCTCTTCCTGGTGGGAAATGAGAGTTAAATTTGCCCGTCCAGACACCTCCAGCTAGCCTCTCATTGGTTCTCGCTATTCCTGTTCATCTTCCGGAGAAGTTGCAAACTGGGCCAAACAGGAAGTTAAAGGGACTGACTCTCCAAGTCGGGAGAGTGTTAGTAAAGCGTCTGGAAAGTTGCACCCGAGTACCAGGGGAGGAAAACTGAGACATATTTGAACACGTCTCCCGTTCACATGGTTGATCATACTCTGGGTTCCACATGCATGTTTTAGCTGAAGGAAGAATACTTTAACCTGGAGAGTTGAGACCCGTGTAATGGGTACCATGGAATATGACTTCAAAGGGTCTTCATTTGCTCACCGAACCTCTCCAATCCTATCACTGCTGCGTTTATGCCCCTGTACACACGCTTGATTCTCTTTTGGAGACATAGCAATCCATAGGTTTTAAGATACTTACTAGTCAGGTACATTCTTAGGCGTTTAATATGGGGTTTTGAGTCCATTACGTTGAGCAAGGAGTAGCTCTTGTCTATTCCATATTTGGCTTAAGGAACTTTATCTGTGCTCATTTCAATCTCTGGTTTTATGCAGCACCCCAACTCACCTGTCCCCTTAAGCAAGCATAAGGTGGTTTTCTAAATTTGAGACCCTGTTCTGTTTTGGAATGCAGTTCCTGTGTAGCCAAGTTTACATTCCGTGTATTACTGATATCTTATGATGTTTCTTTTTCTGTGTGACTTATTTCAGTTAGAATCATCGTACCTGAATCCACTCATTATGTTGCTACGGGCCTGATGACATAGATTTCATTGCTGAGTGATACTGCATTGTACGTAAGTACCACAAGTTCTTTATCCATTTTTCACTTTCTGCGATGTTGAACTTGTACGGTAAACGAGGTGCTTGTAATCGGAGGCGTCCCACTTTGGGGTGGCTGTGTCTTTTTGATTTTAATTTCCCTAAGCTATAGGACCATAAGTGGAAGTGCCCTAGGCTCTGTTGCTTTGTTTTTTAGATGTTTCAGGAAACACCATACACTTCTCCCGAGTGTCTGTTGGCAATTTACATCCCGCCCATCAGCATAACAAGGCTCCCAGTTCTCCATGGCCTGTCCTGCCTTTCTGGATTTTACACTTTTTTCAGATGGCCCTTTTGACCAGGGAGAAGTGAGACTTCATTGTAGTGCAGATTTCCTTTGCAAGTTTGCTTGGTTGGCCAAAAAGGGCGTATGCGTTTTTTCCTGAATATATTCAGGAAAAAACGCATACGCCCTTTTTGGCCAAGTGCATCATTGTGGACGTTCTGCCTCTTTTCCTATGCTTTCAATGCAATTCCAGTCTACCTCCTGAAATCGGTTTCCTGCAATTCTGCCCCGCTTTCAAGTCCTCTTGGCAGCCTTACTTCAGTCTATTTTTGGACGATAGCTGTCATTTATAACTCTGCAGGTTTGTGAATTACAGTGCCCCTGAGCTCCTTTCTTCAACTCGCTTTCTTGTGATCTGGCCGCAACACCGCAGGATGTCTTCAGGCCCTAATCTGGTTCCGCCATGGCACGCTGAGCCTTTGGTTAATTCCTCTTCCTGGTGGGAAATGAGAGTTAAATTTGCCCGTCCAGACACCTCCAGCTAGTCTCTCATTGGTTCTCGCTATTCCTGTTCATCTTCCGCAGAAATTGCAAACTGGGCCAAACAGGAGGTTAAAGGCACTGACTCTCCAAGTCGGGAGAGTGTTAGTAAAGCGTCTGGAATGTTGCACCCGAGTACCAGGGTACGAAAACTGAGACATATTTGAACACGTCTCCTGATCACACGGTTGATCATACTCTAGGTTCCACATGCATGTTTTAGCTGAAGGAAGAATACCTTAAACCTGGGTAGTTGAAACCCGTGGAATGGGTACCATGTAATATGACTTCAAAGGGTCTTCATTTGCTCACCGAACCTCTCCAATCCTATCACTGCTGCGTTTATGCCCCTGTACACATGCTTGATTCTCTTTCGGAGACATAGCAATCCATAGGTTTTAAGATACTTACTAGTCAGGTACATTCTTAGGCGTTTAATATGCGGTGTTGAGTCCATTTTGTTGAGCAAGGAGTAGCTCTTGTCTATTCCACATTTGGCTTAAGGAACTTTATCTGTGCTCATTTCAATCTCTGGTTTTATGCAGCACCCCAACTCACCTTTCCCCTTAAGCAAGCATAAGTTGGTTTTCTAAATTTGAGACCCTGTTCTGTTCTGTAATTCACTTCCTGTGTAGCCAAGTTTACATTCCGTGTATTACTGATATCTTATGATGTTTCTTTTTCTGTGTGACTTATTTCAGTTAGAATCATCATACCTGAATCCACTCATTGTGCTGCTAAGGGCCTGATGACATAGATTTCATTGCTGAGTGATATTGCTTTGTAAGTAAATACCACAACTTCTTTATCCATTTTACACTTTCTGCGATGTTGAACTTGTACTGTAAACGAGGTTCTTGTAAACAGAGCCGTTCCAAACTTTGGGGTGGCTGTGTCTTTTTGATTTTAATTTCCCTAAGCTATAGGACCATAAGTGGAAGTGCCCTAGGCTCTGTTGCTTTGTTTTTTAGATGTTTCAGGAAACACCATACACTTCTCCCAAGTGTCTGTTGGCAATTTACATCCCGCCCATCAGCATAACAAGGCTCCCAGTTCTCCATGGACTTTTGCCTTTCTGGATTTTACACTTTTTTCAGATGGCCCTTTTGACCGGGGGGAAGTGAGACTTCATTGTAGTGCAGATTTCCTTTGCAAGCTTGCTTGGTTGGCCAAAAAGGGCGTATGCGTTTTTTCCTGAATATATTCAGGAAAAAACGCATACGCCCTTTTTGGCCAAGTGCATCATTGTGGACGTTCTGCCTCTTTTCCTATGCTTTCAATGCAATTCCAGTCTACCTCCTGAAATCGGTTTCCTGCAATTCTGCCCCGCTTTCAAGTCCTCTTGGCAGCCTTACTTCAGTCTATTTTTGGACGATAGCTGTCATTTATAACTCTGCAGGTTTGTGAATTACAGTGCCCCTGAGCTCCTTTCTTCAACTCGCTTTCTTGTGAGCTGGCCGCAACACCGCAGGATGGCTTCAGGCCCTAATCTGGTTCCGGCCCGGCATGCTGAGCCTTTGGTTAGTTCCTCTTCCTGGTGGGAAATGAGAGTTAAATTTGCCCGTCCAGACACCTCCAGCTAGCCTCTCATTGGTTCTCGCTATTCCTGTTCATCTTCCGGAGAAGTTGCAAACTGGGCCAAACAGGAAGTTAAAGGGACTGACTCTCCAAGTCGGGAGAGTGTTAGTAAAGCGTCTGGAAAGTTGCACCCGAGTACCAGGGGGGGAAAACTGAGACATATTTGAACACGTCTCCCGTTCACATGGTTGATCATACTCTGGGTTCCACATGCATGTTTTAGCTGAAGGAAGAATACCTTAAACCTGGGTAATTGAAACCCGTGGAATAGGTACCATGCAATATGACTTCAAAGGGTCTTCATTTGCTCACGAACCTCTCCAATCCTATCACTGCTGCGTTTATGCCCCTGTACACATGCTTGATTCTCTTTCGGAGACATAGCAATCCATAGGTTTTAAGATACTTACTAGTCAGGTACATTCTTAGGCGTTTCATATGCGGTGTTGAGTCCATTTCGTTGAGCAAGGAGTAGCTCTTGTCTATTCCATATTTGGCTTAAGGAACTTTATCTGTGCTCATTTCAATCTCTGGTTTTATGCAGCACCCCAACTCACCTTTCCCCTTAAGCAAGCATAAGTTGGTTTTCTAAATTTGAGACCCTGTTCTGTTCTGTAATTCAGTTCCTGTGTAGCCAAGTTTACATTCCGTGTATTACTGATATCTTATGATGTTTCTTTTTCTGTGTGACTTATTTCAGTTAGAATCATCATACCTGAATCCACTCATTGTGCTGCTAAGGCCTGATGACACAGATTTCATTGCTGAGTGATATTGCTTTGTAAGTAAATACCACAATTTCTTTATCCATTTTTCACTTTCTGCGATGTTGAACTTGTACTGTAAACGAGGTTTTTGTAAACAGAGCCGTTCCAAACATTGGGGTGGCTGTGTCTTTTTAATTTTAATTTCCCTAAGCTATAGGACCATAAGTGGAAGTGCCCTAGGTTCTGTTGCTTTGTTTTTTAGATGTTTCAGGAAACACCATACACTTCTCCCGAGTGGTTGTTGGCAATTTACATCCCGCCAATCAGCATAACAAGGCTCCCAGTTCTCCATGGCCTGTCCTGCCTTTCTGGATTTTACACTTTTTTCAGATGGCCCTTTTGACCGGGGGGAAGTGAGACTTCATTGTAGTGCAGATTTCCTTTGCAAGCTTGCTTGGTTGGCCAAAAAGGGCGTATGCGTTTTTTCCTGAATATATTCAGGAAAAAACGCATACGCTCTTTTTGGCCAAGTGCATCATTGTGGACGTTCTGCCTCTTTTCCTATACTTTCAATGCAATTCCAGTCTACCTCCTGAAATCGGTTTCCTGCAATTCTGCCCCGCTTTCAAGTCCTCTTGGCAGCCTTACTTCAGTCTATTTTTGGACGATAGCTGTCATTTATAACTCTGCAGGTTTGTGAATTACAGTGCCCCTGAGCTCCTTTCTTCAACTCGCTTTCTTGTGACCTGGCCGCAACACCGCAGGATGGCTTCAGGCCCTAATCTGGTTCCGCTACGGCACGCTGAGCCTTTGGTTAATTCCTCTTCCTGGTGGGAAATGAGAGTTAAATTTGCCCATCCAGACACCTCCAGCTAGTCTCTCATTGGTTCTCGCTATTCCTGTTCATCTTCCACAGAAATTGCAAACTGGGCCAAACAGGAGGTTAAAGGGACTGACTCTCCAAGTGGGGAGAGTGTTAGTAAAGCGTCTGGAATGTTGCACCCGGGTACCAGGGGAGGAAAACTGAGACATATTTGAACATGTCTCCCGTTCACATGGTTGATCATACTTGGGTTCCACATGCATGTTTTAGCTGAAGGAAGAATACCTTAAACCTGGAGAGTTAAGACCCGTGGAAAGGGTACCATGCAATATGACTTCAAAGGGTCTTCATTTGCTCACCGAACCTCTCCAATCCTATCACTGCTGCGTTTATGCCCCTGTACACATGCTTGATTCTCTTTCGGAGACATAGCAATCCATAGGTTTTAAGATACTTACTAGTCAGGTACATTCTTAGGCGTTTAATATGCGGTGTTGAGTCCATTTCGTTGAGCAAGGAGTAGCTCTTGTCTATTCCATATTTGACTTAAGGAATTTATCTGTGCTCATTTCAATCTCTGGTTTTATGCAGCACCCCAACTCACCTTCCCCGTTAAGCAAGCGTAAGTTGGTTTTCTAAACTTGAGACACTGTTCTGTTTTGTAATTCAGTTCATGTGTAGCCAAGTTCACATTCTGTGTATTAGTGATACCTTATGATATTTCTTTTCTGTGTGACTTATTTCAGTTCGAATCGTCATACCTGAATCCACTCATTATGCTGCTACTGGCCTGATGACATAGATTTCATTGCTGAGTGATATTGCATTGTACGTAAGTACCACAAGTTCTTTATCCATTTTTCACTTTCTGTGATATTGAACTTGTACCGTAAACGAGGTTCTTGTAAAGAGAGCCGTCCCAAACTTTGGGGTGGCTGTGTCTTTTTGATTTTAATTTCCCTAAGCTATAGGACCATAAGTGGAAGTGCCCTAGGCTCTGTTGCTTTGTTTTTTAGATGTTTCAGGAAACACCATACACTTCTCCAGAGTGGCTGTTGGCAATTTACATCCCGCCCATCAGCATAACAAGGCTCCCAGTTCTCCTTGGCCTGTCGTGCCTTTATGGATTTTACACTTTTTTCAGATGGCCCTTTTGACCGGGGGGAAGTGAGACTTCATTGTAGTGCAGATTTCCTTTGCAAGCTTGCTTGGTTGGCCAAAAAGTGCGTATGCTTTTTTTCCTGAATATATTCAGGAAAAAACGCATACGCCCTTTTTGGCCAAGTGCATCATTGTGGAGTTTCTGACTCTCTTCATATGTTTTCAATGCAATTCCAGTCTACCTCCTGAAATCGGTTTCCTGCAATTCTGCCTTGCTTTCAATGCCTCTTCATAGCCTTACCTCAATATATTTTTTAAAAATAGTTGGCCTTTATAACTCTGCAGGTTTTTGAATTGCAGTGGCCCTTAGCTCCATTTTTTAGCTCTTATTTTTGTGGTCTTGCCCCGTAACCACAGGATTCCTTGAAGCCCTATTTTTCTTCTGGGGCACCTTGCTGTGCCTTTGGTTAATTCTTCTTACTGATGTGATATTAGAGTGACATGTGCCCATTGAAACCGCTACAGCTAGTTTCTCACTGGTTCCCCCTATTCCCATTCATCCTCTGCACTAACTGCAGACTGTGCGATACCAGAACTTAAAGGCTTTGACTCCATGTGGGGATGTTGTTAGTAAAGCGGCTGGAATGTCGATCCGGAGCCCCAGGAGAGGAAAAATGAGGTGCGTTTTAGAAACCTTTCCCGATCATATGGTATACCAGTCGCTGGGTTTCCCAAGCATGGTTTAGCTGTAGGAAGATTCCCTTCAACCTGGAGTGTTGGGACCCTTGGACTGAGTAGCATGAAGTATTGCATTAAACTTTCGGCAGTTGCTCACCAATCCTGTGAGCCCCAAGTGTCCAGCCTTATGTCTTATCCAGCTGTGGGTTTATAGGTGGTCAATCCAGGTTGCATCACAGCCCCTGAGCGAATTTTGTAAGAATTTTTCTCTCTTTCATTGTTTCAGCGTTTTGTTTTTAAAATTTATTTCTATAATGGGGTTTAGCTCATTTTCACTGCTGTGTTTGTGCCGCTCTGCACACACTTGATTCCCTTATGGAGATATATCAATACATGGGTTTTAAGATTCTTATTCCTCAGATATATTTCTCTGCGGTGTATAGGGTGTGTTGAGGCCAGTTCATTGAGCAAGGTGTAGATCTTGTCTAATACCTATTTGGTTTATTGAACGGTATCTGTGCTAATTTCAAACTCTGGTTTTATGCATCACCCCACCTCTCCTTTCCCCTTAAGCTGACATAAGTGTGTTTTCTAAATGTGAGACACTGTTCTGTTCTGTAATTCATTTCTTGTGCAGCCATATTTACCCTCCCTCTATAAGTGATATCTTATGATATGTTTCTTTTTCTGTTTGACTTATTTCAAGTAGTATTATCGGACCTAAATCCACTCTTTATCCTTCTACTAGCCTTATTACATTGAATTCATGGTGAAGAGATATTCCATTGTACATAAGTACCACATCTTCTTTATCCATTGTTCTCTTTCCTGAGATATTTAAGGTGTACTGAAGTTGAGGTTCTTGTAAACAGAGTAGCCCTAAACTGTGGTGTGCTTGTGTCTTGTTGATTTTTAGACTTCCCTAGATATACTCCCATGATTGGAAGTGTCCTATGCTCTGTAGCTCTGTTTTTTAGATGATTTAGGAACCACCATACACTTCTCCAGAGTGGCTCTCGGCAGTTCACACACTGCCCATCAGCGTATAAAGGCTCCCTGTTCTCCATGGCCTGTCCTGCATTTCTGGTTTTTACAATTTTTTAGGATGGCCCTTTTGACCGGTGGGAAGTGAGACTTCTTTGTTGTGCACATTTGCATTGCTTGCTTGCTTCGTTGCCCATAAAGTGCGTAAGCGTTTTTTCCTGGATATAATCAGGAAAAAACGCATACGCCCTTTTGGGCCAACTGCATCATTGTCGAAATTCTGCCGCTTTTCATGTGCGTTAAAGACGAGTCCAATCTATCTCTTGAAATCTGTTTCTTGCAATTCTGTCTTGCATTCAGATCCTCTTCTTTGCCTTACCTCAACATATTTTTGGACGTTAGTTTTCATTTATAACTCTGCAGGTTTGTGAATTGCAGTGACCCTGAGCTCCATTTTTTAAGTTGCTCTTTTGTGAGCTGGCCTCAAACCCGCAGGATTGCTTCAGGCCCTATTTTGGCTCCGGCGAGGCAGGCTGAGCCTTCCTTTAATTCTTACTCTTAATGGGAAATTAGAGTGATATGTGCCCGTCCAAACCCCTACAACTCTTCTCTCATTGGTTCCCCCTCTTCCCGTTCATCCTCCTCACAATTTGCAAAATGTGTGAAACAGAAGTTTAAATGTGCTGATTCTCCAAGTGGGGAGATTCTAAGTAGCGTGGCTGGAATGGTGAACAGGAGCACCAGGAGAGGATAAATGAGGTGCATTTTAGACACATCTCCCGATCACATGGTGTACAGTCCTCTGGGTTTTCCATGCATGTTTTAGCTGTAGGAAGATCCCTTGAACCTGCAGATTTGGGACCCATTGAATGGGTACCAGGGAGTATTACTTTAAAGGGTGTGCATTTCCTCACCCAACCTCACATTTCTCTTAGCGCAAACAGTTTCCAGCCTTATGTCTCATCCTGCTGTGGGTCTAGATGTGTTCAATCCATGTTGCATCACCGTCCCTGAGGAAAAGTTGTAAGAGGTTTTCTTTGTCTCTCTGTCATTTATTTTTTTCAATTTATTACTATATTGGTTACAGCTGATTTTCAAAGCTCTGTTTCTTGCTGCTGTACATCCACTTGATTCGCGTACAGAGAGACATCAATAAATTCTTTTTCAGATTCTTACCAGTCGTATATATTCTTTTCCGGTGACTTGAGTGTGCTGAGTGCAGTTCTTTTAGCTACCGTGTAGGCCTTGTTGATTATCAGTTTGGTATTTGGAATGGTATCTTTGCTAATTTCAACCTCCTGGATGATGCCTCACCCCTCCCCACCTTTCCCGTTTAGCAGCCTTATGCGTGTTTTCTACATATTTGACTATGTTTTTGTTTTGTAATTTATTTCATGTGTAGCCATTTTGGATTCCACCTTTAAGTGATATCTTATGATATGTGTCTTTTTCTTTTTGAATTCTGTCACTTAGAATGATCATACGTAACTCCTCCGGAGTTGTTACAACTGGCCATATTTCATTGATTTCCAGGCTGAATAATATTCCACTCTACCTAAGTACCACATCTCTATCCATTTTTTCCCTCCAGAGACATTTAAGTTATATCCTAGTCGAGGATCTTTTAAACAGAGAGGGGGTAAACATTGGGGTGCCTGTGTCCTCTCGATTTTTGTTTTTCCCAAGATATACGCCCATGAGTGCAAGTGCCCTATGCTCTGTAGCTCATTTTTTAGATGCTTTAGTAAACACAATACACTTCTCCAGAATGGCCGTTGGCAATATACATTTCCACTATAAGTCTCACAGGGCTCCCTCTTCTCGTTGCCCTGTCCTGCATTTCTGTTGTTTACGCTTTATGAGGATGGCTCTTCTGACTGATGCGAAGTGATATCTTTTGTAGTATTGACTTCCAGTGCCCACCTGTTTGGTTGGCTAAAAAAGTGTATGCCCTTTTCTTGAATATATACAGAAAAGAACGCATACACCCTTTTTGGCCAACTGCAATGTTGGCAATGTTGGCAATGTTCAGCTCCTTTTCTTGTGCTTAATGGCGAGTCCTTTCTACCTCCTCAAATCCCTTTCCTGCCATTCTCCCTTGCTTACAAGTCCTTTTCTCTGACTTTCCTCAAGACATTTTTCAGTGATGGATATTTTCAACTCTGCAGTTTTGTGAATTTTACTGCCCCTGAGTTCCATTGTTCAACTCGTGTTTATGGGAACTGGCCACAAAGCAGCGGGATTTCCTCAAGCCCTATACTGTTTCCATGGGCAACCCTAGCCTTTGGTCAATTCGTCTTCCTGATTGGAAATTAGAGTGACATGTGCCTGTCTGAACACCTAGGACTTGTCTCTCATTGTTCCTCATCCTTCCGCTTCATCCTCTGGACAAATTCCAAACTGTACGCAACAGGATGTTGACAGTGCTGACATCTCCAAGTGGGGAGACTGTTAGTAAAGACGCTGGAGGGGTGAACCCGAGCACCAGGAGATGAGGAGATGAGATGCCTTTTCCAAACTCTTCCCGATCAGACGGTATACCATCCTCTGGGTGTGACAGACATGTTTTAGCAGTAGGAAGAGTCCCATTCATGTAAGGAGAACACCAGGGCTTTTTCAAAATCAGTGTCTCCCCGAAACCCAAACTGGGGAATTTTTTAAGCTACAGCTACACATATGTTCATTAAGGGCCTTGGGAAGTAGGCAGAGTCCAAACTTTAGATGATTGAAGTCTTCAGGGTCAGAAGCACTCACCACCAGCTTCCCTTAGGCTACACTTTAACTGTCATTGATAGATGATGTCAATAAAAATATCTATTCTTTTTCAGATTATTTCCCCTTATAGGTTATTGCAAAATGTTGAGTGTAGTTCCCTGTGCTATACAGTAGTTCCTTGTTGATGATCTATTTTATACATAGCAGTGTGTATGTGTTCATTCCAAACTGTTAATTTATCCCTCCTCCCACCTTTCCCCTTTGGTAATAATAAATTATAAGATTTTATACTTCTCAGAAATGGGGGAGCTGAAAGAGAGGTATCATTTTCAATGGAAAAGCATTTAAAACAAGATTGAAGGTTTAACCAAGATTATTAGCTGTACATCCTTGGAAAGAAATCACTTCGTTTCTCTAATATTGACCTGACAAATAAGACAAACCTTTTCACTGAACTTGCTTATAAAAAGTGATGGAAATATCAAATGGAAGTGTTAAAAACATCTTATTTTACCCGAGCCTTATACACTGTTCTATGTTAACTACAGTTTGGCTCACACATCTGTTCATTGAGGTTACAATAGTCTCAATTTCTGTTACTGATCCTCCAGAGTGGACCCCAACAAGTGTCCCCCTGCCCAGTGTCATTGGGGCCAACAGATCGAGACTGAGTTTGGTTCACAAGCAAAGGAAACTTTATATTTTGATCAGAGAATGGAGAGGTGAGAGCATGCACTACCCCGTGGGCTGTGGGCTGGGCTGCTGTGTAGAGATCCTGTCAGAGTCAGTGGGAGGGAGGGAGGCGGCGGAGCTCTCGAGGGCCGGGTTGGCTGTAGCTCAGGCTCTATATCGTGGAGTCTGCACTGGGCCCCAGGAGCTGAGGTGTCGCCCCAGCCATTCTGCACTAGGAAATCTGGTCTGAAGTGCCGGGTGTGGAACCTCTGCATGCGGGACCCTAGGAGCACGTGAAATTAGACAAAGCACAAAGGATAAAAAAGGTTAGACTTGACTTTATTGCCCAGATTCTATTTTTATCTCCCAGGGATTTTTAATGGGCTTTGCTGGGGACAAACCCCTCCTCTGCCTTTTGTCCCGTTCCTCATTCTTGGAGTGCTGAGGGTGCAGACCCTTCTTCTGTAACTGCTGAGTGCTGAGTTGGGAGCCCTCATACCCTGGGGCGAGGGTCAGAGCTTCTCCCCAGCAGCCTCCCGGTGACGTTGATTGTCCCCAGGACCCCTGCCTCCCTGCTCGTCCACCTGAGCACCAGCATTGGAAGTGTTATAGATTCTAATGACCTTTAAGGGTCCAGGAAAGAGATGTGCAGAGACGCTGTGGGGGCCGGTTTCACCCCGCCCCACATTTGTTCGGCCACCTTAGGCTGACCGTCTCTGCCAGCCTAGATGCTCTGACCAGTAGTCTGCGCTTTCTTCAGTTAGGCCCCTGAATTAACGTACAAACAGCACCAGGTGTCAGAGCCCTGCCCGCTCAACTCCCAGACAGTCCAGGGTCAGTGGTGACCAAGGACCATGATGGCTACTGAGTCAACAGCCTTTTGAAGTAAACAGGAGTCCAGCCGGTCTTATTGGCCACCATCATCACGGTGTCTGTAGGCTTTTCTATGGTGACAGTGTGGTATACTGTTCCCCCGCCAAGATTATTAGCTCCCCTCTGGGTGCAGTAAGTCCTGCAAGCAGTAGTCTACTCTTTTGGGACACACTCTTGTTGTTTTATGAGAGAAACTCCAGGTCAAGTGATGTTCACACGAGTCGTCATGGTGCCCTGTTGCCCCCGGTTATCTCTCTGGATGTTGGAGTTGGAGGGCCTCCTCACTCAAGGTCGGTGTGCCCACGGAGCAAACCCTGCAACTTCAGGGCATGGTTGGTGGTTAGGATCACCACGTGGGGTCCTTTTCCCTTAGGAGGGAGGTGGCCTTTTGGGCTGCTGATTTCCAGGTTTTTAGATACCGCCAGTATCTTGGCCAGATGTGGCAGTGGGCCAAGCCCCTTAGTGACCGTAGTTTATCCTACCTGGATGGCATTCTTGCATTGTTCCATTTCAAGTGGTCCCAGTTTTTGCACTAATTCTCCAATGGCGATTCACCTTTCACCGGGAATGGAAAGGTCAAAGGGTTTAGCTAAATTAGGGAGTTCCAGGGCAAGGGTCTGAATTGACTGCTCTTTCCATTCTTGAAAGGCCACTTCTGGATTCTATTCAAAAGGATCATCATCTTTTCCTTTCAGTGTTTCATATAGAGGCCCAGCTAGTAGACTGTAGTTAGGGATCCAGAAGCAGCAAACCCTGGCCTCCCCAGGAACCCCTAAGCTGTCTTCTAGTTTTAGAAAGGGGTAAGGCTGAAAATGGTTTCTTCCCTTTCCTGGGATGGGCTTCTCTGACCTTCTGTGAGAATGAAGCCCAGGCAGGTCACCGCAGTCTGTGATATTTGAGCTTTTTCTTGGACAACTTCTATCCTTTATTGGCTTGGTAGTTCAGAGGCCTCCTTAGTAGGGCTGGTGATCAGAATGTCGTCTGCATATTGAAGGAGGGTTTCCTTTTCCAGAGGTAGAACTTTTAGGTCTTTAGCTAAGCTTTCCCCAAAGATGGTGTGGGAATTTTTGCACCCTTGGGGCCAGACGGCCCGGAAGTATTGTTTTAGTTGTATGTTGAGTCCTACCACTCACAAGCCAAAATTTCTTGTGACTCTGGGACTAATGGAATACAAAAGAAGGCATCATTGAAGACTAATACAGAATACCATGTCCTGGTGGTTGGTAGAATGACCAGCAGGGTGTAGGAATTAGGAGCAACTGGAGGTATATCCTCGGTGGCTTCACTGACTGTCCTGACATCCTTTACCAGGTCCCCAGCAGCCCATGGGGCTCTCGTGGTCAGAACAATCCCAGAATATGGAGCTCACCTGGGCAGGTACCCCACCCCCACCCCAGCCCACGGGGCTCTCGTGGTCAGGCCCCTCCCAGGATACAGAGCTACCCTTGCAGGTACCGTGGCAGGGCTGGGCACACAGGAACCGTGCACATAGCCCTCATTGCAGAGCACCCCCAGCTCACCTGTCGCTCAGAGCTGACACAGAGCACCTCAGAGCAGGACTTGAACTAACAAACAGCAGCTGCGACAGGTCTGTGACCCTGGGCATCACTCCGTGAGGCCTCCCTCCACCTGGTCATCCAGACACTTCCACTGCACCCGGGGCACCAGGCCTCTGTCTCCAACCACCACCCACCCCTCCTCTCCCTGACTCCTGGGTTCCTCTCATTAGGAGAGGGTTTTCTTGAAGTTGTCTCCCACTCATGGGCCAGATAAAATGATTAGAAAACAAGCCAAAGCTGCAGCCCCTTGTCTATCCTGACTCTCAGGAGCCCACACCTGTTCCTTGGACCTGGCCGGTTCAGCAAGTTCCATTTTCTGCAACTGTGAGCCCCTGAGGGGTGATGATTGGCTGACCTGGGCAGCCTTACCGTGCCGGCCAGCCCTCCCCAGGTGTGCCTGGGTTGAGATCAATATAAATACCACTCCAGGCAGCAAGAGCCCCTGCAGCCGTGCCTGACGCCATTTTCTCTGCCCTGTCAGCAGTCTCGGGGCTGGGCTGGTGGGAGGGAGTGAGAGGCCACGGCTTTGTGGGTGGCCCAGTGTGAGTGGGGCTCTGCTGGACTTTCTGCAGCAGTTGCCAGGCTGCCACCTGCTAAAGAAGAGGATGTGTCACCCATACCTGCTGCTGGAATTTCTCCCTGGGCAGAGGTGAGGAAGGAAAAAAGCAGTGGGGGCAGGGACAGGACGGGTATCTCAGGCAGGGAAATGGAAATCTTCCAGAAGAGCACCCAGGGCCAGGACCATCCTGGCTGGCCTGCAGGCACCAAGTCAGCCGGCATGCTGTCACTCGTGTGGCTCTATGGCCCTTCCTCTAGGCTTTCAAGTCCTTGTATATATTCAGGTGTTTTACCTGGGACGGGTGGGAATAGTTCAGCAGCAACTGGCCTGGGGCTCAGCTCACGTTTACTCACAGATGCCTCGGCACGGTGCCCCAGCTTTGCAATGAGGACGCTTGTTGCGTGGGGGCTGCTGGCTGAATGGGAGACGATTCCCCACCACTGACCAACTTCAGAATTGTTTACAACTGGAGCAAGTGCCCTGATACGGTTTTCCTCTGTGTAACTGGTGGGTTCTGTGTTTTTTTTCTCTTTTTCGTTTTTGGTTCAAGGTAGATTTTATTCCTCTTTTTTGTATTTACAGATATAAGCATGGAAATAATTTATTCATATAAATACATGTATGTGCAGGGAATAATTGTTTTTTCTGTTTTATTTTGTAAATTTTACTTCTTTTTAATTTTGAATTTTATTTTATATTTTTATACAGCAGGTTCTTATTGGTTATCTATTTTATACATATAAATGTATACATGCCAATCCCAGTCTCTCAACTCCTCCCACCACCAACCCCCCAACAGCTTTCCCCCCTTGTTGTCCATACGTTTGTTGTCTACATCTGTTGCTCTATTTATGCCTTGCAAAATGGTTAATCTGTACAGTTTTTCTAGGTTCCACATATATGCATGAATATACAAGATTTGTTTTTCTCTTTCTGACTTACTTCACTCTGTATGACAGTCTCTAGATCCATCGACGTCTCTACAAATGACCCAATTTCATTCCTTTTCATGGCTTAGTAATATTCCATTTTATATATGTACCACAGCTTTATGCATTCGTCTGTCTGTGGGCATTTAGGTTGCTTCCATTACCTCGATATTGTAAATAGTGATGCAATGAACATTGCGGTGAATGACTCTTTTTGATTTATGGTTTTGTCTGGGTATATGTCCAGTACTGGGATTGCTGTATCATATGGTAATTCTATTGTTAGTTTCTTAAGAAATTCCATATTGTTCTCCATAATGACTGTATCAATTTATATTCCCAACAATAGTGGAAGAGGGTTCCTTTTCTCCACACCCTTTCCAGCATTTTTTGTTTGTAGATTTTCAATGATGCCTATTCTACCAGGTGTGAGGTGATACCTCATTGTTGAATCCATTTCGTTGAGCAAGGGGTAGCTCTTGTCTATTACATATTTGGCTTATGGAACGGTATCTGTGCTAATTTCAAACTCTGCTTTTATGCAGCACCCCAACTCACCTTCCCCCTTAAGCAGGCATAAGTTGGTTTTCTAAACTTGAGACCCTGTTCTGTTTTGTAATTCAGTTCATGTGTAGCCAAGTTCACATTCCGTGTATTAGTGATACCTTATGATGTTTCTTTTTCTGTGTGACTTATTTCACTTAGAATCATCGTGCCTCAATGCACTCATTATGCTGGTACGGGCCTGGTGACATAGATTTCATTGCTGAGTGGTATTCTGTTGTACAGAAGTACCGCAACTTCTTTATCCATTATTTGCTCTCTGGGATATTTAACTTGTGCCGTAGAAGAGATTCCTGTAAAAAGAGCCGTCCCAAATTTTGGGGCTGCTGTCTCTTTTTGATATTAATTTCCCTAAGCTATAGGACCATAAGTGGAAGTGCCCTAGGCTCTGTTGCTTTGTTTTTTAGATGTTTCAGGAAACACCATACACTTCTCCCGAGTGTCTGTTGGCAATTTACATCCCGCCCATCAGCATAACAAGGCTCCCAGTTCTCCATGGCCTGTCCTGCCTTTCTGGATTTTACACTTTATTCTGATGGCCCTTTTGACCGGGCGGAAGTGAGACTTCATTGTAGTGCAGATTTCCTTTGCAAGCTTGCTTGGTTGGCCAAAAAGGGCGTATGCGTTTTTTCCTGAATATATTCAGGAAAAAACGCATATGCCCTTTTGGCAAAGTGCATCATTGTGGACGTTCTGCCTCTTTTCCTACGCTTTCAATGCAATTCCAGTCTACCTCCTGAAATCGGTATCCTGCAATTCTGCCCCGCTTTCAAGTCCTCTTGGAAGCCTTACTTCAGTATATTTTTGGACGATAGCTGTCATTTATAACTCTGCAGCTTTGTGAATTACAGAGACCCTGAGCTCCTTTCTTCAACTCGCTTTCTTTTGAGCTGGCCGCAACACCGCAGGATGTCTTCAGGCCCTAATCTGGTTCCGGCACGGCACGCTGAGCCTTTGGTTATTTCCTCTTCCTGGTGGGAAATGAGAGTTAAATTTGCCCGTCCAGACACCTCCAGCTAGTCTCTCATTGGTTCTCCCTATTCCTGTTCATCTTCCGCAGAAATTGCAAACTGGGCCAAACAGGAGGTTAAAGGCGCTGACTCTCCAAGTTGGGAGAGTGTTAGTAAAGGGTCTGGAATGTTGCACCCGAGTACCAGGGGAGGAAAACTGAGACATATTTGAACACGTCTCCCGTTCACACGGTTGATCATACTCGGGGTTCCACATGCATGTTTTAGCTGAAGGAAGAATACCTTAAACCTGGAGAGTTGAGACCCGTGGAATGGGTACCATGCAATAGGACTTCAAAGGGTCTTCATTTGCTCACCGAACCTCTCCAATCCTATCACTGCTGCGTTTATGCCCCTGTACACACGCTTGATTCTCTTTCGGAGACATAGCAATCCATAGGTTTTAAGATACTTACTAGTCAGGTACATTCTTAGGCGTTTAATATGGGGTGTTGAGTCCATTTCGTTGAGCAAGGAGTAGCTCTTGTCTATTCCATATTTGGCTTAAGGAACTTTATCTGTGCTCATTTCAATCTCTGGTTTTATGCAGCACCCCAACTCACCTTCCCCCTTAAGCAAGCGTAAGTTGGTTTTCTAAACTTGAGACACTGTTCTGTTTTGTAATTCAGTTCATGTGTAGCCAAGTTCACATTCTGTGTATTAGTGATACCTTATGATGTTTCTTTTCTGTGTGACTTATTTCAGTTCGAATCATCATACCTGAATCCACTCATTATGCTGCTACGGGCCTGATGACATAGATTTCATTGCTGAGTGATATTGCATTGTACGTAAGTACCACAAGTTCTTTATCCATTTTTCACTTTCTGCGATATTGAACTTGTACCGTAAACGAGGTTCTTGTAAACAGAGCCGTCCCAAACTTTGGGGTGGCTGTGTCTTTTTGATTTTAATTTCCCTAAGCTATAGGACCATAAGTGGAAGTGCCCTAGGCTCTGTTGCTTTGTTTTTTAGATGTTTCAGGAAACACCATACACTTCTCCAGAGTGGCTGTTGGCAATTTACATCCCGCCCATCAGCATAAGAAGGCTCCCAGTTCTCCATGGCCTGTCGTGCCTTTATGGATTTTACACTTTTTTCAGATGGCCCTTTTGACCGGGTGGAAGTGAGACTTCATTGTAGTGCAGATTTCCTTTGCAAGCTTGCTTGGTTGGCCAAAAAGTGCGTATGCGTTTTTTCCTGAATATATTCAGGAAAAAACGCATACGCCCTTTTTGGCCAAGTGCATCATTGTCGAGTTTCTGACTCTCTTCATATGCTTTCAATGCAATTCCAGTCTACCTCCTGAAATCGGTTTCCTGCAATTCTGCCTTGCTTTCAATGCCTCTTCATAGCCTTACCTCAATATATTTTTTAAAAATAGTTGGCCTTTATAACTCTGCAGGTTTTTGAATTGCAGTGGCCCTTAGCTCCATTTTTTAGCTCTTATTTTTGTGGTCTTGCCCCATAACCACAGGATTCCTTGAAGCCCTATTTTTCTTCTGGGGCACCTTGCTGTGCCTTTGGTTAATTCTTCTTACTGATGTGATATTAGAGTGACATGTGCCCATTGAAACCGCTACAGCTAGTTTCTCACTGGTTCCCCCTATTCCCATTCATCCTCTGCACTAACTGCAGACTGTGCGATACCAGAACTTAAAGGCATTGACTCCATGTGGGGATGTTGTTAGTAAAGCGGCTGGAATGTCGATCCGGAGCCCCAGGAGAGGAAAAATGAGGTGCGTTTTAGAAACCTTTCCCGATCATATGGTATACCAGTCGCTGGGTTTCCCAAGCATGGTTTAGCTGTAGGAAGATTCCCTTCAACCTGGAGTGTTGGGACCCTTGGACTGAGTAGCATGAAGTATTGCATTAAACTTTCGGCAGTTGCTCACCAATCCTGTGAGCCCCAAGTGTCCAGCCTTATGTCTTATCCAGCTGTGGGTTTATATGTGGTCAATCCAGGTTGCATCACAGCCCCTGAGCGAATTTTGTAAGAATTTTTCTCTCTTTCATTGTTTGAGCGTTTTGTTTTTAAAATTTATTTCTATAATGGGGTTTAGCTCCTTTTCACTGCTGTGTTTGTGCCGCTCTGCACACACTTGATTCCCTTATGGAGATATATCAATACATGGGTTTTAAGATTCTTATTCCTCAGATATATTTCTCTGCGGTGTATAGGGTGTGTTGAGGCCTGTTCATTGAGCAAGGTGTAGAATTTGTCTAATACCTATTTGGTTTATTGAACGGTATCTGTGCTAATTTCAAACTCTGGTTTTATGCATCACCCCACCTCTCCTTTCCCCTTAAGCTGACATAAGTGTGTTTTCTAAATGTGAGACACTGTTCTGTTCTGTAATTCATTTCTTGTGCAGCCATATTTACCCTCCCTCTATAAGTGATATCTTATGATATGTTTCTTTTTCTGTTTGACTTATTTCAAGTAGTATTATCGGACCTAAATCCACTCTTTATCCTTCTACTAGCCTTATTACATTGATTTCATGGTGAAGAGATATTCCATTGTACATAAGTACCACATCTTCTTTATCCATTGTTCTCTTTCCTGGGATATTTAAGGTGTACTGAAGTTGAGGTTCTTGTAAACAGAGTAGCCCTAAACTGTGGTGTGCTTGTGTCTTGTTGATTTTTAGACTTCCCTAGATATACTCCCATGATTGGAAGTGTCCTATGCTCTGTAGCTCTGTTTTTTAGATGATTTAGGAACCACCATACACTTCTCCAGAGTGGCTCTCGGCAGTTCACACACTGCCCATCAGCGTATAAAGGCTCCCTGTTCTCCATGGCCTGTCCTGCATTTCTGGTTTTTACAATTTTTTAGGATGGCCCTTTTGACCGGTGGGAAGTGAGACTTCTTTGTTGTGCACATTTGCATTGCTTGCTTGCTTCATTGCCCATAAAGTGCGTATGCGTTTTTTCCTGGATATAATCAGGAAAAAACGCATACGCCCTTTTGGGCCAACTGCATCATTGTCGAAATTCTGCCGCTTTTCATGTGCGTTAAAGACGAGTCCAATCTATCTCTTGAAATCTGTTTCTTGCAATTCTGTCTTGCATTCAGATCCTCTTCTTTGCCTTACCTCAACATATTTTTGGACGTTAGTTTTCATTTATAACTCTGCAGGTTTGTGAATTGCAGTGACCCTGAGCTCCATTTTTTAAGTTGCTCTTTTGTGAGCTGGCCTCAAACCCGCAGGATTGCTTCAGGCCCTATTTTGGCTCCGGCGAGGCAGGCTGAGCCTTCCTTTAATTCTTACTCTTAATGGGAAATTAGAGTGATATGTGCCCGTCCAAACCCCTACAACTCTTCTCTCATTGGTTCCCCCTCTTCCCGTTCATCCTCCTCACAATTTGCAAAATGTGTGAAACAGAAGTTTAAATGTGCTGATTCTCCAAGTGGGGAGATTCTAAGTAGCGTGGCTGGAATGGTGAACAGGAGCACCAGGAGACGATAAATGAGGTGCATTTTAGACACATCTCCCGATCACATGGTGTACAGTCCTCTGGGTTTTCCATGCATGTTTTAGCTGTAGGAAGATCCCTTGAACCTGCAGATTTGGGACCCATTGAATGGGTACCAGGTAGTATTACTTTAAAGGGTGTGCATTTCCTCACCCAACCTCACATTTCTCTTAGCGCAAACAGTTTCCAGCCTTATGTCTCATCCTGCTGTGGGTCTAGATGTGTTCAATCCATGTTGCATCACCGTCCCTGAGGAAAAGTTGTAAGAGGTTTTCTCTGTCTCTCTGTCGTTTATTTTTTTCAATTTATTACTATATTGGTTACAGCTGATTTTCAAAGCTCTGTTTCTTGCTGCTGTACATCCACTTGATTCACGTACAGAGAGACATCAATAAATTCTTTTTCAGATTCTTACCAGTCGTATATATTCTTTTCCGGTGACTTGAGTGTGCTGAGTGCAGTTCTTTTAGCTACCGTGTAGGCCTTGTTGATTATCAGTTTGGTATTTGGAATGGTATCTTTGCTAATTTCAACCTCCTGGATGATGCCTCACCCCTCCCCACCTTTCCCGTTTAGCAGCCTTATACGTGTTTTCTACATATTTGACTATGTTTTTGTTTTGTAATTTATTTCATGTGTAGCCATTTTGGATTCCACCTTTAAGTGATATCTTATGATATGTGTCTTTTTCTTTTTGAATTCTGTCACTTAGAATGATCATACGTAACTCCTCCGGAGTTGTTACAACTGGCCATATTTCATTGATTTCCAGGCTGAATAATATTCCACTCTACCTAAGTACCACATCTCTATCCATTTTTTCCCTCCAGAGACATTTAAGTTATATCCTAGTTGAGGATCTTTTAAACAGAGAGGGGGTAAACATTGGGGTGCCTGTGTCCTCTCGATTTTTGTTTTTCCCAAGATATACGCCCATGAGTGCAAGTGCCCTATGCTCTGTAGCTCATTTTTTAGATGCTTTAGTAAACACAATACACTTCTCCAGAATGGCCGTTGGCAATATACATTTCCACTATAAGTCTCACAGGGCTCCCTCTTCTCGTTGCCCTGTCCTGCATTTCTGTTGTTTACGCTTTATGAGGATGGCTCTTCTGACTGATGCGAAGTGATATCTTTTGTAGTATTGACTTCCAGTGCCCACCTGTTTGGTTGGCTAAAAAAGTGTATGCCCTTTTCTTGAATATATACAGAAAAGAACGCATACACCCTTTTTGGCCAACTGCAATGTTGGCAATGTTGGCAATGTTCAGCTCCTTTTCTTGTGCTTAATGGCGAGTCCTTTCTACCTCCTCAAATCCCTTTCCTGCCATTCTCCCTTGCTTACAAGTCCTTTTCTCTGACTTTCCTCAAGACATTTTTCAGTGATGGATATTTTCAACTCTGCAGTTTTGTGAATTTTACTGCCCCTGAGTTCCATTGTTCAACTCGTGTTTATGGGAACTGGCCACAAAGCAGCGGGATTTCCTCAAGCCCTATACTGTTTCCATGGGCAACCCTAGCCTTTGGTCAATTCGTCTTCCTGATTGGAAATTAGAGTGACATGTGCCTGTCTGAACACCTAGGACTTGTCTCTCATTGTTCCTCATCCTTCCGCTTCATCCTCTGGACAAATTCCAAACTGTACGCAACAGGATGTTGACAGTGCTGACATCTCCAAGTGGGGAGACTGTTAGTAAAGACGCTGGAGGGGTGAACCCGAGCACCAGGAGATGAGGAGATGAGATGCCTTTTCCAAACTCTTCCCGATCAGACGGTATACCATCCTCTGGGTGTGACAGACATGTTTTAGCAGTAGGAAGAGTCCCATTCATGTAAGGAGAACACCAGGGCTTTTTCAAAATCAGTGTCTCCCCGAAACCCAAACTGGGGAATTTTTTAAGCTACAGCTACACATATGTTCATTAAGGGCCTTGGGAAGTAGGCAGAGTCCAAACTTTAGATGATTGAAGTCTTCAGGGTCAGAAGCACTCACCACCAGCTTCCCTTAGGCTACACTTTAACTGTCATTGATAGATGATGTCAATAAAAATATCTATTCTTTTTCAGATTATTTCCCCTTATAGGTTATTGCAAAATGTTGAGTGTAGTTCCCTGTGCTATACAGTAGTTCCTTGTTGATGATCTATTTTATACATAGCAGTGTGTATGTGTTCATTCCAAACTGTTAATTTATCCCTCCTCCCACCTTTCCCCTTTGGTAATAATAAATTATAAGATTTTATACTTCTCAGAAATGGGGGAGCTGAAAGAGAGGTATCATTTTCAATGGAAAAGCATTTAAAACAAGATTGAAGGTTTAACCAAGATTATTAGCTGTACATCCTTGGAAAGAAATCACTTCGTTTCTCTAATATTGACCTGACAAATAAGACAAACCTTTTCACTGAACTTGCTTATAAAAAGTGATGGAAATATCAAATGGAAGTGTTAAAAACATCTTATTTTACCCGAGCCTTATACACTGTTCTATGTTAACTACAGTTTGGCTCACACATCTGTTCATTGAGGTTACAATAGTCTCAATTTCTGTTACTGATCCTCCAGAGTGGACCCCAACAAGTGTCCCCCTGCCCAGTGTCATTGGGGCCAACAGATCGAGACTGAGTTTGGTTCACAAGCAAAGGAAACTTTATATTTTGATCAGAGAATGGAGAGGTGAGAGCATGCACTACCCCGTGGGCTGTGGGCTGGGCTGCTGTGTAGAGATCCTGTCAGAGTCAGTGGGAGGGAGGGAGGCGGCGGAGCTCTCGAGGGCCGGGTTGGCTGTAGCTCAGGCTCTATATCGTGGAGTCTGCACTGGGCCCCAGGAGCTGAGGTGTCGCCCCAGCCATTCTGCACTAGGAAATCTGGTCTGAAGTGCCGGGTGTGGAACCTCTGCATGCGGGACCCTAGGAGCACGTGAAATTAGACAAAGCACAAAGGATAAAAAAGGTTAGACTTGACTTTATTGCCCAGATTCTATTTTTATCTCCCAGGGATTTTTAATGGGCTTTGCTGGGGACAAACCCCTCCTCTGCCTTTTGTCCCGTTCCTCATTCTTGGAGTGCTGAGGGTGCAGACCCTTCTTCTGTAACTGCTGAGTGCTGAGTTGGGAGCCCTCATACCCTGGGGCGAGGGTCAGAGCTTCTCCCCAGCAGCCTCCCGGTGACGTTGATTGTCCCCAGGACCCCTGCCTCCCTGCTCGTCCACCTGAGCACCAGCATTGGAAGTGTTATAGATTCTAATGACCTTTAAGGGTCCAGGAAAGAGATGTGCAGAGACGCTGTGGGGGCCGGTTTCACCCCGCCCCACATTTGTTCGGCCACCTTAGGCTGACCGTCTCTGCCAGCCTAGATGCTCTGACCAGTAGTCTGCGCTTTCTTCAATTAGGCCCCTGAATTAACGTACAAACAGCACCAGGTGTCAGAGCCCTGCCCGCTCAACTCCCAGACAGTCCAGGGTCAGTGGTGACCAAGGACCATGATGGCTACTGAGTCAACAGCCTTTTGAAGTAAACAGGAGTCCAGCCGGTCTTATTGGCCACCATCATCACGGTGTCTGTAGGCTTTTCTATGGTGACAGTGTGGTATACTGTTCCCCCGCCAAGATTATTAGCTCCCCTCTGGGTACAGTAAGTCCTGCAAGCAGTAGTCTACTCTTTTGGGACACACTCTTGTTGTTTTATGAGAGAAACTCCAGGTCAAGTGATGTTCACACGAGTCGTCATGGTGCCCTGTTGCCCCCGGTTATCTCTCTGGATGTTGGAGTTGGAGGGCCTCCTCACTCGAGGTCGGTGTGCCCACGGAGCGAACCCTGCAACTTCAGGGCATGGTTGGTGGTTAGGATCACCACGTGGGGTCCTTTTCCCTTAGGAAGGAGGTGGCCTTTTGGGCTGCTGATTTCCAGGTTTTTAGATACCGCCAGTATCTTGGCCAGATGTGGCAGTGGGCCAAGCCCCTTAGTGACCGTAGTTTATCCTACCTGGATGGCATTCTTGCATTGTTCCATTTCAAGTGGTCCCAGTTTTTGCACTAATTCTCCAATGGCGATTCACCTTTCACCGGGAATGTAAAGGTCAAAGGGTTTAGCTAAATTAGGGAGTTCCAGGGCAAGGGTCTGAATTGACTGCTCTTTCCATTCTTGAAAGGCCACTTCTGGATTCTATTCAAAAGGATCATCATCTTTTCCTTTCAGTGTTTCATATAGAGGCCCAGCTAGTAGACTGTAGTTAGGGATCCAGAAGCAGCAAACCCTGGCCTCCCCAGGAACCCCTAAGCTGTCTTCTAGTTTTAGAAAGGGGTAAGGCTGAAAATGGTTTCTTCCCTTTCCTGGGATGGGCTTCTCTGACCTTCTGTGAGAATGAAGCCCAGGCAGGTCACCGCAGTCTGTGATATTTGAGCTTTTTCTTGGACAACTTCTATCCTTTATTGGCTTGGTAGTTCAGAGGCCTCCTTAGTAGGGCTGGTGATCAGAATGTCGTCTGCATATTGAAGGAGGGTTTCCTTTTCCAGAGGTAGAACTTTTAGGTCTTTAGCTAAGCTTTCCCCAAAGATGGTGTGGGAATTTTTGCACCCTTGGGGCCAGACGGCCCGGAAGTATTGTTTTAGTTGTATGTTGAGTCCTGCCACTCACAAGCCAAAATTTCTTGTGACTCTGGGACTAATGGAATACAAAAGAAAGCATCATTGAAGACTAATACAGAATACCATGTCCTGGTGGTTGGTAGAATGACCAGCAGGGTGTAGGAATTAGGAGCAACTGGAGGTATATCGTCGGTGGCTTCACTGACTGTCCTGACATCCTTTACCAGGTCCCCAGCAGCCCATGGGGCTCTCGTGGTCAGACCAATCCCAGAATATGGAGCTCACCTGGGCAGGTACCCCACCCCCACCCCAGCCCACGGGGCTCTCGTGGTCAGGCCCCTCCCAGGATACAGAGCTACCCTTGCAGGTACCGTGGCAGGGCTGGGCACACAGGAACCGTGCACATAGCCCTCATTGCAGAGCACCCCCAGCTCACCTGTCGCTCAGAGCTGACACAGAGCACCTCAGAGCAGGACTTGAACTAACAAACAGCAGCTGCGACAGGTCTGTGACCCTGGGCATCACTCCGTGAGGCCTCCCTCCACCTGGTCTTCCAGAGACTTCCACTGCACCCGGGGCACCAGGCCTCTGTCTCCAACCACCACCCACCCCTCCTCTGCCTGACTCCTGGGTTCCTCTCATTAGGAGAGGGTTTTCTTGAAGTTGTCTCCCACTCATGGGCCAGATAAAATGATTAGAAAACAAGCCAAAGCTGCAGCCCCTTGTCTATCCTGACTCTCAGGAGCCCACACCTGTTCCTTGGACCTGGCCGGTTCAGCAAGTTCCATTTTCTGCAACTGTGAGCCCCTGAGGGGTGATGATTGGCTGACCTGGGCAGCCTTACCGTGCCGGCCAGCCCTCCCCAGGTGTGCCTGGGTTGAGATCAATATAAATACCACTCCAGGCAGCAAGAGCCCCTGCAGCCGTGCCTGACGCCATTTTCTCTGCCCTGTCAGCAGTCTCGGGGCTGGGCTGGTGGGAGGGAGTGAGAGGCCACGGCTTTGTGGGTGGCCCAGTGTGAGTGGGGCTCTGCTGGACTTTCTGCAGCAGTTGCCAGGCTGCCACCTGCTAAAGAAGAGGATGTGTCACCCATACCTGCTGCTGGAATTTCTCCCTGGGCAGAGGTGAGGAAGGAAAAAAGCAGTGGGGGCAGGGACAGGACGGGTATCTCAGGCAGGGAAATGGAAATCTTCCAGAAGAGCACCCAGGGCCAGGACCATCCTGGCTGGCCTGCAGGCACCAAGTCAGCCGGCATGCTGTCACTCGTGTGGCTCTATGGCCCTTCCTCTAGGCTTTCAAGTCCTTGTATATATTCAGGTGTTTTACCTGGGACGGGTGGGAATAGTTCAGCAGCAACTGGCCTGGGGCTCAGCTCACGTTTACTCACAGATGCCTCGGCACGGTGCCCCAGCTTTGCAATGAGGACGCTTGTTGCGTGGGGGCTGCTGGCTGAGTGGGAGATGATTCCCCACCACTGACCAACTTCAGAATTGTTTACAACTGGAGCAAGTGCCCTGATACGGTTTTCCTCTGTGTAACTGGTGGGTTCTGTGTTTTTTTCTCTTTTTCGTTTTTGGTTCAAGGTAGATTTTATTCCTCTTTTTTGTATTTACAGATATAAGCATGGAAATAATTTATTCATATAAATACATGTATGTGCAGGGAATAATTGTTTTTTCTGTTTTATTTTTTAAATTTTATTTCTTTTTAATTTTGAATTTTATTTTATATTTTTATACAGCAGGTTCTTATTGGTTATCTATTTTATACATATAAATGTATACATGCCAATCCCAGTCTCTCAACTCCTCCCACCACCACCCCCCAACAGCTTTCCCCCCCTGTTGTCCATACGTTTGTTGTCTACATCTGTTGCTCTATTTATGCCTTGCAAAATGGTTAATCTGTACAGTTTTTCTAGGTTCCACACATATGCATGAATATACAAGATTTGTTTTTCTCTTTCTGACTTACTTCACTCTGTATGACAGTCTCTAGATCCATCGACGTCTCTACAAATGACCCAATTTCATTCCTTTTCATGGCTTAGTAATATTCCATTTTATATATGTACCACAGCTTTATGCATTCGTCTGTCTGTGGGCATTTAGGTTGCTTCCATTACCTCGATATTGTAAATAGTGATGCAATGAACATTGCGGTGAATGACTCTTTTTGATTTATGGTTTTGTCTGGGTATATGTCCAGTACTGGGATTGCTGTATCATATGGTAATTCTATTGTTAGTTTCTTAAGAAATTCCATATTGTTCTCCATAATGACTGTATCAATTTATATTCCCAACAATAGTGGAAGAGGGTTCCTTTTCTCCACACCCTTTCCAGCATTTTTTGTTTGTAGATTTTCAATGATGCCTATTCTACCAGGTGTGAGGTGATACCTCATTGTTGAATCCATTTCGTTGAGCAAGGGGTAGCTCTTGTCTATTACATATTTGGCTTATGGAACGGTATCTGTGCTAATTTCAAACTCTGCTTTTATGCAGCACTCCAACTCACCTTCCCCCTTAAGCAGGCATAAGTTGGTTTTCAAAACTTGAGACCCTGTTCTGTTTTGTAATTCAGTTCATGTGTAGCCAAGTTCACATTCCGTGTATTAGTGATACCTTATGATGTTTCTTTTTCTGTGTGACTTATTTCACTTAGAATCATCGTGCCTCAATGCACTCATTATGCTGGTACGGGCCTGGTGATATAGATTTCATTGCTGAGTGGTATTCTGTTGTACAGAAGTACCGCAACTTCTTTATCCATTATTTGCTCTCTGGGATATTTAACTTGTGCCGTAGAAGAGATTCCTGTAAAAAGAGCCGTCCCAAATTTTGGGGTTGCTGTGTCTTTTTGATATTAATTTCCCTAAGCTATAGGACCATAAGTGGAAGTGCCCTAGGCTCTGTTGCTTTGTTTTTTAGATGTTTCAGGAAACACCATACACTTCTCCCGAGTGTCTGTTGGCAATTTACATCCCGCCCATCAGCATAACAAGGCTCCCAGTTCTCCATGGCCTGTCCTGCCTTTCTGGATTTTACACTTTATTCTGATGGCCCTTTTGACCGGGGGGAAGTGAGACTTCATTGTAGTGCAGATTTCCTTTGCAAGCTTGCTTGGTTGGCCAAAAAGGGCGTATGCGTTTTTTCCTGAATATATTCAGCAAAAAAAGCATATGCTCTTTTGGCAAAGTGCATCATTGTGGACGTTCTGCCTCTTTTCCTACGCTTTCAATGCAATTCCAGTCTACCTCCTGAAATCGGTATCCTGCAATTCTGCCCCGCTTTCAAGTCCTCTTGGCAGCCTTACTTCAGTATATTTTTGGACGATAGCTGTCATTTATAACTCTGCAGGTTTGTGAATTACAGAGCCCCTGAGCTCCTTTCTTCAACTCACTTTCTTGTGAGGTGGCCGCAACACCGCAGGATGGCTTCAGGCCCTAATCTGTTTCCGCCACGGCACGCTGAGCCTTTGGTTAATTCCTCTTCCTAGTGGGAAATGAGAGTTAAATTTGCCCGTCCAGACACCTCCAGCTAGTCTCTCATTGGTTCTCCCTATTCCTGTTCATCTTCCGCAGAAATTGCAAACTGGGCCAAACAGGAGGTTAAAGGCACTGACTGTCCAAGTCGGGAGAGTGTTAGTAAAGCGTCTGGAATGTTGCACCCGAGTACCAGGGTATGAAAACTGAGACATATTTGAACACGTCTCCCGATCACACGGTTGATCATACTCTGGGTTCCACATGCATGTTTTAGCTGAAGGAAGAATACCTTAAACCTGGAGAGTTGAGACCCGTGGAATGGGTACCATGCAATATGACTTCAAAGGGTCTTCATTTGCTCACCGAACCTCTCCAATCCTATCACTGCTGCATTTATGCCCCAGTACACACGCTTGATTCTCTTTCGGAGACATAGCAATCCCTAGGTTTTAAGATACTTACTAGTCCGGTACATTCTTAGGCGTTTAATATGGGGTTTTGAGTCCATTTCGTTGAGCAAGGAGTAGCTCTTGTCTATTCCATATTTGGCTTAAGGAACTTTATCTGTGCTCATTTCAATCTCTGGTTTTATGCAGCACCCCAACTCACCTTTCCCCTTAAGCAAGCAGAAGTTGGTTTTCTAAATTTGAGACCCTGTTCTGTTTTGGAATTCAGTTCCTGTGTAGCCAAGTTTACATTCCGTGTATTAGTGATATCTTTTGATGTTTCTTTTTCTGTGTGACTTATTTCAGTTAGAATCATCGTACCTGAATCCACTCATTATGCTGCTACGGGCCTGATGACACAGATTTCATTGCTGAGTGATATTGCATTGTATTTAAGTACCACAAGTTCTTTATCCATTTTTCACTTTCTGTGATATTGAACTTGTACGGTTATCGAGGTTCTTGTAAACAGAGGCGTCCCAAACTTTGGGGTGGCTGTGTCTTTTTGATTTTAATTTCCCTAAGCTATAGGACCATAAGTGGAAGTGCCCTAGGCTCTGTTGCTTTGTTTTTTAGATGTTTCAGGAAACACCATACACTTCTCCCGAATGTCTGTTGGCAATGTACATCCCGCCCATCAGCATAACAAGGCTCCCAGTTCTCCATGGCCTGTCCTGCCTTTCTGGATTTTACACTTTTTTCAGATGGCCCTTTTGACCGGGGGGAAGTGAGACTTCATTGTAGTGCAGATTTCCTTTGCAAGCTTGCTTGGTTGGCCAAAAAGGGCGTATGCGTTTTTTCCTGAATATATTCAGGAAAAAACGCATACGCCCTTTTTGGCCAAGTGCATCATTGTGGATGTTCTGCCTCTTTTCCTATGCTTTCAATGCAATTCCAGTCTACCTCCTGAAATCGGTTTCCTGCAATTCTGCCCCGCTTTCAAGTCCTCTTGGCAGCCTTACTTCAGTATATTTTTGGACGATAGCTGTCATTTATAACTCTGCAGGTTTGTGAATTACAGTGCCCCTGAGATCCTTTCTTCAACTCGCTTTCTTGTGACCTGGCCGCAACACCGCAGGATGGCTTCAGGCCCTAATCTGGTTCCGGCACGGCACGCTGAGCCTTTGGTTAATTCCTCATCCTGGTGGGAAATTAGAGTTAAATTTGCCAATCCAGACACCTCCCGCTTGTCTCTCATTGGTTCTCCCTATTCCTGTACATCTTCCGCAGAAATTGCAAACTGGGCCAAACAGGAGGTTAAAGGCACTGACTCTCCAAGTGGGGAGAGTGTTAGTAAAGCGTCTGGAATGTTGCACCGAAGTACCAGGGGACGAAAACTGAGACATATTTGAACATGTCTCCCGATCACACGGTTGATCATACTCTGGGTTCCACATGCATGTTTTAGCTGAAGAAAGAATACCTTAAACCTGGAGAGTTGAGACCCGTGGAATGTGTACCATGCAATATGATTTCAAAGGGTCTTCATTTGCTCACCGAATCTCTCCAATCCTATCACTGCTGCGTTTATGACACTTGTACACACGCCTGATTCTCTTTTGGAGACATAGCAATCCATAGGTTTTAAGATACTTACTAGTCAGGTATATTCTTAGGCGTTTAATATGGGGTGTGGAGTCCATTTCGTTGAGCAAGGAGTAGCTCTTGTCTATTCCATATTTGGCTTAAGGAACTTTATCTGTGCTCCTTTCAGTCTCTGGTTTTATGCAGCACCCCAAATCACCTTTCCACTTAAGCAAGCATAAGTTGGTTTTCTAAATTTGAGACCCTGTTCTGTTCTGTAATTCAGTTCCTCTGTAGCCAAGTTTAAATTCCATGTATTAGTGATATTTTTTGATGTTTCTTTTTCTGTGTGACTTATTTCAGTTAGAATCACCATACCCGAATCCACTCATTGTGCTGCTAAGGGCCTGATGACATAGATTTCATTGCTGAGTCATATTGCTTTCTAAGTGAATACCACAACTTCTTTATCCATTTTTCACTTTCTGCGATGTTGAACTTGTACTGTAAACGAGGTTCTTGTAAACAGAGCCGTTCCAAACTTTGGGGTGGCTGTGTCTTTTTGATTTTAATTTCCCTAAGCTATAGCACCATAAGTGGAAGTGCCCTAGGTTCTGTTGCTTTGTTTTTTAGATGTTTCAGGAAACACCATACACTTCTCCCGAGTGTCTGTTGGCAATTTACATCCCGCCCATCAGCATAACAAGGCTCCCAGTTCTCCATGGCCTGTCCTGCCTTTCTGGATTTTACACTTTATTCTGATGGCCCTTTTGACCGGGGGGAAGTGAGACTTCATTGTAGTGCAGATTTCCTTTGCAAGCTTGCTTGGTTGGCCAAAAAGGGCGTATGCGTTTTTTCCTGAATATATTCAGGAAAAAACGCATACGCCCTTTTTGGCCAAGTGCATCATTGTGGACGTTCTGCCTCTTTTCCTATGCTTTCAATGCAATTCCAGTCTACCTCCTGAAATCGGTTTCCTGCAATTCTGCCCCGCTTTCAAGTCCTCTTGGCAGCCTTACTTCAGTCTATTTTTGGACGATAGCTGTCATTTATAACTCTGCAGGTTTGTGAATTACAGTGCCCCTGAGCTCCTTTCTTCAACTCGCTTTCTTGTGAGCTGGCCGCAACACCGCAGGATGGCTTCAGGCCCTAATCTGGTACCGGCACGGCACACTGAGCCTTTGGTTATTTCCTCTTCCTGGTGGGAAATGAGAGTTAAATTTGCCCGTCCAGACACCTCCAGCTAGTCTCTCATTGGTTCTCGCTATTCCTGTTCATCTTCCGCAGAAATTGCAAACTGGGCCAAACAGGAGGTTAAAGGTGCTGACTGTCCAAGTGGGGAGAGTGTTAGTAAAGCGTCTGGAATGTTGCACCCGAGTACCAGGGGAGGAAAACTGAGACATATTTGAAGACGTCTCCCGTTCACATAGTTGATCATACTTGGGTTCCACATGCATCTTTTAGCTGAAGGAAGAATACCTTAAACCTGTGTATTTGAAACCCGTGGAATGGGTACCATGCAATATGACTTCAAAGGGTCTTCATTTGCTCACAGAACCTCTCCAATCCTATCACTGCTGCGTTTATGCCCCTGTACACATGCATGATTCTGTTTGGGAGACATAGCAATCCATAGGTTTTAAGATACTTACTAGTCAGGTACATTCTTAGGCGTTAAATATGCGGTGTTGAGTCCATTTCGTTGAGCAAGGAGTAGCTCTTGTCTATTCCATATTTGGCTTAAGGAACTTTATCTGTGCTCATTTCAATCTCTGTTTTATGCAGCACCCCAACTCACCTTTCCCCTTAAGCAAGCATAAGTTGGTTTTCTAAATTTGAGACCCTGTTCTGTTCTGTAATTCAGTTCCTGTGTAGCCAAGTTTACATTCCGTGTATTACTGATATCTTATGATGTTTCTTTTTCTGTGTGACTTATTTCAGTTAGAATCATCATACCTGAATCCACTCATTGTGCTGCTAAGGGCCTGATGACACAGATTTCATTGCTGAGTGATATTGCTTTGTAAGTAAATACCACAACTTTTTTATCCATTTTTCACTTTCTGCGATGTTGACTTGTACTGTAAACGAGGTTCTTGTAAACAGAGCCGTTCGAAACTTTGGGGTGGCTGTGTCTTTTTGATTTTAATTTCCCTAAGCTATAGGACCATAAGTGGAAGTGCCCTAGGCTCTGTTGCTTTGTTTTTTAGATGTTTCAGGAAACACCATACACTTCTCCCCAGTGTTTGTTGGCAATTTACATCCCGCCCTTCAGCATAACAAGGCTCCCAGTTCTCCATGGCCTGTCCTGCCTTTCTGGATTTTACACTTTTATCAGATGGCCCTTTTGACCGGGGGGAAGTGAGACTTCATTGTAGTGCAGATTTCCTTTGCAAGCTTGCTTGGTTGGCCAAAAAGGGCGTATGCGTTTTTTCCTGAATATATTCAGGAAAAAACGCATACGCCCTTTTTGGCCAAGTGCATCATTGTGGACGTTCTGCCTCTTTTCCTATGCTTTCAATGCAATTCCAGTCTACCTCCTGAAATCGGTTTCCTGCAATTCTGCCCCGCTTTCAAGTCCTCTTGGCAGCCTTACTTCAGTCTATTTTTGGACGATAGCTGTCATTTATAACTCTGCAGGTTTGTGAATTACAGTGCCCCTGAGCTCCTTTCTTCAACTCGCTTTCTTTTGAGCTGGCCGCAACACTGCAGGATGGCTTCAGGCCCTAATCTGGTTCCGGCACGGCACACTTAGCCTTTGGTTATTTCCTCTTCCTGGTGGGAAATGAGAGTTAAATTTGCCCGTCCAGACACCTCCAGCTAGCCTCTCATTGGTTCTCACTATTCCTGTTCATCTTCCGCAGAAATTGCAAACTGAGCCAAACAGGAGGTTAAAGGCGCTGACTTTCCAAGGGGGAGAGTGTTAGTAAAGCGTCTGGAATGTTGCACCCGAGTACCAGGGGAGGAAAACTGAGACATATTTGAACACGTCTCCCATTCACATGGTTGATCATACTCTGGGTTCCACATGCATGTTTTAGCTGAAGGAAGAATACCTAAAACCTGGGTAGTTGAAACCCGTGGAATGGGTACCATGCAATATGACTTCAAAGGGTCTTCATTTGCTCACCGAACCTCTCCAATCCTATCACTGCTGCGTTTATGCCCCTGTACACATGCTTGATTCTGTTTCGGAGACATAGCAATCCATAGGTTTTAAGATACTTACTAGTCAGGTACATTCTTAGGCGTTTAATATGGGGTGTTGAGTCCATTTCGTTGAGCAAGGAGTAGCTCTTGTCTATTCCATATTTGGCTTAAGGAACTTTATCTGTGCTCATTTCAATCTCTGGTTTTATGCAGCACCCCAACTCACCTTTCCCCTTAAGCAAGCATAAGTTGGTTTTCTAAATTTGAGACCCTGTTCTGTTCTGTAATTCAGTTCCTGTGTAGCCAAGTTTACATTCCGTGTATTACTGATATCTTATGATGTTTCTTTTTCTGTGTCACTTATTTCAGTTAGAATCATCATACCTGAATCCACTCATTGTGCTGCTAAGGGCCTGATGACACAGATTTCATTGCTGAGTGATATTGCTTTGTAAGTAAATACCACAACTTCTTTATCCATTTTTCACTTTCTGCGATGTTGAACTTGTACTGTAAACGAGGTTGTTGTAAACAGAGGCGTCCCAAACTTTGGGGTGGCTGTGTCTTTTTGATTTTAATTTCCCTAAGCTATAGGACCATAAGTGGCAGTGCCCTAGGCTCTGTTGCTTTGTTTTTTAGATGCTTCAGGAAACACCATACACTTCTCCCGAGTGTCTGTTGGTAATTTACATCCCGCCCATCAGCATAACAAGGCTCCCAGTTCTCCATGGCCTGTCCTGCCTTTCTGGACTTTACACTTTTTTCAGATGGCCCTTTTGACCGGGGGGAAGTGAGACTTCATTGTAGTGCAGATTTCCTTTGCAAGCTTGCTTGGTTGGCCAAAAAGGGCGTATGCGTTTTTTCCTGAATATATTCAGGAAAAACGCATACGCCCTTTTTGGCCAAGTGCATCATTGTGGACGTTCTGCCTCTTTTCCTATGCTTTCAATGCAATTCCAGTGTACCTCCTGAAATCGGTTTCCTGCAATTCTGCCCCGCTTTCAAGTCCTCTTGGCAGCCTTACTTCAGTCTATTTTTGGACGATAGCTGTCATTTATAACTCTGCTGGTTTGTGAATTGCAGTGCTCCTGAGGTCCTTTCTTTAACGCGCTTTCTTGTGACCTGGCCGCAACACCGCAGGATGTCTTCAGGCCCTAATCTGGTTCTGGGACGGCACGCTGAGCCTTTGGTTAATTCCTCTTCCTGGTGGGAAATGAGAGTTAAATTTGCCCATCCAGACACCTCCAGCTAGTCTCTCATTGGTGCTCGCTATTCCTGTTCATCTTCCACAGAAATTGCAAACTGGGCCAAACAGGAGTTTAAAGGGACTGACTCTCCAAGTGGGGAGAGTGTTAGTAAAGTGTCTGGAATGTTGCACCTGAGTACCATGGTACGAAAACTGAGACATATTTGAACACGTCTCCCGATCACATGGTTGATCATACTCTAGGTTCCACATGCATGTTTTAGCTGAAGGAAGAATACCTTAAACCTGGAGAGTTGAAACCCGTGGAATGGGTACCATGCAATATGATTTCAAAGGGTCTTCATTTGCTCACCGAACCTCTCCAATCCTATCACTGCTGCGTTTATGCCCCTGTACACATGCTTGATTCTCCTTTGGAGGCATAGCAATCCATAGGTTTTAAGATACTTACTAGTCAGGTACATTCTTAGGCATTTAATATGGGGTTTTGAGTCCATTTCTTTGAGCAAGGAGTAGCTCTTGTCTATTCCATATTTGGCTTAAGGAACTTTATCTGTGCTCATTTCAATCTCTGGTTTTATGCAGCACCCCAACTCACCTTTCCCCTTTAGCAAGCATAAGTTGGTTTTCTAAATTTGAGACCCTGTTCTGTTCTGTAATTCAGTTCCTGTGTAGCCAAGTTTACATTCCGTGTATTAGTGATATCTTATGATGTTTCTTTTTCTGTGTGACTTATTTCAGTTGGAATCATCGTACCTGAATCCACTCATTATGCTGCTACGGGCCTGATGACATAGATTTCATTGCTGAGTGATACTGCATTGTACGTAAGTACCACAAGTTCTTTATCCATTTTTCACTTTCTGCGATGTTGAACTTGTACTGTAAATGAGGTTCTTGTAAACAGAGCCGTTCCAAACTTTGGGGTGGCTGTGTCTTTTTGATTTTAATTTCCCTAAGCTATAGGACCATAAGTGGAAGTGCCCTAGGTTCTGTTGCTTTGTTTTTAGATGTTTCAGGAAACACCATACACTTCTCCCGAGTGGTTGTTGGCAATTTACATCCCGCCCATCAGCATAACAAGGCTCCCAGTTCTCCATGGCCTGTCCTGCCTTTCTGGATTTTACACTTTTTTCAGATGGCCCTTTTGACTGGGGGGAAGTGAGACTTCATTGTAGTGCAGATTTCCTTTGCAAGCTTGCTTGGTTGGCCAAAAAGGGCGTATGCGTTTTTTCCTGAATATATTCAGGAAAAAACGCATACGCCCTTTTTGGCCAAGTGCATCATTGTGGACGTTCTGCCTCTTTTCCTATGCTTTCAATGCAATTCCAGTCTACCTCCTGAAATCGGTTTCCTGCAATTCTGCTCCGCTTTCAAGTCCTCTTGGCTGCCTTACTTCAGTCTATTTTTGGACGATAGCTGTCATTTATAACTCTGCAGGTTTGTGAATTACAGTGCCCCTGAGCTCCTTTCTTCAACTCGCTTTCTTGTGAGCTGGCCGCAACACCGCAGGATGGCTTCAGGCCCTAATCTGGTTCCGGCACGGCACGCTGAGCCTTTGGTTATTTCCTCTTCCTGGTGGGAAATGAGAGTTAAATTTGCCCGTCCAGACACCTCCAGCTAGTCTCTCATTGGTTCTCGCTATTCCTGTTCATCTTCCGCAGAAATTGCAAACTGGGCCAAACAGGAGGTTAAAGGGACTGACTCTCCAAGTCGGGAGAGTGTTAGTAAAGCGTCTGGAATGTTGCACCCGAGTACCAGGGGAGGAAAACTGAGACATATTTGAACACGTCTCCCGTTCACATGGTTGATCATACTCTGGGTTCCACATGCATGTTTTAGCTGAAGGAAGAATACCTTAAACCTGGAGAGTTGAGACCCGTGTAATGGGTACCATGCAATATGACTTCAAAGGGTCTTCATTTGCTCACCGAACCTCTCCAATCCTATCACTGCTGCGTTTATGCCCCTGTACACATGCTTGATTCTCTTTTGGAGGCATAGCAATCCATAGGTTTTAAGATACTTACTAGTCAGGTACATTCTTAGGCGTTTAATATGGGGTTTTGAGTCCATTTCGTTGAGCAAGGAGTAGCTCTTGTCTATTCCATATTTGACTTAAGGAACTTTATCTGTGCTCATTTCAATCTCTGGTTTTATGCAGCACCCCAACTCACCTTTCCCCTTAAGCAAGCATAAGTTGGTTTTCTAAATTTGAGACCCTTTTCTGTTTTGGAATGCAGTTCCTGTGTAGCCAAGTTTACATTCCGTGTATTAGTGATATCTTATGATGTTTCTTTTTCTGTGTGACTTATTTCAGTTAGAATCATCGTACCTGAATCCACTCATTATGCTGCTACGGGCCTGATGACATAGATTTCATTGCTGAGTGATACTGCATTGTACGTAAGTACCACATGTTCTTTATCTATTTTTCACTTTCTGTGATGTTGAACTTGTACTGTAAACGAGGTTCTTGTAAACAGAGCCGTTTCAAACTTTGGGGTGGCTGTGTCTTTTTGATTTTAATTTCCCTAAGCTATAGGACCATAAGTGGAAGTGCCCTAGGCTCTGTTGCTTTGTTTTTTAGATGTTTCAGGAAACACCATACACTTCTCCTGAGTGTCTGTTGGCAATTTACATCCCGCCCTTCAGCATAACAAGGCTCCCAGTTCTCCATGGCCTGTCCTGCCTTTCTGGATTTTACACTTTTTTCAGATGGCCCTTTTGACCGGGGTGAAGTGAGACTTCATTGTAGTGCAGATTTCCTTTGCAAGCTTGCTTGGTTGGCCAAAAAGGGCGTATGCGTTTTTTCCTGAATATATTCAGGAAAAAACGCATACGCCCTTTTTGGCCAAGTGCATCATTGTGGACGTTCTGCCTCTTTTCCTATGCTTTCAATGCAATTCCAGTCTACCTCCTGAAATCGGTTTCCTGCAATTCTGCCCCGCTTTCAAGTCCTCTTGGCAGCCTTACTTCAGTCTATTTTTGGACGATAGCTGTCATTTATAACTCTGCAGGTTTGTGAATTACAGTGCCCCTGAGCTCCTTTCTTCAACTCGCTTTCTTGTGACCTGGCCGCAACACCGCAGGATGGCTTCAGGCCCTAATCTGGTTCCGGCCCGGCATGCTGAGCCTTTGGTTAATTCCTCTTTCTGGTGGGAAATGAGAGTTAAATTTGCCCGTCCAGACACCTCCAGCTAGCCTCTCATTGGTTCTCGCTATTCCTGTTCATCTTCCGCCGAAATTGCAAACTGGGCCAAACAGGAGGTTAAAGGGACTGACTCTCCAAGTCGGGAGAGTGTTAGTAAAGCGTCTGGAATGTTGCACCCGAGTACCAGGGGAGGAAAACTGAGACATATTTGAACACGTCTCCCGTTCACATGGTTGATCATACTCTGGGTTCCACATGCATGTTTTAGCTGAAGGAAGAATACCTTAAACCTGGAGAGTTGAGACCCGTGTAATGGGTACCATGCAATATGACTTCAAAGGGTGTTCATTTGCTCACCGAACCTCTCCAATCCTATCACTGCTGCGTTTATGCCCCTGTACACACGCTTGATTCTCTTTTGGAGACATAGCAATCCATAGGTTTTAAGATACTTACTAGTCAGGTACATTCTTAGGCGTTTAATATGGGGTTTTGAGTCCATTTCGTTGAGCAAGGAGTATCTCTTGTCTATTCCATATTTGGCTTAAGGAACTTTATCTGTGCTCATTTCAATCTCTGGTTTTATGCAGCACCCCAACTCACCTTTCCCCTTAAGCAAGCATAAGTTGGTTTTCTAAATTTGAGACCCTTTTCTGTTTTGGAATGCAGTTCCTGTGTAGCCAAGTTTACATTCCGTGTATTAGTGATATCTTATGATGTTTCTTTTTCTGTGTGACTTATTTCAGTTAGAATCATCGTACCTGAATCCACTCATTATGCTGCTACGGGCCTGATGACATAGATTTCATTGCTGAGTGATACTGCATTGTACGTAAGTACCACAAGTTCTTTATCTATTTTTCACTTTCTGTGATGTTGAACTTGTACTGTAAACGAGGTTCTTGTAAACAGAGCCGTTCCAAACTTTGGGGTGGCTGTGTCTTTTTGATTTTAATTTCCCTAAGCTATAGGAACATAAGTGGAAGTGCCCTAGGCTCTGTTGCTTTGTTTTTTAGATGTTTCAGGAAACACCATACACTTCTCCCGAGTGGTTGTTGGCAATTTACATCCCGCCCATCAGCATAACAAGGCTCCCAGTTCTCCATGGCCTGTCCTGCCTTTCTGGATTTTACACTTTTTTCAGATGGCCCTTTTGACCGGGGGGAAGTGAGACTTCATTGTAGTGCAGATTTCCTTTGCAAGCTTGCTTGGTTGGCCAAAAAGGGCGTATGCGTTTTTTCCTGAATATATTCAGGAAAAAACGCATATGCCCTTTTTGGCCAAGTGCATCATTGTGGACGTTCTGCCTCTTTTCCTACGCTTTCAATGCAATTCCAGTCTACCTCCTGAAATCGGTTTCCTGCAATTCTGCCCCGCTTTCAAGTCCTCTTGGCAGCCTTACTTCAGTCTATTTTTGGACGATAGCTGTCATTTATAACTCTGCAGGTTTGTGAATTACAGTGCCCCTGAGCTCCTTTCTTCAACTCGCTTTCTTGTGACCTGGCCGCAACACCGCAGGATGGCTTCAGGCCCTAATCTGGTTCCGGCCCGGCATGCTGAGCCTTTGGTTAATTCCTCTTCCTGGTGGGAAATGAGAGTTAAATTTGCCCGTCCAGACACCTCCAGCTAGCCTCTCATTGGTTCTCGCTATTCCTGTTCATCTTCCGCAGAAATTGCAAACTGGGCCAAACAGGAGGTTAAAGGGACTGACTCTCCAAGTCGGGAGAGTGTTAGTAAAGCGTCTGGAATGTTGCACCCGAGTACCAGGGGAGGAAAACTGAGACATATTTGAACACGTCTCCCGTTCACATGGTTGATCATACTCTGGGTTCCACATGCATGTTTTAGCTGAAGGAAGAATACCTTAAACCTGGAGAGTTGAGACCCGTGTAATGGGTACCATGCAATATGACTTCAAAGGGTCTTCATTTGCTCACCGAACCTCTCCAATCCTATCACTGCTGCGTTTATGCCCCTGTACACACGCTTGATTCTCTTTTGGAGACATAGCAATCCATAGGTTTTAAGATACTTACTAGTCAGGTACATTCTTAGGCGTTTAATATGGGGTTTTGAGTCCATTTCGTTGAGCAAGGAGTAGCTCTTGTCTATTCCATATTTGGCTTAAGGAACTTTATCTGTGCTCATTTCAATCTCTGGTTTTATGCAGCACCCCAACTCACCTTTCCCCTTAAGCAAGCATAAGTTGGTTTTCTAAATTTGAGACCCTTTTCTGTTTTGGAATGCAGTTCCTGTGTAGCCAAGTTTACATTCCATGTATTAGTGATATCTTATGATGTTTCTTTTTCTGTGTGACTTATTTCAGTTAGAATCATCATACCTGAATCCACTCATTATGCTGCTAAGGGCCTGATGACACAGATTTCATTGCTGAGTGATATTGCTTTGTAAGTAAATACCACAACTTCTTTATCCATTTTTCACTTTCTGCGATGTTGAACTTGTACTGTAAACGAGGTTCTTGTAAACAGAGCCTTTCCAAACTTTGGGGTGGCTGTGTCTTTTTGATTTTAATTTCCCTAAGCTATAGGACCATAAGTGGAAGTGCCCTAGGCTCTGTTGCTTTGTTTTTTAGATGTTTCAGGAAACACCATACACTTCTCCCAAGTGTCTGTTGGCAATTTACATCCCGCCCATCAGCATAACAAGGCTCCCAGTTCTCCATGGCCTGTCCTGCCTTTCTGGATTTTACACTTTTTTCAGATGGCCCTTTTGACCGGGTGGAAGTGAGACTTCATTGTAGTGCAGATTTCCTTTGCAAGCTTGCTTGGTTGGCCAAAAAGGGCGTATGCGTTTTTTCCTGAATATATTCAGGAAAAAACGCATACGCCCTTTTTGGCCAAGTGCATCATTGTGGACGTTCTGCCTCTTTTCCTATGCTTTCAATGCAATTCCAGTCTACCTCCTGAAATCGGTTTCCTGCAATTCTGCCCCGCTTTCAAGTCCTCTTGGCAGCCTTACTTCAGTCTATTTTTGGACGATAGCTGTCATTTATAACTCTGCAGGTTTGTGAATTACAGTGCCCCTGAGCTCCTTTCTTCAACTCGCTTTCTTGTGACCTGGCCGCAACACCGCAGGATGTCTTCAGGCCCTAATCTGGTTCTGGCACGGCACACTGAGCCTTTGGTTAATTCCTCTTCCTGGTGGGAAATGAGAGTTAAATTTGCCCATCCAGACACCTCCAGCTAGTCTTTCATTGGTTCTCGCTATTCCTGTTCATCTTCCACAGAAATTGCAAACTGGGCCAAACAGGAAGTTAAAGGGACTGACTCTCCAAGTGGGGAGAGTGTTAGTAAAGCGTCTGGAATGTTGCACCCGAGTACCAGGGTACGAAAACTGAGACATATTTGAACACGTCTCCCGATCACATGGTTGATCATACTCTAGGTTCCACATGCATGTTTTAGATGAAGGAAGAATACCTTAAACCTGGGTAGTTGAAACCCGTGGAATGGGTACCATGCAATATGACTTCAAATGGTCTTCATTTGCTCACGAACCTCTCCAATCCTATCACTGCTGCGTTTATGCCCCTGTACACATGCTTGATTCTCTTTCGGAGACATAGCAATCCATAGGTTTTAAGATACTTACTAGTCAGGTGCATTCTTAGGCGTTTAATATGGGGTTTTGTGTCCATTTCGTTGAGCAAGGAGTAGCTCTTGTCTATTCCATATTTGGCTTAAGGAACATTATCTGTGCTCATTTCAATCTCTGGTTTTATACAGCACCCCAACTCACCTTTCACCTTAAGCAAGCATAAGTTGGCTTTCTAAATTTGAGACCCTGTTCTGTTTTGGAATGCAGTTCCTGTGTAGCCAAGTTTACATTCCGTGTATTAGTGATATCTTATGATGTTTCTTTTTCTGTGTGACTTATTTCAGTTGGAATCATCGTACCTGAATCCACTCATTATGCTGCTACGGGCCTGATGACATAGATTTCATTGCTGAGTGATACTGCATTGTACGTAAGTACCACAAGTTCTTTATCCATTTTTCACTTTCTGTGATATTGAACTTGTACGGTAAACGAGGTTCTTGTAAACGGAGGCGTCCCAAACTTTGGGGTGGCTGTGTCTTTTTGATTTTAATTTCCCTAAGCTATAGGACCATAAGCGCAAGTGCCCTAGGCTCTGTTGCTTTGTTTTTTAGATGTTTCAGGAAACACCATACACTTCTCCTGAGTGTCTGTTGGCAATTTACATCCCGCCCATCAGCATAACAAGGCTCCCAGTTCTCCATGGCCTGTCCTGCCTTTCTGGATTTTACACTTTTTTCAGATGGCCCTTTTGACCGGGGAGAAGTGAGACTTCATTGTAGTGCAGATTTCCTTTGCAAGTTTGCTTGGTTGGCCAAAAAGGGCGTATGCGTTTTTTCCTGAATATATTCAGGAAAAAACGCATACGCCCTTTTTGGCCAAGTGCATCATTGTGGACGTTCTGCCTCTTTTCCTATGCTTTCAATGCAATTCCAGTCTACCTCCTGAAATCGGTTTCCTGCAATTCTGCCCCGCTTTCAAGTCCTCTTGGCAGCCTTACTTCAGTCTATTTTTGGACGATAGCTGTCATTTATAACTCTGCAGGTTTGTGAATTACAGTGCCCCTGAGCTCCTTTCTTCAACTCGCTTTCTTTTGAGCTGGCCGCAACACCGCAGGATGGCTTCAGGCCCTAATCTGGTTCCGGTACGGCACGCTGAGCCTTTGGTTATTTCCTCTTCCTGGTGGGAAATGAGAGTTAAATTTGCCCGTCCAGACACCTCCAGCTAGCCTCTCATTGGTTCTCGCTATTCCTGTTCATCTTCCGCCGAAATTGCAAACTGGGCCAAACAGGAGGTTAAAGGGACTGACTCTCCAAGTCGGGAGAGTGTTAGTAAAGCGTCTGGAATGTTGCACCCGAGTACCAGGGGAGGAAAACTGAGACATATTTGAACACGTCTCCCGTTCACATGGTTGATCATACTCTGGGTTCCACATGCATGTTTTAGCTGAAGGAAGAATACCTTAAACCTGGAGAGTTGAGACCCGTGTAATGGGTACCATGCAATATGACTTCAAAGGGTCTTCATTTGCTCACCGAACCTCTCCAATCCTATCACTGCTGCGTTTATGCCCCTGTACACATGCTTGATTCTCTTTCGGAGACATAGGAATCCATAGGTTTTAAGATACTTACTAGTCAGGTACATTCTTAGGTGTTTAATATGCGGTGTTGAGTCCATTTCGTTGAGCAAGGAGTAGCTCTTGTCTATTCCATATTTGGCTTAAGGAACTTTATCTGTGCTCATTTCAATCTCTGGTTTTATGCAGCACCCCAACTCACCTTTACCCTTAAGCAAGCATAAGTTGGTTTTCTAAATTTGAGACCCTGTTCTGTTCTGTAATGCAGTTCCTGTGTAGCCAAGTTTCCATTCCGTGTATTACTGATATCTTATGATGTTTCTTTTTCTGTGTGACTTATTTCAGTTAGAATCATCATACCTGAATCCACTCATTGTGATGCTAAGGGCCTGATGACATAGATTTCATTGCTGAGTGATATTGCTTTGTAAGTAAATACCACAACTTCTTTATCCATTTTTCACTTTCTGCGATGTTGAACTTGTACTGTAAACGAGGTTCTTGTAAAGAGAGCCGTCCCAAACTTTGGGGTGGCTGTGTCTTTTTGATTTTAATTTCCCTACGCTATAGGACCATAAGTGGAAGTGCCCTAGGCTCTGTTGCTTTGTTTTTTAGATGTTTCAGGAAACACCATACACTTCTCCAGAGTGGCTGTTGGCAATTTACATCCCGCCCATCAGCATAAGAAGGCTCCCAGTTCTCCATGGCCTGTCTTGCCTTTCTGGATTTTACACTTTATTCTGATGGCCCTTTTGACCGGGGGGAAGTGAGACTTCATTGTAGTGCAGATTTCCTTTGCAAGCTTGCTTGGTTGGCCAAAAAGTGCGTATGCGTTTTTTCCTGAATATATTCAGGAAAAAACGCATATGCCCTTTTGGCAAAGTGCATCATTGTGGACGTTCTGCCTCTTTTCCTACGCTTTCAATGCAATTCCAGTCTACCTCCTGAAATCGGTTTCCTGCAATTCTGCCCCGCTTTCAAGTCCTCTTGGCAGCCTTACTTCAGTCTATTTTTGGACGATAGCTGTCATTTATAACTCTGCAGGTTTGTGAATTACAGTGCCCCTGAGCTCCTTTCTTCAACTCGCTTTCTTGTGACCTGGCCGCAACACCGCAGGATGTCTTCAGGCCCTAATCTGGTTCTGGCACGGCACACTGAGCCTTTGGTTAATTCCTCTTCCTGGTGGGAAATGAGAGTTAAATTTGCCCATCCAGACACCTCCAGCTAGTCTTTCATTGGTTCTCGCTATTCCTGTTCATCTTCCACAGAAATTGCAAACTGGGCCAAACAGGAAGTTAAAGGGACTGACTCTCCAAGTGGGGAGAGTGTTAGTAAAGCGTCTGGAATGTTGCACCCGAGTACCAGGGTACGAAAACTGAGACATATTTGAACACGTCTCCCGATCACATGGTTGATCATACTCTAGGTTCCACATGCATGTTTTAGATGAAGGAAGAATACCTTAAACCTGGGTAGTTGAAACCCGTGGAATGGGTACCATGCAATATGACTTCAAATGGTCTTCATTTGCTCACGAACCTCTCCAATCCTATCACTGCTGCGTTTATGCCCCTGTACACATGCTTGATTCTCTTTCGAAGACATAGCAATCCATAGGTTTTAAGATACTTACTAGTCAGGTGCATTCTTAGGCGTTTAATATGGGGTTTTGTGTCCATTTCGTTGAGCAAGGAGTAGCTCTTGTCTATTCCATATTTGGCTTAAGGAACATTATCTGTGCTCATTTCAATCTCTGGTTTTATACAGCACCCCAACTCACCTTTCACCTTAAGCAAGCATAAGTTGGCTTTCTAAATTTGAGACCCTGTTCTGTTTTGGAATGCAGTTCCTGTGTAACCAAGTTTACATTCCGTGTATTACAGATATCTTATGATGTTTCTTTTTCTGTGTGACTTATTTCAGTTAGAATCATCGTACCTGAATCCACTCATTATGCTGCTACGGGCCTGATGACATAGATTTCATTGCTGAGTGATACTGCATTGTACGTAAGTACCACAAGTTCTTTATCCATTTTTCACTTTCTGTGATATTGAACTTGTACGGTAAACGAGGTTCTTGTAAACGGAGGCGTCCCAAACTTTGGGGTGGCTGTGTCTTTTTGATTTTAATTTCCCTAAGCTATAGGACCATAAGCGCAAGTGCCCTAGGCTCTGTTGCTTTGTTTTTTAGATGTTTCAGGAAACACCATACACTTCTCCTGAGTGTCTGTTGGCAATTTACATCCCGCCCATCAGCATAACAAGGCTCCCAGTTCTCCATGGCCTGTCCTGCCTTTCTGGATTTTACACTTTTTTCAGATGGCCCTTTTGACCGGGGAGAAGTGAGACTTCATTGTAGTGCAGATTTCCTTTGCAAGTTTGCTTGGTTGGCCAAAAAGGGCGTATGCGTTTTTTCCTGAATATATTCAGGAAAAAACGCATACGCCCTTTTTGGCCAAGTGCATCATTGTGGACGTTCTGCCTCTTTTCCTATGCTTTCAATGCAATTCCAGTCTACCTCCTGAAATCGGTTTCCTGCAATTCTGCCCCGCTTTCAAGTCCTCTTGGCAGCCTTACTTCAGTCTATTTTTGGACGATAGCTGTCATTTATAACTCTGCAGGTTTGTGAATTACAGTGCCCCTGAGCTCCTTTCTTCAACTCGCTTTCTTTTGAGCTGGCCGCAACTCCGCAGGATGGCTTCAGGCCCTAATCTGGTTCCGGTACGGCACGCTGAGCCTTTGGTTATTTCCTCTTCCTGGTGGGAAATGAGAGTTAAATTTGCCCGTCCAGACACCTCCAGCTAGCCTCTCATTGGTTCTCGCTATTCCTGTTCATCTTCCGCCGAAATTGCAAACTGGGCCAAACAGGAGGTTAAAGGGACTGACTCTCCAAGTCGGGAGAGTGTTAGTAAAGCGCCTGGAATGTTGCACCCGAGTACCAGGGGAGGAAAACTGAGACATATTTGAACACGTCTCCCGTTCACATGGTTGATCATACTCTGGGTTCCACATGCATGTTTTAGCTGAAGGAAGAATACCTTAAACCTGGAGAGTTGAGACCCGTGTAATGGGTACCATGCAATATGACTTCAAAGGGTCTTCATTTGCTCACCGAACCTCTCCAATCCTATCACTGCTGCGTTTATGCCCCTGTACACATGCTTGATTCTCTTTCGGAGACATAGGAATCCATAGGTTTTAAGATACTTACTAGTCAGGTACATTCTTAGGTGTTTAATATGCGGTGTTGAGTCCATTTCGTTGAGCAAGGAGTAGCTCTTGTCTATTCCATATTTGGCTTAAGGAACTTTATCTGTGCTCATTTCAATCTCTGGTTTTATGCAGCACCCCAACTCACCTTTACCCTTAAGCAAGCATAAGTTGGTTTTCTAAATTTGAGACCCTGTTCTGTTCTGTAATTCAGTTCCTGTGTAGCCAAGTTTCCATTCCGTGTATTACTGATATCTTATGATGTTTCTTTTTCTGTGTGACTTATTTCAGTTAGAATCATCATACCTGAATCCACTCATTGTGATGCTAAGGGCCTGATGACATAGATTTCATTGCTGAGTGATATTGCTTTGTCAAAAATACCACAACTTCTTTATCCATTTTTCACTTTCTGCGATGTTGAACTTGTACTGTAAACGAGGTTCTTGTAAAGAGAGCCGTCCCAAACTTTGGGGTGGCTGTGTCTTTTTGATTTTAATTTCCCTACGCTATAGGACCATAAGTGGAAGTGCCCTAGGCTCTGTTGCTTTGTTTTTTAGATGTTTCAGGAAACACCATACACTTCTCCAGAGTGGCTGTTGGCAATTTACATCCCGCCCATCAGCATAAGAAGGCTCCCAGTTCTCCATGGCCTGTCTTGCCTTTCTGGATTTTACACTTTATTCTGATGGCCCTTTTGACCGGGCGGAAGTGAGACTTCATTGTAGTGCAGATTTCCTTTGCAAGCTTGCTTGGTTGGCCAAAAAGTGCGTATGCGTTTTTTCCTGAATATATTCAGGAAAAAACGCATATGCCCTTTTGGCAAAGTGCATCATTGTGGACGTTCTGCCTCTTTTCCTACGCTTTCAATGCAATTCCAGTCTACCTCCAGAAATCAGTATCCTGCAATTCTGCCCCGCTTTCAAGTCCTCTTGGAAGCCTTACTTCAGTATATTTTTGGACGATAGCTGTCATTTATAACTCTGCAGGTTTGTGAATTACAGAGACCCTGAGCTCCTTTCTTCAACTCGCTTTCTTTTGAGCTGGCCGCAACACCGCAGGATGGCTTCAGGCCCTAATCTGGTTCCGGCACGGCACGTTGAGCCTTTGGTTATTTCCTCTTCCTGGTGGGAAATGAGAGTTAAATTTGCCCGTCCAGACACCTCCAGCTAGTCTCTCATTGGTTCTCCCTATTCCTGTTCATCTTCCACAGAAATTGCAAACTGGGCCAAACAGGAGGTTAAAGGCGCTGACTCTCCAAGTTGGGAGAGTGTTAGTAAAGGGTCTGGAATGTTGCACCCGAGTACCAGGGGAGGAAAACTGAGACATATTTGAACACGTCTCCCGTTCACACGGTTGATCATACTCGGGGTTCCACATGCATGTTTTAGCTGAAGGAAGAATACCTTAAACCTGGAGAGTTGAGACCCGTGGAATGGGTACCATGCAATATGACTTCAAAGGGTCTTCATTTGCTCACCGAACCTCTCCAATCCTATCACTGCTGCGTTTATGCCCCTGTACACACGCTTGATTCTCTTTCGGAGACATAGCAATCCATAGGTTTTAAGATACTTACTAGTCAGGTACATTCTTAGGCGTTTAATATGGGGTGTTGAGTCCATTTCGTTGAGCAAGGAGTAGCTCTTGTCTATTCCATATTTGGCTTAAGGAACTTTATCTGTGCTCATTTCAATCTCTGGTTTTATGCAGCACCCCAACTCACCTTCCCCCTTAAGCAAGCGTAAGTTGGTTTTCTAAACTTGAGACATTGTTCTGTTTTGTAATTCAGTTCATGTGTAGCCAAGTTCACATTCTGTGTATTAGTGATACCTTATGATGTTTCTTTTCTGTGTGACTTATTTCAGTTCGAATCATCATACCTGAATCCACTCATTATGCTGCTACGGGCCTGATTACATAGATTTCATTGCTGAGTGATATTGCATTGTACGTAAGTTCCACAAGTTCTTTATCCATTTTTCACTTTCTGCGATATTGAACTTGTACCGTAAACGAGGTTCTTGTAAACAGAGCCGTCCCAAACTTTGGGGTGGCTGTGTCTTTTTGATTTTAATTTCCCTAAGCTATAGGACCATAAGTGGAAGTGCCCTAGGCTCTGTTGCTTTGTTTTTTAGATGTTTCAGGAAACACCATACACTTCTCCAGAGTGGCTGTTGGCAATTTACATCCCGCCCATCAGCATAAGAAGGCTCCCAGTTCTCCATGGCCTGTCGTGCCTTTATGGATTTTACACTTTTTTCAGATGGCCCTTTTGACCGGGTGGAAGTGAGACTTCATTGTAGTGCAGATTTCCTTTGCAAGCTTGCTTGGTTGGCCAAAAAGTGCGTATGCGTTTTTTCCTGAATATATTCAGGAAAAAACGCATACGCCCTTTTTGGCCAAGTGCATCATTGTCGAGTTTCTGACTCTCTTCATATGCTTTCAATGCAATTCCAGTCTACCTCCTGAAATCGGTTTCCTGCAATTCTGCCTTGCTTTCAATGCCTCTTCATAGCCTTACCTCAATATATTTTTTAAAAATAGTTGGCCTTTATAACTCTGCAGGCTTTTGAATTGCAGTGGCCCTTAGCTCCATTTTTTAGCTCTTATTTTTGTGGTCTTGCCCCATAACCACAGGATTCCTTGAAGCCCTATTTTTCTTCTGGGGCACCTTGCTGTGCCTTTGGTTAATTCTTCTTACTGATGTGATATTAGAGTGACATGTGCCCATTGAAACCGCTACAGCTAGTTTCTCACTGGTTCCCCCTATTCCCATTCATCCTCTGCACTAACTGCAGACTGTGCGATACCAGAACTTAAAGGCATTGACTCCATGTGGGGATGTTGTTAGTAAAGCGGCTGGAATGTCGATCCGGAGCCCCAGGAGAGGAAAAATGAGGTGCGTTTTAGAAACCTTTCCCGATCATATGGTATACCAGTCGCTGGGTTTCCCAAGCATGGTTTAGCTGTAGGAAGATTCCCTTCAACCTGGAGTGTTGGGACCCTTGGACTGAGTAGCATGAAGTATTGCATTAAACTTTCGGCAGTTGCTCACCAATCCTGTGAGCCCCAAGTGTCCAGCCTTATGTCTTATCCAGCTGTGGGTTTATATGTGGTCAATCCAGGTTGCATCACAGCCCCTGAGCGAATTTTGTAAGAATTTTTCTCTCTTTCATTGTTTGAGCGTTTTGTTTTTAAAATTTATTTCTATAATGGGGTTTAGCTCCTTTTCACTGCTGTGTTTGTGCCGCTCTGCACACACTTGATTCCCTTATGGAGATATATCAATACATGGGTTTTAAGATTCTTATTCCTCAGATATATTTCTCTGCGGTGTATAGGGTGTGTTGAGGCCTGTTCATTGAGCAAGGTGTAGAATTTGTCTAATACCTATTTGGTTTATTGAACGGTATCTGTGCTAATTTCAAACTCTGGTTTTATGCATCACCCCACCTCTCCTTTCCCCTTAAGCTGACATAAGTGTGTTTTCTAAATGTGAGACACTGTTCTGTTCTGTAATTCATTTCTTGTGCAGCCATATTTACCCTCCCTCTATAAGTGATATCTTATGATATGTTTCTTTTTCTGTTTGACTTATTTCAAGTAGTATTATCGGACCTAAATCCACTCTTTATCCTTCTACTAGCCTTATTACATTGATTTCATGGTGAAGAGATATTCCATTGTACATAAGTACCACATCTTCTTTATCCATTGTTCTCTTTCCTGGGATATTTAAGGTGTACTGAAGTTGAGGTTCTTGTAAACAGAGTAGCCCTAAACTGTGGTGTGCTTGTGTCTTGTTGATTTTTAGACTTCCCTAGATATACTCCCATGATTGGAAGTGTCCTATGCTCTGTAGCTCTGTTTTTTAGATGATTTAGGAACCACCATACACTTCTCCAGAGTGGCTCTCGGCAGTTCACACACTGCCCATCAGCGTATAAAGGCTCCCTGTTCTCCATGGCCTGTCCTGCATTTCTGGTTTTTACAATTTTTTAGGATGGCCCTTTTGACCGGTGGGAAGTGAGACTTCTTTGTTGTGCACATTTGCATTGCTTGCTTGCTTCGTTGCCCATAAAGTGCGTATGCGTTTTTTCCTGGATATAATCAGGAAAAAACGCATACGCCCTTTTGGGCCAACTGCATCATTGTCGAAATTCTGCCGCTTTTCATGTGCGTTAAAGACGAGTCCAATCTATCTCTTGAAATCTGTTTCTTGCAATTCTGTCTTGCATTCAGATCCTCTTCTTTGCCTTACCTCAACATATTTTTGGACGTTAGTTTTCATTTATAACTCTGCAGGTTTGTGAATTGCAGTGACCCTGAGCTCCATTTTTTAAGTTGCTCTTTTGTGAGCTGGCCTCAAACCCGCAGGATTGCTTCAGGCCCTATTTTGGCTCCGGCGAGGCAGGCTGAGCCTTCCTTTAATTCTTACTCTTAATGGGAAATTAGAGTGATATGTGCCCGTCCAAACCCCTACAACTCTTCTCTCATTGGTTCCCCCTCTTCCCGTTCATCCTCCTCACAATTTGCAAAATGTGTGAAACAGAAGTTTAAATGTGCTGATTCTCCAAGTGGGGAGATTCTAAGTAGCGTGGCTGGAATGGTGAACAGGAGCACCAGGAGAGGATAAATGAGGTGCATTTTAGACACATCTCCCGATCACATGGTGTACAGTCCTCTGGGTTTTCCATGCATGTTTTAGCTGTAGGAAGATCCCTTGAACCTGCAGATTTGGGACCCATTGAATGGGTACCAGGTAGTATTACTTTAAAGGGTGTGCATTTCCTCACCCAACCTCACATTTCTCTTAGCGCAAACAGTTTCCAGCCTTATGTCTCATCCTGCTGTGGGTCTAGATGTGTTCAATCCATGTTGCATCACCGTCCCTGAGGAAAAGTTGTAAGAGGTTTTCTCTGTCTCTCTGTCGTTTATTTTTTTCAATTTATTACTATATTGGTTACAGCTGATTTTCAAAGCTCTGTTTCTTGCTGCTGTACATCCACTTGATTCACGTACAGAGAGACATCAATAAATTCTTTTTCAGATTCTTACCAGTCGTATATATTCTTTTCCGGTGACTTGAGTGTGCTGAGTGCAGTTCTTTTAGCTACCGTGTAGGCCTTGTTGATTATCAGTTTGGTATTTGGAATGGTATCTTTGCTAATTTCAACCTCCTGGATGATGCCTCACCCCTCCCCACCTTTCCCGTTTAGCAGCCTTATGCGTGTTTTCTACATATTTGACTATGTTTTTGTTTTGTAATTTATTTCATGTGTAGCCATTTTGGATTCCACCTTTAAGTGATATCTTATGATATGTGTCTTTTTCTTTTTGAATTCTGTCACTTAGAATGATCATACGTAACTCCTCCGGAGTTGTTACAACTGGCCATATTTCATTGATTTCCAGGCTGAATAATATTCCACTCTACCTAAGTACCACATCTCTATCCATTTTTTCCCTCCAGAGACATTTAAGTTATATCCTAGTCGAGGATCTTTTAAACAGAGAGGGGGTAAACATTGGGGTGCCTGTGTCCTCTCGATTTTTGTTTTTCCCAAGATATACGCCCATGAGTGCAAGTGCCCTATGCTCTGTAGCTCATTTTTTAGATGCTTTAGTAAACACAATACACTTCTCCAGAATGGCCGTTGGCAATATACATTTCCACTATAAGTCTCACAGGGCTCCCTCTTCTCGTTGCCCTGTCCTGCATTTCTGTTGTTTACGCTTTATGAGGATGGCTCTTCTGACTGATGCGAAGTGATATCTTTTGTAGTATTGACTTCCAGTGCCCACCTGTTTGGTTGGCTAAAAAAGTGTATGCCCTTTTCTTGAATATATACAGAAAAGAACGCATACACCCTTTTTGGCCAACTGCAATGTTGGCAATGTTGGCAATGTTCAGCTCCTTTTCTTGTGCTTAATGGCCAGTCCTTTCTACCTCCTCAAATCCCTTTCCTGCCATTCTCCCTTGCTTACAAGTCCTTTTCTCTGACTTTCCTCAAGACATTTTTCAGTGATGGATATTTTCAACTCTGCAGTTTTGTGAATTTTACTGCCCCTGAGTTCCATTGTTCAACTCGTGTTTATGGGAACTGGCCACAAAGCAGCGGGATTTCCTCAAGCCCTATACTGTTTCCATGGGCAACCCTAGCCTTTGGTCAATTCGTCTTCCTGATTGGAAATTAGAGTGACATGTGCCTGTCTGAACACCTAGGACTTGTCTCTCATTGTTCCTCATCCTTCCGCTTCATCCTCTGGACAAATTCCAAACTGTACGCAACAGGATGTTGACAGTGCTGACATCTCCAAGTGGGGAGACTGTTAGTAAAGACGCTGGAGGGGTGAACCCGAGCACCAGGAGATGAGGAGATGAGATGCCTTTTCCAAACTCTTCCCGATCAGACGGTATACCATCCTCTGGGTGTGACAGACATGTTTTAGCAGTAGGAAGAGTCCCATTCATGTAAGGAGAACACCAGGGCTTTTTCAAAATCAGTGTCTCCCCGAAACCCAAACTGGGGAATTTTTTAAGCTACAGCTACACATATGTTCATTAAGGGCCTTGGGAAGTAGGCAGAGTCCAAACTTTAGATGATTGAAGTCTTCAGGGTCAGAAGCACTCACCACCAGCTTCCCTTAGGCTACACTTTAACTGTCATTGATAGATGATGTCAATAAAAATATCTATTCTTTTTCAGATTATTTCCCCTTATAGGTTATTGCAAAATGTTGAGTGTAGTTCCCTGTGCTATACAGTAGTTCCTTGTTGATGATCTATTTTATACATAGCAGTGTGTATGTGTTCATTCCAAACTGTTAATTTATCCCTCCTCCCACCTTTCCCCTTTGGTAATAATAAATTATAAGATTTTATACTTCTCAGAAATGGGGGAGCTGAAAGAGAGGTATCATTTTCAATGGAAAAGCATTTAAAACAAGATTGAAGGTTTAACCAAGATTATTAGCTGTACATCCTTGGAAAGAAATCACTTCGTTTCTCTAATATTGACCTGACAAATAAGACAAACCTTTTCACTGAACTTGCTTATAAAAAGTGATGGAAATATCAAATGGAAGTGTTAAAAACATCTTATTTTACCCGAGCCTTATACACTGTTCTATGTTAACTACAGTTTGGCTCACACATCTGTTCATTGAGGTTACAATAGTCTCAATTTCTGTTACTGATCCTCCAGAGTGGACCCCAACAAGTGTCCCCCTGCCCAGTGTCATTGGGGCCAACAGATCGAGACTGAGTTTGGTTCACAAGCAAAGGAAACTTTATATTTTGATCAGAGAATGGAGAGGTGAGAGCATGCACTACCCCGTGGGCTGTGGGCTGGGCTGCTGTGTAGAGATCCTGTCAGAGTCAGTGGGAGGGAGGGAGGCGGCGGAGCTCTCGAGGGCCGGGTTGGCTGTAGCTCAGGCTCTATATCGTGGAGTCTGCACTGGGCCCCAGGAGCTGAGGTGTCGACCCAGCCATTCTGCACTAGGAAATCTGGTCTGAAGTGCCGGGTGTGGAACCTCTGCATGCGGGACCCTAGGAGCACGTGAAATTAGACAAAGCACAAAGGATAAAAAAGGTTAGACTTGACTTTATTGCCCAGATTCTATTTTTATCTCCCAGGGATTTTTAATGGGCTTTGCTGGGGACAAACCCCTCCTCTGCCTTTTGTCCCGTTCCTCATTCTTGGAGTGCTGAGGGTGCAGACCCTTCTTCTGTAACTGCTGAGTGCTGAGTTGGGAGCCCTCATACCCTGGGGCGAGGGTCAGAGCTTCTCCCCAGCAGCCTCCCGGTGACGTTGATTGTCCCCAGGACCCCTGCCTCCCTGCTCGTCCACCTGAGCACCAGCATTGGAAGTGTTATAGATTCTAATGACCTTTAAGGGTCCAGGAAAGAGATGTGCAGAGACGCTGTGGGGGCCGGTTTCACCCCGCCCCACATTTGTTCGGCCACCTTAGGCTGACCGTCTCTGCCAGCCTAGATGCTCTGACCAGTAGTCTGCGCTTTCTTCAATTAGGCCCCTGAATTAACGTACAAACAGCACCAGGTGTCAGAGCCCTGCCCGCTCAACTCCCAGACAGTCCAGGGTCAGTGGTGACCAAGGACCATGATGGCTACTGAGTCAACAGCCTTTTGAAGTAAACAGGAGTCCAGCCGGTCTTATTGGCCACCATCATCACGGTGTCTGTAGGCTTTTCTATGGTGACAGTGTGGTATACTGTTCCCCCGCCAAGATTATTAGCTCCCCTCTGGGTGCAGTAAGTCCTGCAAGCAGTAGTCTACTCTTTTGGGACACACTCTTGTTGTTTTATGAGAGAAACTCCAGGTCAAGTGATGTTCACACGAGTCGTCATGGTGCCCTGTTGCCCCCGGTTATCTCTCTGGATGTTGGAGTTGGAGGGCCTCCTCACTCAAGGTCGGTGTGCCCACGGAGCGAACCCTGCAACTTCAGGGCATGGTTGGTGGTTAGGATCACCACGTGGGGTCCTTTTCCCTTAGGAGGGAGGTGGCCTTTTGGGCTGCTGATTTCCAGGTTTTTAGATACCGCCAGTATCTTGGCCAGATGTGGCAGTGGGCCAAGCCCCTTAGTGACCGTAGTTTATCCTACCTGGATGGCATTCTTGCATTGTTCCATTTCAAGTGGTCCCAGTTTTTGCACTAATTCTCCAATGGCGATTCACCTTTCACCGGGAATGTAAAGGTCAAAGGGTTTAGCTAAATTAGGGAGTTCCAGGGCAAGGGTCTGAATTGACTGCTCTTTCCATTCTTGAAAGGCCATTTCTGGATTCTATTCAAAAGGATCATCATCTTTTCCTTTCAGTGTTTCATATAGAGGCCCAGCTAGTAGACTGTAGCTAGGGATCCAGAAGCAGCAAACCCTGGCCTCCCCAGGAACCCCTAAGCTGTCTTCTAGTTTTAGAAAGGGGTAAGGCTGAAAATGGTTTCTTCCCTTTCCTGGGATGGGCTTCTCTGACCTGCTGTGAGAATGAAGCCCAGGCAGGTCACCGCAGTCTGTGATATTTGAGCTTTTTCTTGGACAACTTCTATCCTTTATTGGCTTGGTAGTTCAGAGGCCTCCTTAGTAGGGCTGGTGATCAGAATGTCGTCTGCATATTGAAGGAGGGTTTCCTTTTCCAGAGGTAGAACTTTTAGGTCTTTAGCTAAGCTTTCCCCAAAGATGGTGTGGGAATTTTTGCACCCTTGGGGCCAGACGGCCCAGAAGTATTGTTTTAGTTGTATGTTGAGTCCTGCCACTCACAAGCCAAAATTTCTTGTGACTCTGGGACTAATGGAATACAAAAGAAGGCATCATTGAAGACTAATACAGAATACCATGTCCTGGTGGTTGGTAGAATGACCAGCAGGGTGTAGGAATTAGGAGCAACTGGAGGTATATCCTCGGTGGCTTCACTGACTGTCCTGACATCCTTTACCAGGTCCCCAGCAGCCCATGGGGCTCTCGTGGTCAGACCAATCCCAGAATATGGAGCTCACCTGGGCAGGTACCCCACCCCCACCCCAGCCCACGGGGCTCTCGTGGTCAGGCCCCTCCCAGGATACAGAACTACCCTTGCAGGTACCGTGGCAGGGCTGGGCACACAGGAACCGTGCACATAGCCCTCATTGCAGAGCACCCCCAGCTCACCTGTCGCTCAGAGCTGACACAGAGCACCTCAGAGCAGGACTTGAACTAACAAACAGCAGCTGCGACAGGTCTGTGACCCTGGGCATCACTCCGTGAGGCCTCCCTCCACCTGGTCTTCCAGAGACTTCCACTGCACCCGGGGCACCAGGCCTCTGTCTCCAACCACCACCCACCCCTCCTCTGCCTGACTCCTGGGTTCCTCTCATTAGGAGAGGGTTTTCTTGAAGTTGTCTCCCACTCATGGGCCAGATAAAATGATTAGAAAACAAGCCAAAGCTGCAGCCCCTTGTCTATCCTGACTCTCAGGAGCCCACACCTGTTCCTTGGACCTGGCCGGTTCAGCAAGTTCCATTTTCTGCAACTGTGAGCCCCTGAGGGGTGATGATTGGCTGACCTGGGCAGCCTTACCGTGCCGGCCAGCCCTCCCCAGGTGTGCCTGGGTTGAGATCAATATAAATACCACTCCAGGCAGCAAGAGCCCCTGCAGCCGTGCCTGACGCCATTTTCTCTGCCCTGTCAGCAGTCTCGGGGCTGGGCTGGTGGGAGGGAGTGAGAGGCCACGGCTTTGTGGGTGGCCCAGTGTGAGTGGGGCTCTGCTGGACTTTCTGCAGCAGTTGCCAGGCTGCCACCTGCTAAAGAAGAGGATGTGTCACCCATACCTGCTGCTGGAATTTCTCCCTGGGCAGAGGTGAGGAAGGAAAAAAGCAGTGGGGGCAGGGACAGGACGGGTATCTCAGGCAGGGAAATGGAAATCTTCCAGAAGAGCACCCAGGGCCAGGACCATCCTGGCTGGCCTGCAGGCACCAAGTCGGCCGGCATGCTGTCACTCGTGTGGCTCTATGGCCCTTCCTCTAGGCTTTCAAGTCCTTGTATATATTCAGGTGTTTTACCTGGGACGGGTGGGAATAGTTCAGCAGCAACTGGCCTGGGGCTCAGCTCACGTTTACTCACAGATGCCTCGGCACGGTGCCCCAGCTTTGCAATGAGGACGCTTGTTGCGTGGGGGCTGCTGGCTGAATGGGAGACGATTCCCCACCACTGACCAACTTCAGAATTGTTTACAACTGGAGCAAGTGCCCTGATACGGTTTTCCTCTGTGTAACTGGTGGGTTCTGTGTTTTTTTTCTCTTTTTCGTTTTTGGTTCAAGGTAGATTTTATTCCTCTTTTTTGTATTTACAGATATAAGCATGGAAATAATTTATTCATATAAATACATGTATGTGCAGGGAATAATTGTTTTTTCTGTTTTATTTTGTAAATTTTACTTCTTTTTAATTTTGAATTATATTTTATATTTTTATACAGCAGGTTCTTATTGGTTATCTATTTTATACATATAAATGTATACATGCCAATCCCAGTCTCTCAACTCCTCCCACCACCACCCCCCCAACAGCTTTCCCCCCTTGTTGTCCATACGTTTGTTGTCTACATCTGTTGCTCTATTTATGCCTTGCAAAATGGTTAATCTGTACAGTTTTTCTAGGTTCCACATATATGCATGAATATACAAGATTTGTTTTTCTCTTTCTGACTTACTTCACTCTGTATGACAGTCTCTAGATCCATCGACGTCTCTACAAATGACCCAATTTCATTCCTTTTCATGGCTTAGTAATATTCCATTTTATATATGTACCACAGCTTTATGCATTCGTCTGTCTGTGGGCATTTAGGTTGCTTCCATTACCTCGATATTGTAAATAGTGATGCAATGAACATTGTGGTGAATGACTCTTTTTGATTTATGGTTTTGTCTGGGTATATGTCCAGTACTGGGATTGCTGTATCATATGGTAATTCTATTGTTAGTTTCTTAAGAAATTCCATATTGTTCTCCATAATGACTGTATCAATTTATATTCCTAACAATAGTGGAAGAGGGTTCCTTTTCTCCACACCCTTTCCAGCATTTTTTGTTTGTAGATTTTCAATGATGCCTATTCTACCAGGTGTGAGGTGATACCTCATTGTTGAATCCATTTCGTTGAGCAAGGGGTAGCTCTTGTCTATTACATATTTGGCTTATGGAACGGTATCTGTGCTAATTTCAAACTCTGCTTTTATGCAGCACTCCAACTCACCTTCCCCCTTAAGCAGGCATAAGTTGGTTTTCTAAACTTGAGACCCTGTTCTGTTTTGTAATTCAGTTCATGTGTAGCCAAGTTCACATTCCGTGTATTAGTGATACCTTATGATGTTTCTTTTTCTGTGTGACTTATTTCACTTAGAATCATCGTGCCTCAATGCACTCATTATGCTGTTACGGGCCTGGTGACATAGATTTCATTGCTGAGTGGTAATCTGTTGTACAGAAGTACCGCAACTTCTTTATCCATTATTTGCTCTCTGGGATATTTAACTTGTGCCGTAGAAGAGATTCCTGTAAAAAGAGCCGTCCCAAATTTTGGGGTTGCTGTGTCTTTTTGATATTAATTTCCCTAAGCTATAGGACCATAAGTGGAAGTGCCCTAGGCTCTGATGCTTTGTTTTTTAGATGTTTCAGGAAACACCATACACTTCTCCCGAGTGGTTGTTGGCAATTTACATCCCGCCCATCAGCATAACAAGGCTCCCAGTTCTCCATGGCCTGTCCTGCCTTTCTGGATTTTACACTTTATTCTGATGGCCCTTTTGACCGGGGGGAAGTGAGACTTCATTGTAGTGCAGATTTCCTTTGCAAGCTTGCTTGGTTGGCCAAAAAGGGCGTATGCGTTTTTTCCTGAATATATTCAGGAAAAAACGCATACGCCCTTTTGGCAAAGTGCATCATTGTGGACGTTCTGCCTCTTTTCCTACGCTTTCAATGCAATTCCAGTCTACCTCCTGAAATCGGTATCCTGCAATTTTGCCCCGCTTTCAAGTCCTCTTGGAAGCCTTACTTCAGTATATTTTTGGACGATAGCTGTCATTTATAACTCTGCAGGTTTGTGAATTACAGAGACCCTGAGCTCCTTTCTTCAACTCGCTTTCTTGTGAGCTGGCCGCAACACCGCAGGATGGCTTCAGGCCCTAATCTTGTTCCGGCATGGCATGCTGAGCCTTTGGTTATTTCCTCTTCCTGGTGGGAAATGAGAGTTAAATTTGCCCGTCCAGACACCTCCAGCTAGTCTCTCATTGGTTCTCCCTATTCCTGTTCATCTTCCGCAGAAATTGCAAACTGGGCCAAACAGGAGGTTAAAGGCGCTGACTCTCCAAGTTGGGAGAGTGTTAGTAAAGGGTCTGGAATGTTGCACCCGAGTACCAGGGGAGGAAAACTGAGACATATTTGAACACGTCTCCCGTTCACACGGTTGATCATACTCGGGGTTCCACATGCATGTTTTAGCTGAAGGAAGAATACCTTAAACCTGGAGAGTTGAGACCCGTGGAATGGGTACCATGCAATATGACTTCTAAGGGTCTTCATTTGCTCACCGAACCTCTCCAATCCTATCACTGCTGCGTTTATGCCCCTGTACACACGCTTGATTCTCTTTCGGAGACATAGCAATCCATAGGTTTTAAGATACTTACTAGTCAGGTACATTCTTAGGGGTTTAATATGGGGTGTTGAGTCCATTTCGTTGAGCAAGGAGTAGCTCTTGTCTATTCCATATTTGGCTTAAGGAACTTTATCTGTGCTCATTTCAATCTCTGGTTTTATGCAGCACCCCAACTCACCTTCCCCCTTAAGCAAGCGTAAGTTGGTTTTCTAAACTTGAGACACTGTTCTGTTTTGTAATTCAGTTCATGTGTAGCCAAGTTCACATTGTGTGTATTAGTGATACCTTATGATGTTTCTTTTCTGTGTGACTTATTTCAGTTCGAATCATCATACCTGAATCCACTCATTATGCTGCTACGGGCCTGATGACATAGATTTCATTGCTGAGTGATATTGCATTGTACGTAAGTACCACAAGTTCTTTATCCATTTTTCACTTTCTGCGATATTGAACTTGTACTGTAAACGAGGTTCTTGTAAACAGAGCCGTCCCAAACTTTGGGGTGGCTGTGTCTTTTTGATTTTAATTTCCCTAAGCTATAGGACCATAAGTGGAAGTGCCCTAGGCTCTGTTGCTTTGTTTTTTAGATGTTTCAGGAAACACCATACACTTCTCCAGAATGGCTGTTGGCAATTTACATCCCGCCCATCAGCATAAGAAGGCTCCCAGTTCTCCATGGCCTGTCGTGCCTTTCTGGATTTTACACTTTTTTCAGATGGCCCTTTTGACCGGGTGGAAGTGAGACTTCATTGTAATGCAGATTTCATTTGCAAGCTTGCTTGGTTGGCCAAAAAGTGCGTATGCATTTTTTCCTGAATATATTCTGGAAAAAACGCATACGCCCTTTTTGGCCAAGTGCATCATTGTCGAGTTTCTGACTCTCTTCATATGCTTTCAATGCAATTCCAGTCTACCTCCTGAAATCGGTTTCCTGCAATTCTGCCTTGCTTTCAATGCCTCTTCATAGCCTTACCTCAATATATTTTTTAAAAATAGTTGGCCTTTATAACTCTGCAGGCTTTTGAATTGCAGTGGCCCTTAGCTCCATTTTTTAGCTCTTATTTTTGTGGTCTTGCCCCATAACCACAGGATTCCTTGAAGCCCTATTTTTCTTCTGGGGCACCTTGCTGTGCCTTTGGTTAATTCTTCTTACTGATGTGATATTAGAGTGACATGTGCCCATTGAAACCGCTACAGCTAGTTTCTCACTGGTTCCCCCTATTCCCATTCATCCTCTGCACTAACTGCAGACTGTGCGATACCAGAACTTAAAGGCATTGACTCCATGTGGGGATGTTGTTAGTAAAGCGGCTGGAATGTCGATCCGGAGCCCCAGGAGAGGAAAAATGAGGTGCGTTTTAGAAACCTTTCCCGATCATATGGTATACCAGTCGCTGGGTTTCCCAAGCATGGTTTAGCTGTAGGAAGATTCCCTTCAACCTGGAGTGTTGGGACCCTTGGACTGAGTAGCATGAAGTATTGCATTAAACTTTCGGCAGTTGCTCACCAAAGCTCACCAATCCTGTCAACCCCAAGTGTCCAGCCTTATGTCTTATCCAGCTGTGGGTTTATATGTGGTCAATCCAGGTTGCATCACAGCCCCTGAGCGAATTTTGTAAGAATTTTTCTCTTTCATTGTTTCAGCGTTTTGTTTTTAAAATTTATTTCTATAATGGGGTTTAGCTCCTTTTCACTGCTGTGTTTGTGCCGCTCTGCACACACTTGATTCCCTTATGGAGATATATCAATACATGGGTTTTAAGATTCTTATTCCTCAGATATATTTCTCTGCGGTGTATAGGGTGTGTTGAGGCCTGTTCATTGAGCAAGGTGTAGATCTTGTCTAATACCTATTTGGTTTATTGAACGGTATCTGTGCTAATTTCAAACTCTGGTTTTATGCATCACCCCACCTCTCCTTTCCCCTTAAGCTGACATAAGTGTGTTTTCTAAATGTGAGACACTGTTCTGTTCTGTAATTCATTTCTTGTGCAGCCATATTTACCCTCCCTCTATAAGTGATATCTTATGATATGTTTCTTTTTCTGTTTGACTTATTTCAAGTAGTATTATCGGACCTAAATCCACTCTTTATCCTTCTACTAGCCTTATTACATTGATTTCATGGTGAAGAGATATTCCATTGTACATAAGTACCACATCTTCTTTATCCATTGTTCTCTTTCCTGGGATATTTAAGGTGTACTGAAGTTGAGGTTCTTGTAAACAGAGTAGCCCTAAACTGTGGTGTGCTTGTGTCTTGTTGATTTTTAGACTTCCCTAGATATACTCCCATGATTGGAAGTGTCCTATGCTCTGTAGCTCTGTTTCTTAGATGATTTAGGAACCACCATACACTTCTCCAGAGTGGCTCTCGGCAGTTCACACACTGCCCATCAGCGTATAAAGGCTCCCTGTTCTCCATGGCCTGTCCTGCATTTCTGGTTTTTACAATTTTTTAGGATGGCCCTTTTGACCGGTGGGAAGTGAGACTTCTTTGTTGTGCACATTTGCATTGCTTGCTTGCTTCGTTGCCCATAAAGTGCGTATGCGTTTTTTCCTGGATATAATCAGGAAAAAACGCATACGCCCTTTTGGGCCAACTGCATCATTGTCGAAATTCTGCCGCTTTTCATGTGCGTTAAAGACGAGTCCAATCTATCTCTTGAAATCTGTTTCTTGCAATTCTGTCTTGCATTCAGATCCTCTTCTTTGCCTTACCTCAACATATTTTTGGACGTTAGTTTTCATTTATAACTCTGCAGGTTTGTGAATTGCAGTGACCCTGAGCTCCATTTTTTAAGTTGCTCTTTTGTGAGCTGGCCTCAAACCCGCAGGATTGCTTCAGGCCCTATTTTGGCTCCGGCGAGGCAGGCTGAGCCTTCCTTTAATTCTTACTCTTAATGGGAAATTAGAGTGATATGTGCCCGTCCAAACCCCTACAACTCTTCTCTCATTGGTTCCCCCTCTTCCCGTTCATCCTCCTCACAATTTGCAAAATGTGTGAAACAGAAGTTTAAATGTGCTGATTCTCCAAGTGGGGAGATTCTAAGTAGCGTGGCTGGAATGGTGAACAGGAGCACCAGGAGAGGATAAATGAGGTGCATTTTAGACACATCTCCCGATCACATGGTGTACAGTCCTCTGGGTTTTCCATGCATGTTTTAGCTGTAGGAAGATCCCTTGAACCTGCAGATTTGGGACCCATTGAATGGGTACCAGGTAGTATTACTTTAAAGGGTGTGCATTTCCTCACCCAACCTCACATTTCTCTTAGTGCAAACAGTTTCCAGCCTTATGTCTCATCCTGCTGTGGGTCTAGATGTGTTCAATCCATGTTGCATCACCGTCCCTGAGGAAAAGTTGTAAGAGGTTTTCTCTGTCTCTCTGTCGTTTATTTTTTTCAATTTATTACTATATTGGTTACAGCTGATTTTCAAAGCTCTGTTTCTTGCTGCTGTACATCCACTTGATTCACGTACAGAGAGACATCAATAAATTCTTTTTCAGATTCTTACCAGTCGTATATATTCTTTTCCGGTGACTTGAGTGTGCTGAGTGCAGTTCTTTTAGCTACCGTGTAGGCCTTGTTGATTATCAGTTTGGTATTTGGAATGGTATCTTTGCTAATTTCAACCTCCTGGATGATGCCTCACCCCTCCCCACCTTTCCCGTTTAGCAGCCTTATGCGTGTTTTCTACATATTTGACTATGTTTTTGTTTTGTAATTTATTTCATGTGTAGCCATTTTGGATTCCACCTTTAAGTGATATCTTATGATATGTGTCTTTTTCTTTTTGAATTCTGTCACTTAGAATGATCATACGTAACTCCTCCGGAGTTGTTACAACTGGCCATATTTCATTGATTTCCAGGCTGAATAATATTCCACTCTACCTAAGTACCACATCTCTATCCATTTTTTCCCTCCAGAGACATTTAAGTTATATCCTAGCCGAGGATCTTTTAAACAGAGAGGGGGTAAACATTGGGGTGCCTGTGTCCTCTCGATTTTTGTTTTTCCCAAGATATACACCCATGAGTGCAAGTGCCCTATGCTCTGTAGCTCATTTTTTAGATGCTTTAGTAAACACAATACACTTCTCCAGAATGGCCGTTGGCAATATACATTTCCACTATAAGTCTCACAGGGCTCCCTCTTCTCGTTGCCCTGTCCTGCATTTCTGTTGTTTACGCTTTATGAGGATGGCTCTTCTGACTGATGCGAAGTGATATCTTTTGTAGTATTGACTTCCAGTGTCCACCTGTTTGGTTGGCTAAAAAAGTGTATGCTCTTTTCTTGAATATATACAGAAAAGAACGCATACACCCTTTTTGGCCAACTGCAATGTTGGCAATGTTGGCAATGTTCAGCTCCTTTTCTTGTGCTTAATGGCGAGTCCTTTCTACCTCCTCAAATCCCTTTCCTGCCATTCTCCCTTGCTTACAAGTCCTTTTCTCTGACTTTCCTCAAGACATTTTTCAGTGATGGATATTTTCAACTCTGCAGTTTTGTGAATTTTACTGCCCCTGAGTTCCATTGTTCAACTCGTGTTTATGGGAACTGGCCACAAAGCAGCGGGATTTCCTCAAGCCCTATACTGTTTCCATGGGCAACCCTAGCCTTTGGTCAATTCGTCTGCCTGATTGGAAATTAGAGTGACATGTGCCTGTCTGAACACCTAGGACTTGTCTCTCATTGTTCCTCATCCTTCCGCTTCATCCTCTGGACAAATTCCAAACTGTACGCAACAGGATGTTGACAGTGCTGACATCTCCAAGTGGGGAGACTGTTAGTAAAGACGCTGGAGGGGTGAACCCGAGCACCAGGAGATGAGGAGATGAGATGCCTTTTCCAAACTCTTCCTGATCAGACGGTATACCATCCTCTGGGTGTGACAGACATGTTTTAGCAGTAGGAAGAGTCCCATTCATGTAAGGAGAACACCAGGGCTTTTTCAAAATCAGTGTCTCCCCGAAACCCAAACTGGGGAATTTTTTAAGCTACAGCTACACATATGTTCATTAAGGGCCTTGGGAAGTAGGCAGAGTCCAAACTTTAGATGATTGAAGTCTTCAGGGTCAGAAGCACTCACCACCAGCTTCCCTTAGGCTACACTTTAACTGTCATTGATAGATGATGTCAATAAAAATATCTATTCTTTTTCAGATTATTTCCCCTTATAGGTTATTGCAAAATGTTGAGTGTAGTTCCCTGTGCTATACAGTAGTTCCTTGTTGATGATCTATTTTATACATAGCAGTGTGTATGTGTTCATTCCAAACTGTTAATTTATCCCTCCTCCCACCTTTCCCCTTTGGTAATAATAAATTATAAGATTTTATACTTCTCAGAAATGGGGGAGCTGAAAGAGAGGTATCATTTTCAATGGAAAAGCATTTAAAACAAGATTGAAGGTTTAACCAAGATTATTAGCTGTACATCCTTGGAAAGAAATCACTTCGTTTCTCTAATATTGACCTGACAAATAAGACAAACCTTTTCACTGAACTTGCTTATAAAAAGTGATGGAAATATCAAATGGAAGTGTTAAAAACATCTTATTTTACCCGAGCCTTATACACTGTTCTATGTTAACTACAGTTTGGCTCACACATCTGTTCATTGAGGTTACAATAGTCTCAATTTCTGTTACTGATCCTCCAGAGTGGACCCCAACAAGTGTCCCCCTGCCCAGTGTCATTGGGGCCAACAGATCGAGACTGAGTTTGGTTCACAAGCAAAGGAAACTTTATATTTTGATCAGAGAATGGAGAGGTGAGAGCATGCACTACCCCGTGGGCTGTGGGCTGGGCTGCTGTGTAGAGATCCTGTCAGAGTCAGTGGGAGGGAGGGAGGCGGCGGAGCTCTCGAGGGCCGGGTTGGCTGTAGCTCAGGCTCTATATCGTGGAGTCTGCACTGGGCCCCAGGAGCTGAGGTGTCGACCCAGCCATTCTGCACTAGGAAATCTGGTCTGAAGTGCCGGGTGTGGAACCTCTGCATGCGGGACCCTAGGAGCACGTGAAATTAGACAAAGCACAAAGGATAAAAAAGGTTAGACTTGACTTTATTGCCCAGATTCTATTTTTATCTCCCAGGGATTTTTAATGGGCTTTGCTGGGGACAAACCCCTCCTCTGCCTTTTGTCCCGTTCCTCATTCTTGGAGTGCTGAGGGTGCAGACCCTTCTTCTGTAACTGCTGAGTGCTGAGTTGGGAGCCCTCATACCCTGGGGCGAGGGTCAGAGCTTCTTCCCAGCAGCCTCCCGGTGACGTTGATTGTCCCCAGGACCCCTGCCTCCCTGCTCGTCCACCTGAGCACCAGCATTGGAAGTGTTATAGATTCTAATGACCTTTAAGGGTCCAGGAAAGAGATGTGCAGAGACGCTGTGGGGGCCGGTTTCACCCCGCCCCACATTTGTTCGGCCACCTTAGGCTGACCGTCTCTGCCAGCCTAGATGCTCTGACCAGTAGTCTGCGCTTTCTTCAATTAGGCCCCTGAATTAACGTACAAACAGCACCAGGTGTCAGAGCCCTGCCCGCTCAACTCCCAGACAGTCCAGGGTCAGTGGTGACCAAGGACCATGATGGCTACTGAGTCAACAGCCTTTTGAAGTAAACAGGAGTCCAGCCGGTCTTATTGGCCACCATCATCACGGTGTCTGTAGGCTTTTCTATGGTGACAGTGTGGTATACTGTTCCCCCGCCAAGATTATTAGCTCCCCTCTGGGTGCAGTAAGTCCTGCAAGCAGTAGTCTACTCTTTTGGGACACACTCTTGTTGTTTTATGAGAGAAACTCCAGGTCAAGTGATGTTCACACGAGTCGTCATGGTGCCCTGTTGCCCCCGGTTATCTCTCTGGATGTTGGAGTTGGAGGGCCTCCTCACTCAAGGTCGGTGTGCCCACGGAGCGAACCCTGCAACTTCAGGGCATGGTTGGTGGTTAGGATCACCACGTGGGGTCCTTTTCCCTTAGGAGGGAGGTGGCCTTTTGGGCTGCTGATTTCCAGGTTTTTAGATACCGCCAGTATCTTGGCCAGATGTGGCAGTGGGCCAAGCCCCTTAGTGACCGTAGTTTATCCTACCTGGATGGCATTCTTGCATTGTTCCATTTCAAGTGGTCCCAGTTTTTGCACTAATTCTCCAATGGCGATTCACCTTTCACCGGGAATGTAAAGGTCAAAGGGTTTAGCTAAATTAGGGAGTTCCAGGGCAAGGGTCTGAATTGACTGCTCTTTCCATTCTTGAAAGGCCATTTCTGGATTCTATTCAAAAGGATCATCATCTTTTCCTTTCAGTGTTTCATATAGAGGCCCAGCTAGTAGACTGTAGTTAGGGATCCAGAAGCAGCAAACCCTGGCCTCCCCAGGAACCCCTAAGCTGTCTTCTAGTTTTAGAAAGGGGTAAGGCTGAAAATGGTTTCTTCCCTTTCCTGGGATGGGCTTCTCTGACCTTCTGTGAGAATGAAGCCCAGGCAGGTCACCACAGTCTGTGATATTTGAGCTTTTTCTTGGACAACTTCTATCCTTTATTGGCTTGGTAGTTCAGAGGCCTCCTTAGTAGGGCTGGTGATCAGAATGTCGTCTGCATATTGAAGGAGGGTTTCCTTTTCCAGAGGTAGAACTTTTAGGTCTTTAGCTAAGCTTTCCCCAAAGATGGTGTGGGAATTTTTGCACCCTTGGGGCCAGACGGCCCGGAAGTATTGTTTTAATTGTATGTTGAGTCCTGCCACTCACAAGCCAAAATTTCTTGTGACTCTGGGACTAATGGAATACAAAAGAAGGCATCATTGAAGACTAATACAGAATACCATGTCCTGGTGGTTGGTAGAATGACCAGCAGGGTGTAGGAATTAGGAGCAACTGGAGGTATATCCTCGGTGGCTTCACTGACTGTCCTGACATCCTTTACCAGGTCCCCAGCAGCCCATGGGGCTCTCGTGGTCAGACCAATCCCAGAATATGGAGCTCACCTGGGCAGGTACCCCACCCCCACCCCAGCCCACGGGGCTCTCGTGGTCAGGCCCCTCCCAGGATACAGAGCTACCCTTGCAGGTACCGTGGCAGGGCTGGGCACACAGGAACCGTGCACATAGCCCTCATTGCAGAGCACCCCCAGCTCACCTGTCGCTCAGAGCTGACACAGAGCACCTCAGAGCAGGACTTGAACTAACAAACAGCAGCTGCGACAGGTCTGTGACCCTGGGCATCACTCCGTGAGGCCTCCCTCCACCTGGTCTTCCAGAGACTTCCACTGCACCCGGGGCACCAGGCCTCTGTCTCCAACCACCACCCACCCCTCCTCTGCCTGACTCCTGGGTTCCTCTCATTAGGAGAGGGTTTTCTTGAAGTTGTCTCCCACTCATGGGCCAGATAAAATGATTAGAAAACAAGCCAAAGCTGCAGCCCCTTGTCTATCCTGACTCTCAGGAGCCCACACCTGTTCCTTGGACCTGGCCGGTTCAGCAAGTTCCATTTTCTGCAACTGTGAGCCCCTGAGGGGTGATGATTGGCTGACCTGGGCAGCCTTACCGTGCCGGCCAGCCCTCCCCAGGTGTGCCTGGGTTGAGATCAATATAAATACCACTCCAGGCAGCAAGAGCCCCTGCAGCCGTGCCTGACGCCATTTTCTCTGCCCTGTCAGCAGTCTCGGGGCTGGGCTGGTGGGAGGGAGTGAGAGGCCACGGCTTTGTGGGTGGCCCAGTGTGAGTGGGGCTCTGCTGGACTTTCTGCAGCAGTTGCCAGGCTGCCACCTGCTAAAGAAGAGGATGTGTCACCCATACCTGCTGCTGGAATTTCTCCCTGGGCAGAGGTGAGGAAGGAAAAAAGCAGTGGGGGCAGGGACAGGACGGGTATCTCAGGCAGGGAAATGGAAATCTTCCAGAAGAGCACCCAGGGCCAGGACCATCCTGGCTGGCCTGCAGGCACCAAGTCGGCCGGCATGCTGTCACTCGTGTGGCTCTATGGCCCTTCCTCTAGGCTTTCAAGTCCTTGTATATATTCAGGTGTTTTACCTGGGACGGGTGGGAATAGTTCAGCAGCAACTGGCCTGGGGCTCAGCTCACGTTTACTCACAGATGCCTCGGCACGGTGCCCCAGCTTTGCAATGAGGACGCTTGTTGCGTGGGGGCTGCTGGCTGAATGGGAGATGATTCCCCACCACTGACCAACTTCAGAATTGTTTACAACTGGAGCAAGTGCCCTGATACGGTTTTCCTCTGTGTAACTGGTGGGTTCTGTGTTTTTTTTCTCTTTTTCGTTTTTGGTTCAAGGTAGATTTTATTCCTCTTTTTTGTATTTACAGATATAAGCATGGAAATAATTTATTCATATAAATACATGTATGTGCAGGGAATAATTGTTTTTTCTGTTTTATTTTGTAAATTTTACTTCTTTTTAATTTTGAATTTTATTTTATATTTTTATACAGCAGGTTCTTATTGGTTATCTATTTTATACATATAAATGTATACATGCCAATCCCAGTCTCTCAACTCCTCCCACCACCACCCCCCCAACAGCTTTCCCCCCTTGTTGTCCATACGTTTGTTGTCTACATCTGTTGCTCTATTTATGCCTTGCAAAATGGTTAATCTGTACAGTTTTTCTAGGTTCCACATATATGCATGAATATACAAGATTTGTTTTTCTCTTTCTGACTTACTTCACTCTGTATGACAGTCTCTAGATCCATCGACGTCTCTACAAATGACCCAATTTCATTCCTTTTCATGGCTTAGTAATATTCCATTTTATATATGTACCACAGCTTTATGCATTCGTCTGTCTGTGGGCATTTAGGTTGCTTCCATTACCTCGATATTGTAAATAGTGATGCAATGAACATTGCGGTGAATGACTCTTTTTGATTTATGGTTTTGTCTGGGTATATGTCCAGTACTGGGATTGCTGTATCATATGGTAATTCTATTGTTAGTTTCTTAAGAAATTCCATATTGTTCTCCATAATGACTGTATCAATTTATATTCCCAACAATAGTGGAAGAGGGTTCCTTTTCTCCACACCCTTTCCAGCATTTTTTGTTTGTAGATTTTCAATGATGCCTATTCTACCAGGTGTGAGGTGATACCTCATTGTTGAATCCATTTCGTTGAGCAAGGGGTAGCTCTTGTCTATTACATATTTGGCTTATGGAACGGTATCTGTGCTAATTTCAAACTCTGCTTTTATGCAGCACCCCAACTCACCTTCCCCCTTAAGCAGGCATAAGTTGGTTTTCTAAACTTGAGACCCTGTTCTGTTTTGTAATTCAGTTCATGTGTAGCCAAGTTCACATTCCGTGTATTAGTGATACCTTATGATGTTTCTTTTTCTGTGTGACTTATTTCACTTAGAATCATCGTGCCTCAATGCACTCATTATGCTGGTACGGGCCTGGTGATATAGATTTCATTGCTGAGTGGTATTCTGTTGTACAGAAGTACCGCAACTTCTTTATCCATTATTTGCTCTCTGGGATATTTAACTTGTGCCGTAGAAGAGATTCCTGTAAAAAGAGCCGTCCCAAATTTTGGGGTTGCTGTGTCTTTTTGATATTAATTTCCCTAAGCTATAGGACCCATAAGTGGAAGTGCCCTAGGCTCTGTTGCTTTGTTTTTTAGATGTTTCAGGAAACACCATACACTTCTCCCGAGTGTCTGTTGGCAATTTACATCCCGCCCATCAGCATAACAAGGCTCCCAGTTCTCCATGGCCTGTCCTGCCTTTCTGGATTTTACACTTTATTCTGATGGCCCTTTTGACCGGGGGGAAGTGAGACTTCATTGTAGTGCAGATTTCCTTTGCAAGCTTGCTTGGTTGGCCAAAAAGGGCGTATGCGTTTTTTCCTGAATATATTCAGGAAAAAACGCATATGCCCTTTTGGCAAAGTGCATCATTGTGGACGTTCTGCCTCTTTTCCTACGCTTTCAATGCAATTCCAGTCTACCTCCTGAAATCGGTATCCTGCAATTCTGCCCCACTTTCAAGTCCTCTTGGCAGCCTTACTTCAGTCTATTTTTGGACGATAGCTGTCATTTATAACTCTGCAGGTTTGTGAATTACAGAGCCCCTGAGCTCCTTTATTCAACTCACTTTCTTGTGAGCTGGCCGCAACACCGCAAGATGGCTTCAGGCCCTAATCTGTTTCCGCCACGGCACGCTGAGCCTTTGGTTAATTCCTCTTCCTAGTGGGAAATGAGAGTTAAATTTGCCCGTCCAGACACCTCCAGCTAGTCTCTCATTGGTTCTCCCTATTCCTGTTCATCTTCCGCAGAAATTGCAAACTGGGCCAAACAGGAGGTTAAAGGAACTGACTGTCCAAGACGGGAGAGTGTTAGTAAAGCCTCTGGAATGTTGCACCGAAGTACCAGGGGACGAAAACTGAGACATATTTGAACACGTCTCCCGTTCACATGGTTGATCATACTCTGGGTTCCACATGCATGTTTTAGCTGAAGAAAGAATACCTTAAACCTGGAGAGTTGAGACCCGTGGAATGGGTACCATGCAATATGACTTCAAAGGGTCTTCATTTGCTCACCGAATCTCTCCAATCCTATCACTGCTGCATTTATGACCCTTGTACACATTCTTGATTCTCTTTTGGAGACATAGAAATCCATAGGTTTTAAGATACTTACTAGTCACGTATATTCTTAGGCGTTTAATATGGGGTGTGGAGTCCATTTCGTTGAGCAAGGAGTAGCTCTTGTCTATTCCATATTTGGCTTAAGGAACTTTATCTGTGCTCATTTCAGTCTCTGGTTTTATGCAGCACCCCAACTCACCTTTCCACTTAAGCAAGCATAAGTTGGTTTTCTAAATTTGAGACCCTGTTCTGTTTTGTAATTCAATTCCTCTGTAGCCAAGTTTAAATTCCATGTATTAGTGATATTTTTTGATGTTTCTTTTTCTGTGTGACTTATTTCAGTTAGAATCACCATACCCGAATCCACTCATTATGCTGCTACGGGCCTGGTGACATAAATTTCATTGCTGAGTGATATTGCTTTTTACATGAGTACCACAACTTCTTTATCCATTTTTCACTTTCTGTGATATTGAACTTGTACGGTAAACGAGGTTCTTGTAAACAGAGGCGTCCCAAACTTTGGGGTGGCTGTGTCTTTTTGATTTTAATTTCCCTAAGCTATAGGACCATAAGTGGAAGTGCACTAGGCTCTGTTGCTTTGTTTTTTAGATGTTTCAGGAAACACCATACACTTGTCCGGAGTGGCTGTTGGCAATTTACATCCCGCCCATCAGCATAACAAGGCTCCCAGTTCTCCATGTCCTGTCCTGCCTTTCTGGATTTTACACTTTTTTCAGATGGCCCTTTTGACCGGGGGGAAGTGAGACTTCATTGTAGTGCAGATTTCCTTTGCAAGTTTGCTTGGTTGGCCAAAAAGTGCGTATGCGTTTTTTCCTGAATATATTCAGGAAAAAACGCATACGCCCTTTTTGGCCAAGTGCATCATTGTGGACGTTCTGCCTCTTTTCCTATGCTTTCAATGCAATTCCAGTCTACCTCCTGAAATGGGTTTCCTGCAATTCTGCCCCGCTTTCAAGTCCTCTTGGCAGTCTTACTTCAGTCTATTTTTGGACGATAGCTGTCATTTATAACTCTGCAGGTTTGTGAATTACAGTGCCCCTGAGCTCCTTTATTCAACTCACTTTCCTGTGAGCTGGCCGCAACACCGCAAGATGGCTTCAGGCCCTAATCTGTTTCCGCCACGGCACGCTGAGCCTTTGGTTAATTCCTCTTCCTAGTGGGAAATGAGAGTTAAATTTGCCCGTCCAGACACCTCCAGCTAGTCTGTCATTGGTTCTCCCTATTCCTGTACATCTTCCGCAGAAATTGCAAACTGGGCCAAACAGGAGGTTAAAGGCACTGACTGTCCAAGTGGGGAGAGTGTTAGTAAAGCCTCTGGAATGTTGCACCGAAGTACCAGGGGACGAAAACTGAGACATATTTGAACACGTCTCCCGTTCACATGGTTGATCATACTCTGGGTTCCACATGCATGTTTTAGCTGAAGAAAGAATACCTTAAACCTGGAGAGTTGAGACCCGTGGAATGGGTACCATGCAATATGACTTCAAAGGGTCTTCATTTGCTCACCGAATCTCTCCAATCCTATCACTGCTGCATTTATGACCCTTGTACACATTCTTGATTCTCTTTTGGAGACATAGAAATCCATAGGTTTTAAGATACTTACTAGTCACGTATATTCTTAGGCGTTTAATATGGGGTGTGGAGTCCATTTCGTTGAGCAAGGAGTAGCTCTTGTCTATTCCATATTTGGCTTAAGGAACTTTATCTGTGCTCATTTCAGTCTCTGGTTTTATGCAGCACCCCAACTCACCTTTCCACTTAAGCAAGCATAAGTTGGTTTTCTAAATTTGAGACCCTGTTCTGTTTTGTAATTCAATTCCTCTGTAGCCAAGTTTAAATTCCATGTATTAGTGATATTTTTTGATGTTTCTTTTTCTGTGTGACTTATTTCAGTTAGAATCACCATACCCGAATCCACTCATTATGCTGCTACGGGCCTTGTGACATAAATTTCATTGCTGAGTGATATTGCTTTTTACATGAGTACCACAACTTCTTTATCCATTTTTCACTTTCTGTGATATTGAACTTGTACGGTAAACGAGGTTCTTGTAAACAGAGGCGTCCCAAACTTTGGGGTGGCTGTGTCTTTTTGATTTTAATTTCCCTAAGCTATAGGACCATAAGTGGAAGTGCCCGAGGCTCTGTTGCTTTGTTTTTTAGATGTTTCAGGAAACACCATACACTTGTCCGGAGTGGCTGTTGGCAATTTACATCCCGCCCATCAGCATAACAAGGCTCCCAGTTCTCCATGTCCTGTCCTGCCTTTCTGGATTTTACACTTTTTTCAGATGGCCCTTTTGACCAGGGGGAAGTGAGACTTCATTGTAGTGCAGATTTCCTTTGCAAGTTTGCTTGGTTGGCCAAAAAGTGCGTATGCGTTTTTTCCTGAATATATTCAGGAAAAAACGCATACGCGCTTTTTGGCCAAGTGCATCATTGTGGACGTTCTGCCTCTTTTCCTATGCTTTCAATGCAATTCCAGTCTACCTCCTGAAATGGGTTTCCTGCAATTCTGCCCCGCTTTCAAGTCCTCTTGGCAGTCTTACTTCAGTCTATTTTTGGACGATAGCTGTCATTTATAACTCTGCAGGTTTGTGAATTACAGTGCCCCTGAGCTCCTTTATTCAACTCACTTTCCTGTGAGCTGGCCGCAACACCGCAAGATGGCTTCAGGCCCTAATCTGTTTCCGCCACGGCACGCTGAGCCTTTGGTTAATTCCTCTTCCTAGTGGGAAATGAGAGTTAAATTTGCCCGTCCAGACACCTCCAGCTAGTCTGTCATTTGTTCTCCCTATTCCTGTACATCTTCCGCAGAAATTGCAAACTGGGCCAAACAGGAGGTTAAAGGCACTGACTGTCCAAGTGGGGAGAGTGTTAGTAAAGCCTCTGGAATGTTGCACCGAAGTACCAGGGACGAAAACTGAGACATATTTGAACATGTCTCCCGATCACACGGTTGATCATACTCTGGGTTCCACATGCATGTTTTAGCTGAAGGAAGAATACCTTAAACCTGGAGAGTTGAGACCCGTGTAATGGGTACCATGCAATATGACTTCAAAGGGTCTTCATTTGCTCACCGAATCTCTCCAATCCTATCACTGCTGCGTTTATGACCCTTGTACACATGCTTGATTCTCTTTTGGAGACATAGCAATCCATAGGTTTTAAGATATTACTAGTCAGGTACATTCTTAGGCGTTTAATATGGGGTGTGGAGTCCATTTCGTTGAGCAAGGAGTAGCTCTTGTCTATTCCATATTTGGCTTAAGGAACTTTATCTGTGCTCATTTCAGTCTCTGGTTTTATGCAGCACCCCAACTCACCTTTCCACTTAAGCAAGCATAAGTTGGTTTTCTAAATTTGAGACCCTGTTCTGTTTTGTAATTCAGTTCCTCTGTAGCCAAGTTTAAATTCCATGTATTAGTGATATTTTTTGATGTTTCTTTTTCTGTGTGACTTATTTCAGTTAGAATCACCATACCCGAATCCACTCATTATGCTGCTACGGGCCTGGTGACATAAATTTCATTGCTGAGTGATATTGCTTTGTACATGAGTACCACAACTTCTTTATCCATTTTTCACTTTCTGTGATATTGAACTTGTACGGTAAACGAGGTTCTTGTAAACAGAGGCGTCCCAAACTTTGGGGTGGCTGTGTCTTTTTGATTTTAATTTCCCTAAGCTATAGGACCATAAGTGGAAGTGCACTAGGCTCTGTTGCTTTGTTTTTTAGATGTTTCAGGAAACACCATACACTTCTCCGGAGTGGCTGTTGGCAATTTACATCCCGCCCATTAGCATAACAAGGCTCCCAGTTCTCCATGGCCTGTCCTGCCTTTCTGGATTTTACACTTTTTTCAGATGGCCCTTTTGACCGGGGGGAAGTGAGACATCATTGTAGTGCAGATTTCCTTTGCAAGTTTGCTTGGTTGGCCAAAAAGTGCGTATGCGTTTTTTCCTGAATATATTCAGGAAAAAACGCATACGCCCTTTTTGGCCAAGTGCATCATTGTGGACGTTCTGCCTCTTTTCCTATGCTTTCAATGCAATTCCAGTCTACCTCCTGAAATCGGTTTCCTGCAATTCTGCCCCGCTTTCAAGTCCTCTTGGCAGTCTTACTTCAGTATATTTTTGGACGATAGCTGTCATTTATAACTCTGCAGGTTTGTGAATTACAGTGCCCCTGAGCTCCTTTCTTCAACTCGCTTTCTTGTGAGCTGGCCACAACACCGCAGGATGGCTTCAGGCCCTAATCTGTTTCCGCCACGGCACGCTGAGCCTTTGGTTAATTCCTCTTCCTAGTGGGAAATGAGAGTTAAATTTGCCCGTCCAGACACCTCCAGCTAGTCTCTCATTGGTTCTCCCTATTCCTGTTCATCTTCCGCAGAAATTGCAAACTGGGCCAAACAGGAGGTTAAAGGCACTGACTGTCCAAGTCGGGAGAGTGTTAGTAAAGCGTCTGGAATGTTGCACCCGAGTACCAGGGTATGAAAACTGAGACATATTTGAACACGTCTCCCGATCACACGGTTGATCATACTCTGGGTTCCACATGCATGTTTTAGCTGAAGGAAGAATACCTTAAACCTGGAGAGTTGAGACCGGTGGAATGGGTACCATGCAATATGACTTCAAAGGGTCTTCATTTGCTCACCGAACCTCTCCAATCCTATCACTGCTGCATTTATGCCCCAGTACACGCGCTTGATTCTCTTTCGGAGTCATAGCAATCCCTAGGTTTTAAGATACTTACTAGTCAGGTACATTCTTAGGCGTTTAATATGGGGTGTTGAGTCCATTTCGTTGAGCAAGGAGTAGCTCTTGTCTATTCCATATTTGGCTTAAGGAACTTTATCTGTGCTCATTTCAATCTCTGGTTTTATGCAGCACCCCAACTCACCTTTCCCCTTAAGCAAGCATAAGTTGGTTTTCTAAATTTGAGACCCTGTTCTGTTCTGTAATTCAGTTCCTGTGTAGCCAAGTTTACATTCCGTGTATTACTGATATCTTATGATGTTTCTTTTTCTGTGTGACTTATTTCAGTTAGAATCATCATACTTGAATCCACTCATTGTGCTGCTAAGGGCCTGATGACACAGATTTCATTGCTGAGTGATATTGCTTTGTAAGTAAATACCACAACTTCTTTCTCCATTTTTCACTTTCTGCGATGTTGAACTTGTACTGTAAACGAGGTTCTTGTAAACAGAGCCGTTCCAAACTTTGGGGTGGCTGTGTCTTTTTGATTTTAATTTCCCTAAGCTATAGGACCATAAGTGGAAGTGCCCTAGGTTCTGTTGCTTTGTTTTTTAGATGTTTCAGGAAACACCATACACTTCTCCCGAGTGGTTGTTGGCAATTTACATCCCGCCCATCAGCATAACAAGGCTCCCAGTTCTCCATGGCCTGTCCTGCCTTTCTGGATTTTACACTTTTTTCAGATGGCCCTTTTGACCGGGGGGAAGTGAGACTTCATTGTAGTGCAGATTTCCTTTGCAAGCTTGCTTGGTTGGCCAAAAAGGGCGTATGCGTTTTTTCCTGAATATATTCAGGAAAAAACGCATACGCCCTTTTTGGCCAAGTGCATCATTGTGGACGTTCTGCCTCTTTTCCTACGCATTCAATGCAATTCCAGTCTACCTCCTGAAATCGGTATCCTGGAATTCTGCCCCGCTTTCAAGTCCTCTTGGCAGCATTACTTCAGTATATTTTTGGACGATAGCTGTCATTTATAACTCTGCAGGTTTGTGAATTACAGAGCCCCTGAGCTCCTTTATTCAACTCACTTTCTTGTGAGCTGGCCGCAACACCGCAGGATGGCTTCAGGCCCTAATCTGTTTCCGCCACGGCACGCTGAGCCTTTGGTTAATTCCTCTTCCTAGTGGGAAATGAGAGTTAAATTTGCCCGTCCAGACACCTCCAGCTAGTCTCTCATTGGTTCTCCCTATTCCTGTTCATCTTCCGCAGAAATTGCAAACTGGGCCAAACAGGAGGTTAAAGGCACTGACTGTCCAAGTCGGGAGAGTGTTAGTAAAGCGTCTGGAATGTTGCACCCGAGTACCATGTTATGAAAACTGAGACATATTTGAACACGTCTCCCGATCACACGGTTGATCATACTTGGGTTCCACATGCATGTTTTAGCTGAAGGAAGAATACCTTAAACCTGGAGAGTTGAGACCGGTGGAATGGGTACCATGCAATATGACTTCAAAGGGTCTTCATTTGCTCACCGAACCTCTCCAATCCTATCACTGCTGCATTTATGCCCCAGTACACGCGCTTGATTCTCTTTCGGAGACATAGCAATCCCTAGGTTTTAAGATACTTACTAGTCAGGTACATTCTTAGGCGTTTAATATGGGGTGTTGAGTCCATTTCGTTGAGCAAGGAGTAGCTCTTGTCTATTCCATATTTGGCTTAAGGAACTTTATCTGTGCTCATTTCAATCTCTGGTTTTATGCAGCACCCCAACTCACCTTTCCCCTTAAGCAAGCATAAGTTGGTTTTCTAAATTTGAGACCCTGTTCTGTTCTGTAATTCAGTTCCTGTGTAGCCAAGTTTACATTCCGTGTATTACTGATATCTTATGATGTTTCTTTTTCTGTGTGACTTATTTCAGTTAGAATCATCATACCTGAATCCACTCATTGTGCTGCTAAGGGCCTGATGACATAGATTTCATTGCTGAGTGATATTGCTTTGTAAGTAAATACCACAACTTCTTTCTCCATTTTCCACTTTCTGCGATGTTGAACTTGTACTGTAAACGAGGTTCTTGTAAACAGAGCCGTTCCAAACTTTGGGGTGGCTGTGTCTTTTTGATTTTAATTTCCCTAAGCTATAGGACCATAAGTGGAAGTGCCCTAGGCTCTGTTGCTTTGTTTTTTAGATGTTTCAGGAAACACCATACACTTCTCCCGAGTGTCTGTTGGCAATTTACATCCCGCCCATCAGCATAACAAGGCTCCCAGTTCTCCATGGCCTGTCCTGCCTTTCTGGATTTTACACTTTTTTCAGATGGCCCTTTTGACCAGGGGGAAGTGAGACTTCATTCTACTGCAGATTTCCTTTGCAAGCTTGCTTATTTGGCCAAAAAGGGCGTATGCGTTTTTTCCTGAGGAAAAAACGCATACGCCCTTTTTGGCCAAGTGCATCATTGTGGACGTTCTGCCTCTTTTCCTATGCTTTCAATGCAATTCCAGTCTACCTCCTGAAATCGGTTTCCTGCAATTCTGCCCCACTTTCAAGTCCTCTTGGCAGCCTTACTTCAGTCTATTTTTGGACGATAGCTGTCATTTATAACTCTGCAGGTTTGTACATTACAGTGCCTCTGATATCCTTTCTTCAACTCGCTTTCTTGTGACCTGGCCGCAACACCGCAGGATGGCTTCAGGCCCTAATCTGGTTCCGGCACGGCACGCTGAGCCTTTGGTTAATTCCTCATCCTGGTGGGAAATTAGAGTTAAATTTGCCAATTCAGACACTTCCCGCTTGTCTCTCATTGGTTCTCCCTATTCCTGTACATCTTCCGCAGAAATTGCAAACTGGGCCAAACAGGAGGTTAAAGGGGCTGACTCTCCAAGTGAGGAGAGTGTTAGTAAAGCGTCTGGAATGTTGCACCCGAGTACCAGGGTACGAAAACTGAGACATATTTGAACACGTCTCCCGATCACATGGTTGATCATACTCTAGGTTCCACATGTATGTTTTAGCTGAAGGAAGAATACCTTAAACCTGGGTAGTTGAAACCCGTGGAATGGGTACCATGCAATATGACTTCAAAGGGTCTTCATTTGCTCACCGAACCTCTCCAATCCTATCACTGCTGCGTTTATGCCCCTGTACACACGCTTGATTCTCTTTCGGAGACATAGCAATCCATAGGTTTTAAGATACTTACTAGTCAGGTACATTCTTAGGCGTTTAATATGCGGTGTTGAGTCCATTTCGTTGAGCAAGGAGTAGCTCTTGTCTATTCCATATTTGGCTTAAGGAACTTTATCTGTGCTCATTTCAATCTCTGGTTTTATGCAGCACCCCAACTCACCTTTCCCCTTAAGCAAGCATAAGTTGGTTTTCTAAATTTGAGACCCTGTTCTGTTCTGTAATTCAGTTCCTGTGTAGCCAAGTTTACATTCCGTGTATTACTGATATCTTATGATGTTTCTTTTTCTGTGTGACTTATTTCAGTTAGAATCATCATACCTGAATCCACTCATTGTGCTGCTAAGGGCCTGATGACACAGATTTCATTGCTGAGTGATATTGCTTTGTAAGTAAATACCACAACTTCTTTCTCCATTTTTCACTTTCTGCGATGTTGAACTTGTACTGTAAACGAGGTTCTTGTAAACAGAGCCGTTCCAAACTTTGGGGTGGCTGTGTCTTTTTGATTTTAATTTCCCTAAGCTATAGGACCATAAGTGGAAGTGCCCTAGGTTCTGTTGCTTTGTTTTTTAGATGTTTCAGGAAACACCATACACTTCTCCCGAGTGGTTGTTGGCAATTTACATCCCGCCCATCAGCATAACAAGGCTCCCAGTTCTCCATGGCCTGTCCTGCCTTTCTGGATTTTACACTTTTTTCAGATGGCCCTTTTGACCGGGGGGAAGTGAGACTTCATTGTAGTGCAGATTTCCTTTGCAAGCTTGCTTGGTTGGCCAAAAAGGGCGTATGCGTTTTTTCCTGAATATATTCAGGAAAAAACGCATACGCCCTTTTTGGCCAAGTGCATCATTGTGGACGTTCTGCCTCTTTTCCTATGCTTTCAATGCAATTCCAGTCTACCTCCTGAAATCGGTTTCCTGCAATTCTGCCCCGCTTTCAAGTCCTCTTGGCAGCCTTACTTCAGTCTATTTTTGGACGATAGCTGTCATTTATAACTCTGCAGGTTCGTGAATTACAGTGCTCCTGAGCTCCTTTCTTTAACTCACTTTCTTGTGACCTGGCCGCAACACCGCAGGATGTCTTCAGGCCCTAATCTGGTTCTGGCACGGCACGCTGAGCCTTTGGTTAATTCCTCTTTCTGGTGGGAAATGAGAGTTAAATTTGCCCATCCAGACACCTCCAGCTAGTCTCTCATTGGTTCTCGCTATTCCTGTTCATCTTCCGCAGAAATTGCAAACTGGGCCAAACAGGAGGTTAAAGGGACTGACTCTCCAAGTGGGGAGAGTGTTAGTAAAGTGTCTGGAATGTTGCACCCGAGTACCAGGGTACGAAAACTGAGACATATTTGAACACGTCTCCCGATCACATGGTTGATCATACTCTAGGTTCCACATGCATGTTTTAGCTGAAGGAAGAATACCTTAAACCTGGGTAGTTGAAACCCGTGGAATGGGTACCATGCAATATGACTTCAAAGGGTCTTCATTTGCTCACCGAACCTCTCCAATCCTATCACTGCTGCGTTTATGCCCCTGTACACACGCTTGATTCTCTTTCGGAGACATAGCAATCCATAGGTTTTAAGATACTTACTAGTCAGGTACATTCTTAGGCGTTTAATATGCGGTGTTGAGTCCATTTCGTTGAGCAAGGAGTAGCTCTTGTCTATTCCATATTTGGCTTAAGGAACTTTATCTGTGCTCATTTCAATCTCTGGTTTTATGCAGCACCCCAACTCACCTTTCCCCTTAAGCAAGCATAAGTTGGTTTTCTAAATTTGAGACCCTGTTCTGTTCTGTAATTCAGTTCCTGTGTAGCCAAGTTTACATTCCGTGTATTACTGATATCTTATGATGTTTCTTTTTCTGTGTGACTTATTTCAGTTAGAATCATCATACCTGAATCCACTCATTGTGCTGCTAAGGGCCTGATGACACAGATTTCATTGCTGAGTGATATTGCTTTGTAAGTAAATACCACAACTTCTTTCTCCATTTTTCACTTTCTGCGATGTTGAACTTGTACTGTAAACGAGGTTCTTGTAAACAGAGCCGTTCCAAACTTTGGGGTGGCTGTGTCTTTTTGATTTTAATTTCCCTAAGCTATAGGACCATAAGTGGAAGTGCCCTAGGTTCTGTTGCTTTGTTTTTTAGATGTTTCAGGAAACACCATACACTTCTCCCGAGTGGTTGTTGGCAATTTACATCCCGCCCATCAGCATAACAAGGCTCCCAGTTCTCCATGGCCTGTCCTGCCTTTCTGGATTTTACACTTTTTTCAGATGGCCCTTTTGACCGGGGGGAAGTGAGACTTCATTGTAGTGCAGATTTCCTTTGCAAGCTTGCTTGGTTGGCCAAAAAGGGCGTATGCGTTTTTTCCTGAATATATTCAGGAAAAAACGCATACGCCCTTTTTGGCCAAGTGCATCATTGTGGACGTTCTGCCTCTTTTCCTATGCTTTCAATGCAATTCCAGTCTACCTCCTGAAATCGGTTTCCTGCAATTCTGCCCCGCTTTCAAGTCCTCTTGGCAGCCTTACTTCAGTCTATTTTTGGACGATAGCTGTCATTTATAACTCTGCAGGTTCGTGAATTACAGTGCTCCTGAGCTCCTTTCTTTAACTCACTTTCTTGTGACCTGGCCGCAACACCGCAGGATGTCTTCAGGCCCTAATCTGGTTCTGGCACGGCACGCTGAGCCTTTGGTTAATTCCTCTTTCTGGTGGGAAATGAGAGTTAAATTTGCCCATCCAGACACCTCCAGCTAGTCTCTCATTGGTTCTCGCTATTCCTGTTCATCTTCCGCAGAAATTGCAAACTGGGCCAAACAGGAGGTTAAAGGGACTGACTCTCCAAGTGGGGAGAGTGTTAGTAAAGTGTCTGGAATGTTGCACCCGAGTACCAGGGTACGAAAACTGAGACATATTTGAACACGTCTCCCGATCACATGGTTGATCATACTCTAGGTTCCACATGCATGTTTTAGCTGAAGGAAGAATACCTTAAACCTGGGTAGTTGAAACCTGTGGAATGGGTACCATGCAATATGACTTCAAAGGGTCTTCATTTGCTCACCGAACCTCTCCAATCCTATCACTGCTGCGTTTATGCCCCTGTACACATGCTTGATTCTCTTTCGGAGACATAGCAATCCATAGGTTTTAAGATACTTACTAGTCAGGTACATTCTTAGGCGTTTAATATGCGGTGTTGAGTCCATTCCGTTGAGCAAGGAGTAGCTCTTGTCTATTCCATATTTGGCTTAAGGAACTTTATCTGTGCTCATTTCAATCTCTGGTTTTATGCAGCACCCCAACTCACCTTTACCCTTAAGCAAGCATAAGTTGGTTTTCTAAATTTGAGACCCTGTTCTGTTTTGGAATGCAGTTCCTGTGTAGCCAAGTTTACATTCCGTGTATTAGTGATATCTTATGATGTTTCTTTTTCTGTGTGACTTATTTCAGTTAGAATCATCATACCTGAATCCACTCATTATGCTGCTACGGGCCTGATGACATAGATTTCATTGCTGAGTGATACTGCATTGTACGTAAGTACCACAGGTTCTTTATCCATTTTTCACTTTCTGTGATATTGAACTTGTACGGTAAAAGAGGTTCTTGTAAACGGAGGCGTCCCAAACTTTGGGGTGGCTGTGTCTTTTTGATTTTAATTTCCCTAATCTATAGGACCATAAGTGGAAGTGCCCTAGGTTCTGTTGCTTTGTTTTTTAGATGTTTCAGGAAACACCATACACTTCTCCCGAGTGTCTGTTGGCAATTTACATCCCGCCCAGCAGCATAACAAGGCTCCCAGTTCTCCATGGCCTGTCCTGCCTTTCTGGATTTTACACTTTTTTCAGATGGCCCTTTTGACCGGGGGGAAGTGAGACTTCATTGTAGTGCAGATTTCCTTTGCAAGCTTGCTTGGTTGGCCAAAAAGGGCGTATGCGTTTTTTCCTGAATATATTCAGGAAAAAACGCATACGCCCTTTTTGGCCAAGTGCATCATTGTGGACGTTCTGCCTCTTTTCCTATGCTTTCAATGCAATTCCAGTCTACCTCCTGAAATCGGTTTCCTGCAATTCTGCCCCGCTTTCAAGTCCTCTTGGCAGCCTTACTTCAGTCTATTTTTGGACGATAGCTGTCATTTATAACTCTGCTGGTTTGTGAATTACAGTGCCCCTGAGCTCCTTTCTTCAACTCGCTTTCTTTTGAGCTGGCCGCAACACCGCAGGATGTCTTCAGGCCCTAATCTGGTTCTGGCACGGCACGCTGAGCCTTTGGTTAATTCCTCTTCCTGGTGGGAAATGAGAGTTAAATTTGCCCATCCAGACACCTCCAGCTAGTCTCTCATTGGTTCTCGCTATTCCTGTTCATCTTCCACAGAAATTGCAAACTGAGCCAAACAGGAGGTTAAAGGGACTGACTCTCCAAGTCGGGAGTGTGTTAGTAAAGCGTCTGGAATGTTGCACCCGAGTACCAGGGGGGGAAAACTGAGACATATTTGAACACGTCTCCCGTTCACATGGTTGATCATACTTGGGTTCCACATGCATGTTTTAGCTGAAGGAAGAATACCTAAAATCTGGGTAGTTGAAACCCGTGGAATGGGTACCATGCAATATGACTTCAAAGGGTCTTCATTTGCTCACTGAACCTCTCCAATCCTATCACTGCTGCGTTTATGCCCCTGTACACATGCTTGATTCTCTTTCGGAGACATAGCAATCTATAGGTTTTAAGATACTTACTAGTCAGGTACATTCTTAGGCGTTTAATATGCGGTGTTGAGTCCATTTCGTTGAGCAAGGAGTAGCTCTTGTCTATTCCATATTTGGCTTAAGGAACTTTATCTGTGCTCATTTCAATCTCTGGTTTTATGCAGCACCCCAACTCACCTTTACCCTTAAGCAAGCATAAGTTGGTTTTCTAAATTTGAGACCCTGTTCTGTTCTGTAATTCAGTTCCTGTGTAGCCAAGTTTACATTCCGTGTATTACTGATATCTTATGATGTTTCTTTTTCTGTGTGACTTAGTTCAGTTAGAATCATCATACCTGAATCCACTCATTGTGCTGCTAAGGGCCTGATGACACAGATTTCATTGCTGAGTGATATTGCTTTGTAAGTAAATACCACAACTTCTTTATCCATTTTTCACTTTCTGCGATGTTGAACTTGTACTGTAAACGAGGTTCTTGTAAACAGAGCCGTTCCAAACTTTGGGGTGGCTGTGTCTTTTTGATTTTAATTTCCCTAAGCTATAGGACCATAAGTGGAAGTGCCCTAGGTTCTGTTGCTTTGTTTTTTAGATGTTTCAGGAAACACCATACACTTCTCCCGAGTGTTTGTTGGCAATTTACATCCCGCTCATCAGCATAACAAGGCTCCCAGTTCTCCATGGCCTGTCCTGCCTTTCTGGATTTTACACTTTTTTCAGATGGCCCTTTTGACCGGGGGGAAGTGAGACTTCATTGTAGTGCAGATTTCCTTTGCAAGCTTGCTTGGTTGGCCAAAAAGGGCGTATGCGTTTTTTCCTGATTATATTCAGGAAAAAACGCATACGCCCTTTTTGTCCAAGTGCATCATTGTGGACGTTCTGCCTCTTTTCCTATGCTTTCAATGCAATTCCAGTCTACCTCCTGAAATCGGTTTCCTGCAATTCTGTCCCGCTTTCAAGTCCTCTTGGCAGCCTTACTTGAGTCTATTTTTGGACGATAGCTGTCATTTATAACTCTGCAGGTTTGTGAATTACAGTGCCCCTGAGCTCCTTTCTTCAACTCGCTTTCTTGTGACCTGGCCGCAACACCGCAGGATGTCTTCAGGCCCTAATCTGGTTCTGGCACGGCACGCTGAGCCTTTGGTTAATTCCTCTTCCTGGTGGGAAATGAGAGTTAAATTTGCCCATCCAGACACCTCCAGCTAGTCTCTCATTAGTTCTCGCTATTCCTGTTCATCTTCCACAGAAATTGCAAACTGGGCCAAACAGGAGGTTAAAGGGACTGACTCTCCAAGTGGGGAGAGTGTTAGTAAAGCGTCTGGAATGTTGCACCCGAGTACCAGGGTACGAAAACTGAGACATATTTGAACACGTCTCCCGATCACATGGTTGATCATACTCTAGGTTCCACATGCATGTTTTAGCTGAAGGAAGAATACCTTAAACCTGTGTATTTGAAACCCGTGGAATGGGTACCATGCAATATGACTTCAAAGGGTCTTCATTTGCTCACCGAACCTCTCCAATCCTATCACTGCTGCGTTTATGCCCCTGTACACATGCTTGATTCTCTTTTGGAGACATAGCAATCCATAGGTTTTAAGATACTTACTAGTCAGGTACATTCTTAGGCGTTTAATATGCGGTGTTGAGTCCATTTCGTTGAGCAAGGAGTAGCTCTTGTCTATTCCATATTTGGCTTAAGGAACTTTATCTGTGCTCATTTCAATCTCTGGTTTTATGCAGCACCCCAACTCACCTTTACCCTTAAGCAAGCATAAGTTGGTTTTCTAAATTTGAGACCCTGTTCTGTTCTGTAATTCAGTTCCTGTGTAGCCAAGTTTCCATTCCGTGTATTACTGATATCTTATGATATTTCTTTTTCTGTGTGACTTATTTCAGTTAGAATCATCATACCTGAATCCACTCATTGTGCTGCTAAGGGCCTGATGACACAGATTTCATTGCTGAGTGATATTGCTTTGTTAGTAAATACCACAACTTCTTTATCCATTTTTCACGTTCTTCGATGTTGAACTTGTACTGTAAACGAGGTTCTTGTAAACAGAGCCGTTCCAAACTTTGGGGTGGCTGTGTCTTTTTGATTTTAATTTCCCTAAGCTATAGGACCATAAGTGGAAGTGCCCTAGGTTCTGTTGCTTTGTTTTTTAGATGTTTCAGGAAACACCATACACTTCTCCCGAGTGGTTGTTGGCAATTTACATCCCGCCCATCAGCATAACAAGGCTCCCAGTTCTCCATGGCCTGTCCTGCCTTTCTGGATTTTACACTTTTTTCAGATGGCCCTTTTGACCGGGGGGAAGTGAGACTTCATTGTAGTGCAGATTTCCTTTGCAAGCTTGCTTGGTTGGCCAAAAAGGGCGTATGCGTTTTTTCCTGAATATATTCAGGAAAAAACGCATACGCCCTTTTTGGCCAAGTGCATCATTGTGGACGTTCTGCCTCTTTTCCTATGCTTTCAATGCAATTCCAGCCTACCTCCTGAAATCGGTTTCCTGCAATTCTGCCCCGCTTTCAAGTCCTCTTGGCAGCCTTACTTCAGTCTATTTTTGGACGATAGCTGTCATTTATTACTCTGCAAGTTTGTGAATTACAGTGCCCCTGAGCTGCTTTCTTCAACTCGCTTTCTTTTGAGCTGGCCGCAACACCGCAGGATGGCTTCAGGCCCTAATCTGGTTCCGGTACGGCACGCTGAGCCTTTGGTTATTTCCTCTTCCTGGTGGGAAATGAGAGTTAAATTTGCCCGTTCAGACACCTCCAGCTAGCCTCTCATTGGTTCGCGCTATTCCTGTTCATCTTCCGCAGAAATTGCAAACTGGGCCAAACAGGTGGTTAAAGGCGCTGACTCTCCAAGTGGGGAGAGTGTTAGTAAAGCGTCTGGAATGTTGCACCCGAGTACCAGGGGAGGAAAACTGAGACATATTTGAACACGTCTCCCGATCACATGGTTGATCATACTCTGGGTTCCACATGCATGTTTTAGCTGAAGGAAGAATACCTAAAATCTGGGTAGTTGAAACCCGTGGAATGGGTACCATGCAATATGACTTCAAAGGGTCTTCATTTGCTCACCGAACCTCTCCAATCCTATCACTGCTGCATTTATGCCCCAGTACACGCGCTTGATTCTCTTTCGGAGACATAGCAATCCCTAGGTTTTAAGATACTTACTAGTCAGGTACATTCTTAGGCGTTTAATATGGGGTGTTGAGTCCATTTCGTTGAGCAAGGAGTAGCTCTTGTCTATTCCATATTTGGCTTAAGGAACTTTATCTGTGCTCATTTCAATCTCTGGTTTTATGCAGCACCCCAACTCACCTTTCCCCTTAAGCAAGCATAAGTTGGTTTTCTAAATTTGAGAACCTGTTCTGTTCTGTAATTCAGTTCCTGTGTAGCCAAGTTTACATTCCGTGTATTACTGATATCTTATGATGTTTCATTTTCTGTGTGACTTATTTCAGTTAGAATCATCATACCTGAATCCACTGATTGTGCTGCTAAGGGCCTGATGACACAGATTTCATTGCTGAGTGATATTGCTTTGTAAGTGAACACCACAACTTCTTTAACCATTTTTCACTTTCTGCGATGTTGAACTTGTACTGTAAACGAGGTTCTTGTAAACAGAGCCGTTCCAAACTTTGGGGTGGCTGTGTCTTTTTGATTTTAAATTCCCTAAGCTATAGGACCATAAGTGGAAGTGCCCTAGGCTCTGTTGCTTTGTTTTTTAGATGTTTCAGGAAACACCATACACTTCTCCCGAGTGGTTGTTGGCAATTTACATCCCGCCCATCAGCATAACAAGGCTCCCAGTTCTCCATGGCCTGTCCTGCCTTTCTGGATTTTACACTTTTTTCAGATGGCCCTTTTGACCAGGGGGAAGTGAGACTTCATTGTAGTGCAGATTTCCTTTGCAAGCTTGCTTGGTTGGCCAAAAAGGGCGTATGCGTTTTTTCCTGAATATGTTCAGGAAAAAACGCATACGCCCTTTTTGGCCAAGTGCATCATTGTGGACGTTCTGCCTCTTTTCCTATGCATTCAATGCAATTCCAGTCTACCTCCTGAAATCGGTTTCCTGCAATTCTGCCCCGCTTTCAAGTCCTCTTGGCAGCCTTACTTCAGTCTATTTTTGGACGATAGCTGTCATTTATAACTCTGCAGGTTTGTGAATTACAGTGCCCCTGAGCTCCTTTCTTCAACTCGCTTTCTTGTGACCTGGCCGCAACACCGCAGGATGGCTTCAGGCCCTAATCTGGTTCCGGCACGGCACGCTGAGCCTTTGGTTAATTCCTCTTCCTGGTGGGAAATGAGAGTTCAATTTGCCCGTCGAGACACCTCCAGCTAGCCTCTCATTGGTTCTCACTATTCCTGTTCATCTTCCGCAGAAATTGCAAACTGGGCCAAACAGGAGGTTAAAGGCGCTGACTCTCCAAGTGGGGAGAGTGTTAGTAAAGCGTCTGGAATGTTGCACCCGAGTACCAAGGGAGGAAAACTGAGACATATTTGAACACGTCTCCCGTTCACATGGTTGATCATACTTGGGTTCCACATGCATGTTTTAGCTGAAGGAAGAATACCTAAAATCTGGGTAGTTGAAACCCGTGGAATGGGTACCATGCAATATGACTTCAAAGGGTCTTCATTTGCTCACCGAACCTCTCCAATCCTATCACTGCTGCGTTTATGTCCCTGTACACATGCTTGATTCTCTTTCGGAGTCATAGCAATCCATAGGTTTTAAGATACTTACTAGTCAGGTACATTCTTAGGCGTTTAATATGCGGTGTTGAGTCCATTTCGTTGAGCAAGGAGTAGCTCTTGTCTATTCCATATTTGGCTTAAGGAACTTTATCTGTGCTCATTTCAATCTCTGGTTTTATGCAGCACCCCAAATCACCTTTCCCCTTAAGCAAGCATAAGTTGCTTTTCTAAATTTGAGACCCTGTTCTGTTCTGTAATTCAGTTCCTGTGTAGCCAAGTTTACATTCCGTGTATTACTGATATCTTATGATGTTTCTTTTTCTGTGTGACTTATTTCAGTTAGAATCATCATACCTGAATCCACTCATTGTGCTGCTAAGGGCCTGATGACACAGATTTCATTGCTGAGTGATATTGCTTTGTAAGTAAATACCACAACTTCTTTATCCATTTTTCACTTTCTGCGATGTTGAACTTGTACTGTAAACGAGGTTCTTGTAAACAGAGCCGTTCCAAACTTTGGGGTGGCTGTGTCTCTTTGATTTTAAATTCCCTAAGCTATAGGACCATAAGTGGAAGTGCCCTAGGCTCTGTTGCTTTGTTTTTTAGATGTTTCAGGAAACACCATACACTTCTCCCGAGTGGTTGTTGGCAATTTACATCCCGCCCATCAGCATAACAAGGCTCCCAGTTCTCCATGGCCTGTCCTGCCTTTCTGGATTTTACACTTTTTTCAGATGGCCCTTTTGACCAGGGGGAAGTGAGACTTCATTGTAGTGCAGATTTCCTTTGCAAGCTTGCTTGGTTGGCCAAAAAGGGCGTATGCGTTTTTTCCTGAATATATTCAGGAAAAAACGCATACGCCCTTTTTGGCCAAGTGCATCATTGTGGACGTTCTGCCTCTTTTCCTATGCTTTCAATGCAATTCCAGTCTACCTCCTGAAATCGGTTTCCTGCAATTCTGCCCCGCATTCAAGTCCTCTTGGCAGCCTTACTTCAGTCTATTTTTGGACGATAGCTGTCATTTATAACTCTGCAGGTTTGTGAATTACAGTGCCCCTGAGCTCCTTTCTTCAACTCGCTTTCTTTTGAGCTGGCCGCAACAGCGCAGGATGGCTTCAGGCCCTAATCTGGTTCCGGCACGGCACGCTGAGCCTTTGCTTAATTCCTCTTCCTTGTGGGAAATGAGAGTTAAATTTGCCCGTCCAGACACCTCCAGCTAGCCTCTCATTGGTTCTCACTATTCCTGTTCATCTTCCGCAGAAACTGCAAACTGGGCCAAACCGGAGGTTAAAGGCGCTGACTCTCCAAGTGGGGAGAGTGTTAGTAAAGCGTCTGGAATGTTGCACCCGAGTACCAAGGGAGGAAAACTGAGACATATTTGAACACGTCTCCCGTTCACATGGTTGATCATACTTGGGTTCCACATGCATGTTTTAGCTGAAGGAAGAATACCTTAAACCTGGAGAGTTGAGACCCGTGTAATGGGTACCATGAAATATGACTTCAAAGGGTCTTCATTTGCTCACCGAACCTCTCCAATCCTATCACTGCTGCGTTTATGCCCCTGTACACATGCTTGATTCTCTTTCGGAGACATAGCAATCCATAGGTTTTAAGATACTTACTAGTCAGGTACATTCTTAGGCGTTTAATATGCGGTGTTGAGTCCATTTCGTTGAGCAAGGAGTAGCTCTTGTCTATTCCATATTTGGCTTAAGGAACTTTATCTGTGCTCATTTCAATCTCTGGTTTTATGCAGCACCCCAACTCACCTTTACCCTTAAGCAAGCATAAGTTGGTTTTCTCAATTTGAGACCCTGTTCTGTTCTGTAATTCAGTTCCTATGTAGCCAAGTTTCCATTCCGTGCATTACTGATATCTTATGATGTTTCTTTTTCTGTGTGACTTATTTCAGTTACAATCATCATACCTGAATCCACTCATTGTGCTGCTAAGGGCCTGATGACATAGATTTCATTGCTGAGTGTTATTGCTTTGTAAGTGAATACCACAACTTCTTTATCCATTTTTCACTTTCTGCGATGTTGAACTTGTACTGTAAACGAGGTTCTTGTAAACAGAGCCGTTCCAAACTTTGGGGTGGCTCTGTCTTTTTGATTTTAATTTCCCTAAGCTATAGGACCATAAGTGGAAGTGCCCTAGGCTCTGTTGCTTTGTTTCTTAGATGTTTCAGGAAACACCATACACTTCTCCCGAGTGGTTGTTGGCAATTTACATCCCGCCCATCAGCATAACAAGGCTCCCAGTTCTCCATGGCCTGTCCTGCCTTTCTGGATTTTACACTTTTTTCAGATGGCCCTTTTGACCGGGGGGAAGTGAGACTTCATTGTAGTGCAGATTTCCTTTGCAAGCTTGCTTGGTTGGCCAAAAAGGGCGTATGCGTTTTTTCCTGAATATATTCAGGAAAAAACGCATACGCCCTTTTTGGCCAAGTGCATCATTGTGGACGTTCTGCCTCTTTTCCTATGCATTCAATGCAATTCCAGTCTACCTCCTGAAATCGGTTTCCTGCAATTCTGCCCCACTTTCAAGTCCTCTTGGCAGCCTTACTTCAGTCTATTTTTGGACGATAGCTGTCATTTATAACTCTGCAGGTTTGTGAATTACAGTGCCCCTGAGCTCCTTTCTTCAACTCGCTTTCTTGTGACCTGGCCGCGACACCGCAGGATGGCTTCAGGTCCTAATCTGGTTCCGGCACGGCACGCTGAGCCTTTGTTTAATTCCTCTTCCTGGTGGGAAATGAGAGTTAAATTTGCCCGTCCAGACACCTCCAGCTAGTCTCTCATGGGTTCTCGCTATTCCTGTTCATCTTCCGCAGAAATTGCAAACTGGGCCAAACAGGAGGTTAAAGGGACTGACTCTCCAAGTCGGGAGAGTGTTAGTAAAGCGTCTGGAATGTTGCACCCGAGTACCAGGGGAGGAAAACTGAGACATATTTGAACACGTCTCCCGTTCACATGGTTGATCATACTTGGGTTCCACATGCATGTTTTAGCTGAAGGAAGAATACCTAAAACCTGGGTTGTTGAAACCCGTGGAATGGGTACCATGCAATATGACTTCAAAGGGTCTTCATTTGCTCACCGAACCTCTCCAATCCTATCACTGCTGCGTTTATGTCCCTGTACACATGCTTGATTCTCTTTCGGAGACATAGCAATCCATAGGTTTTAAGATACTTACTAGTCAGGTACATTCTTAGGCGTTTAATATGCGGTGTTGAGTCCATTTCGTTGAGCAAGGAGTAGCTCTTGTCTATTCCATATTTGGCTTAAGGAACTTTATCTGTGCTCATTTCAATCTCTGGTTTTATGCAGCACCCCAACTCACCTTTCCTCTTAAGCAAGCATAAGTTGGTTTTCTAAATTTGAGACCCTGTTCTGTTCTGTAATTCAGTTCCTGTGTAGCCAAGTTTACATTCCGTGTATTACTGATATCTTATGATGTTTCTTTTTCTGTGTGACTTATTTCAGTTAGAATCATCATACCTGAATCCACTCATTGTGCTGCTAAGGGCCTGATGACACAGATTTCATTGCTGAGTGATATTGCTTTGTAAGTAAATACCACAACTTCTTTATCCATTTTTCACTTTCTGCGATGTTGAACTTGTACTGTAAACGAGGTTCTTGTAAACAGAGCCGTTCCAAACTTTGGGGTGGCTGTGTCTTTTTGATTTTAAATTCCCTAAGCTATAGGACCATAAGTGGAAGTGCCCTAGGCTCTGTTGCTTTGTTTTTTAGATGTTTCAGGAAACACCATACACTTCTCCCGAGTGGTTGTTGGCAATTTACATCCCGCCCATCAGCATAACAAGGCTCCCAGTTCTCCATGGCCTGTCCTGCCTTTCTGGATTTTACACTTTTTTCAGATGGCCCTTTTGACCAGGGGGAAGTGAGACTTCATTGTAGTGCAGATTTCCTTTGCAAGCTTGCTTGGTTGGCCAAAAAGGGCGTATGCGTTTTTTCCTGAATATATTCAGGAAAAAACGCATACGCCCTTTTTGGCCAAGTGCATCATTGTGGACGTTCTGCCTCTTTTCCTATGCTTTCAATGCAATTCCAGTCTACCTCCTGAAATCGGTTTCCTGCAATTCTGCCCCGCTTTCAAGTCCTCTTGGCAGCCTTACTTCAGTCTATTTTTGGACGATAGCTGTCATTTATAACTCTGCAGGTTTGTGAATTACAGTGCCCCTGAGCTCCTTTCTTCAACTCGCTTTCTTTTGAGCTGGCCGCAACACCGCAGGATGGCTTCAGGCCCTAATCTGGTTCCAGCACGGCACGCTGAGCCTTTGGTTAATTCCTCTTCCTTGTGGGAAATGAGAGTTAAATTTGCCCGTCCAGACACCTCCAGCTAGCCTCTCATTGGTTCTCACTATTCCTGTTCATCTTCCGCAGAAATTGCAAACTGGGCCAAACAGGAGGTTAAAGGCGCTGACTCTCCAAGTGGGGAGAGTGTTAGTAAAGCGTCTGGAATGTTGCACCCGAGTACCAGGGGAGGAAAACTGAGACATATTTGAACACGTCTCCCGTTCACATGGTTGATCATACTTGGGTTCCACATGCATGTTTTACCTGAAGGAAGAATACCTTAAACCTGGAGAGTTGAGACCCGTGTAATGGGTACCATGCAATATGACTTCAAAGGGTCTTCATTTGCTCACCGAACCTCTCCAATCCTATCACTGCTGCGTTTATGCCCCTGTACACATGCTTGATTCTCTTTCGGAGACATAGCAATCCATAGGTTTTAAGATACTTACTAGTCAGGTACATTCTTAGGCGTTTAATATACGGTGTTGAGTCCATTTCGTTGAGCAAGGAGTAGCTCTTGTCTATTCCATATTTGGCTTAAGGAACTTTATCTGTGCTCATTTCAATCTCTGGTTTTATGCAGCACCCCAACTCACCTTTCCTCTTAAGCAAGCATAAGTTGGTTTTCTAAATTTGAGACCCTGTTCTGTTCTGTAATTCAGTTCCTGTGTAGCCAAGTTTACATTCCGTGTATTACTGATATCTTATGATGTTTCTTTTTCTGTGTGACTTATTTCAGTTAGAATCATCATACCTGAATCCACTCATTGTGCTGCTAAGGGCCTGATGACACAGATTTCATTGCTGAGTGATATTGCTTTGTAAGTAAATACCACAACTTCTTTATCCATTTTTCACTTTCTGCGATGTTGAACTTGTACTGTAAACGAGGTTCTTGTAAACAGAGCCGTTCCAAACTTTGGGGTGGCTGTGTCTTTTTGATTTTAAATTCCCTAAGCTATAGGACCATAAGTGGAAGTGCCCTAGGCTCTGTTGCTTTGTTTTTTAGATGTTTCAGGAAACACCATACACTTCTCCCGAGTGGTTGTTGGCAATTTACATCCCACCCATCAGCATAACAAGGCTCCCAGTTCTCAATGGCCTGTTGCCTTTCTGGATTTTACACTTTTTTTAGATGGCCCTTTTGACCGGGGGGAAGTGAGACTTCATTGTAGTGCAGATTTCCTTTGCAAGCTTGCTTGGTTGGCCAAAAAGGTCGTATGCGTTTTTTCCTGAATATATTCAGGAAAAAACGCATACGCCCTTTTTGGCCAAGTGCATCATTGTGGACGTTCTGCCTCTTTTCCTATGCTTTCAATGCAATTCCAGTCTACCTCCTGAAATCGGTTTCCTGCAATTCTGCCCCGCTTTCAAGTCCTCTTGGCAGCCTTACTTCAGTCTATTTTTGGACGATAGCTGTCATTTATAACTCTGCAGGTTTGTGAATTACAGTGCCCCTGAGCTCCTTTCTTCAACTCGCTTTCTTGTGAGCTGGCCGCAACGCCGCAGGATGGCTTCAGGCCCTAATCTGGTTCCGGCCCGGCATGCTGAGCCTTTGGTTAATTCCTCTTCCTGGTGGGAAATGAGAGTTAAATTTGCCCGTCCAGACACCTCCAGCTAGCCTCTCATTGGTTCTCGCTATTCCTGTTCATCTTCCGCAGAAATTGCAAACTGGGCCAAACAGGAGGTTAAAGGGACTGACTCTCCAAGTCGGGAGAGTGTTAGTAAAGCGTCTGGAATGTTGCACCCGAGTACCAGGGGAGGAAAACTGAGACATATTTGAACACGTCTCCCGTTCACATGGTTGATCATACTCTGGGTTCCACATGCATGTTTTAGCTGAAGGAAGAATACCTTAAACCTGGAGAGTTGAGACCCGTGGAATGGGTACCATGCAATATGACTTCAAAGGGTCTTCATTTGCTCACCAAACCTCTCCAATCCCATCACTGCTGCGTTTATTCCCCTGTACACACGCTTGATTCTCTTTTGGAGACATAGCAATCCATAGGTTTTAAGATACTTACTAGTCAGGTACATTCTTAGGGGTTTAATATGGGGTTTTGAGTCCATTTCGTTGAGCAAGGAGTAGCTCTTGTCTATTACATATTTGGCTTAAGGAACTTTATCTGTGCTCATTTCAATCTCTGGTTTTATGCAGCACCCCAACTCACCTTTCCCCTTAAGCAAGCATAAGTTGGTTTTCTAAATTTGAGACCCTGTTCTGTTTTGGAATGCAGTTCCTGTGTAGCCAAGTTTACATTCCGTGTATTAGTGATATCTTATGATGTTTCTTTTTCTGTGTGACTTATTTCAGTTAGAATCATCGTACCTGAATCCACTCATTATGCTGCTACGGGCCTGATGACATAGATTTCATTGCTGAGTGATACTGCATTGTATGTAAGTACCACAAGTTCTTTATCCATTTTTCACTTTCTGTGATATTGAACTTGTACGGTAAACGAGGTTCTTGTAAACAGAGGCGTCCCAAACTTTGGGGTGGCTGTGTCTTTTTGATTTTAATTTCCCTAAGCTATAGGACCATAAGTGGAAGTGCACTAGGCTCTGTTGCTTTGTTTTTTAGATGTTTCAGGAAACACCATACACTTCTCCGGAGTGGCTGTTGGCAATTTACATCCCGCCCATCAGCATAACAAGGCTCCCAGTTCTCCATGTCCTGTCCTGCCTTTCTGGATTTTACACTTTTTTCAGATGGCCCTTTTGACCGGGGGGAAGTGAGACTTCATTGTAGTGCAGATTTCCTTTGCAAGCTTGCTTGGTTGGCCAAAAAGGGCGTATGCGTTTTTTCCTGAATATATTCAGGAAAAAACGCATACGCCCTTTTTGGCCAAGTGCATCATTGTGGACGTTCTGCCTCTTTTCCTATGCTTTCAATGCAATTCCAGTCTACCTCCTGAAATCGGTTTCCTGCAATTCTGCCCCGCTTTCAAGTCCTCTTGGCAGCCTTACTTCAGTCTATTTTTGGACGATGCTGTCATTTATAACTCTGCAGGTTTGTGAATTACAGTGCCCCTGAGCTCCTTTCTTCAACTCGCTTTCTTTTGAGCTGGCCGCAACACCGCAGGATGGCTTCAGGCCCTAATCTGGTTCTGGTACGGCACGCTGAGCCTTTGGTTATTTCCTCTTCCTGGTGGGAAATGAGAGTTAAATTTGCCCGTCCAGACACCTCCAGCTAGCCTCTCATTGGTTCTCGCTATTCCTGTTCATCTTCCGCAGAAATTGCAAACTGGGCCAAACAGGAGGTTAAAGGGACTGACTCTCCAAGTGGGGAGAGTGTTAGTAAAGCATCTGGAATGTTGCACCCGAGTACCAGGGGAGGAAAACTGAGACATATTTGAACATGTCTCCCGATCACATGGTTGATCATACTCTGGGTTCCACATGCATGTTTTAGCTGAAGGAAGAATACCTTAAACCTGGAGAGTTGAGACCCGTGTAATGGGTACCATGCAATATGACTTCAAAGGGTCTTCATATGCTCACCGAACCTCTCCAATCCTATCACTGCTGCGTTTATGCCCCTTTACACATGCTTGATTCTCTTTCGGAGACATAGCAATCCATAGGTTTTAAGATACTTACTAGTCAGGTACATTCTTAGGCGTTTAATATGGGGTGTTGAGTCCATTTCGTTGAGCAAGGAGTAGCTCTTGTCTATTCCATATTTGGCTTAAGGAACTTTATCTGTGCTCATTTCAATCTCTGGTTTTATGCAGCACCCCAACTCCCCTTTCCCCTTAAGCAAGCATAAGTTGGTTTTCTAAATTTGAGACCCTGTTCTGTTATGTAATTCAGTTCCTGTGTAGCCAAGTTTACATTCCGTGTATTACTGATATCTTATGATGTTTCATTTTCTGTGTGACTTATTTCAGTTAGAATCATCATACCTGAATCCACTCATTGTGCTGCTAAGGGCCTGATGACACAGATTTCATTGCTGAGTGATATTGCTTTGTAAGTGAATACCACAACTTCTTTATCCATTTTTCACTTTCTGCGATGTTGAACTTGTACTGTAAACGAGGTTCTTGTAAACAGAGGCGTCCCAAACTTTGGGGTGGCTGTGTCTTTTTGATTTTAATTTCCCTAAGCTATAGGACCATAAGTGGCAGTGCCCTAGGCTCTGTTGCTTTGTTTTTTAGATGTTTCAGGAAACACCATACACTTCTCTTGAGTGTCTGTTGGCAATTAACATCCCGCCCATCAGCATAACAAGGCTCCCAGTTCTCCATGGCCTGTCCTGCCTTTCTGGATTTTACACTTTTTTCAGATGGCCCTTTTGACCGGGGGGAAGTGAGACTTCATTGTAGTGCAGATTTCCTTTGCAAGCTTGCTTGGTTGGCCAAAAAGGGCGTATGCTTTTTTTCCTGAATATATTCAGGAAAAAACGCATACGCCCTTTTTGGCCAAGTGCATCATTGTGGACGTTCTGCCTCTTTTCCTATGCTTTCAATGCAATTCCAGTCTACCTCCTGAAATCGGTTTCCTGCAATTCTGCCCCGCTTTCAAGTCCTCTTGGCAGCCTTACTTCAGTCTATTTTTGGACGATAGCTGTCATTTATAACTCTGCAGGTTTGTGAATTACAGTGCCCCTGAGCTCCTTTCTTCAACTCGCTTTCTTGTGACCTGGCCGCAACAGCGCAGGATGGCTTCAGGCCCTTATCTGGTTCCGGCCCGGCATGCTGAGCCTTTGTTTAATTCCTCTTCCTGGTGGGAAATGAGAGTTAAATTTGCCCGTCCAGACACCTCCAGCTAGCCTCTCATTGGTTCTCGCTATTCCTGTTCATCTTCCGCAGAAATTGCAAACTGGGCCAAACAGGAGGTTAAAGGGACTGACTCTCCAAGTCGGGAGAGTGTTAGTAAAGCGTCTGGAATGTTGCACCCAAGTACCAGGGGAGGAAAACTGAGACATATTTGAACACGTCTCCCGTTCACATGGTTGATCATACTCTGGGTTCCACATGCATGTTTTAGCTGAAGGAAGAATACCTTAAACCTGGAGAGTTGAGACCCGTGGAATGGGTACCATGCAATATGACTTCAAAGGGTCTTCATTTGCTCACCAAACCTCTCCAATCCTATCACTGCTGCCTTTATGCCCCTGTACACACGCTTGATTCTCTTTTGGAGACATAGCAATCCATAGGTTTTAAGATACTTACTAGTCAGGTACATTCTTAGGGGTTTAATATGGGGTTTTGAGTCCATTTCGTTGAGCAAGGAGTAGCTCTTGTCTATTACATATTTGGCTTAAGGAACTTTATCTGTGCTCATTTCAATCTCTGGTTTTATGCAGCACCCCAACTCACCTTTCCCCTTAAGCAAGCATAAGTTGGTTTTCTAAATTTGAGACCCTGTTCTGTTTTGGAATGCAGTTCCTGTGTAGCCAAGTTTACATTCCGTGTATTAGTGATATCTTATGATGTTTCTTTTTCTGTGTGACTTATTTCAGTTAGAATCATCGTACCTGAATCCACTCATTATGCTGCTACGGGCCTGATGACATAGATTTCATTGCTGAGTGATACTGCATTGTACGTAAGTACCACAAGTTCTTTATCCATTTTTCACTTTCTGCGATGTTGAACTTGTACTGTAAACGAGGTTCTTGTAAACGGAGGCGTCCCAAACTTTGGGGTGGCTGTGTCTTGATTTTAATTTCCCTAAGCTATAGGACCATAAGTGGAAGTGCCCTAGGCTCTGTTGCTTTGTTTTTTAGATGTTTCAGGAAACACCATACACTTCTCCCGAGTGGTTGTTGGCAATTTACATCCCGCCCATCAGCATAACAAGGCTCCCAGTTCTCCATGGCCTGTCCTGCCTTTCTGGATTTTACACTTTTTTCAGATGGCCCTTTTGACCGGGGGGAAGTGAGACTTCATTGTAGTGCAGATTTCCTTTGCAAGCTTGCTTGGTTGGCCAAAAAGGGCGTATGCGTTTTTTCCTGAATATATTCAGGAAAAAACGCATACGCCCTTTTTGGCCAAGTGCATCATTGTGGACGTTCTGCCTCTTTTCCTATGCTTTCAATGCAATTCCAGTCTACCTCCTGAAATCGGTTTCCTGCAATTCTGCCCTGCTTTCAAGTCCTCTTGGCAGCCTTACTTCAGTCTATTTTTGGACGATAGCTGTCATTTATAACTCTGCAGGTTTGTGAATTACAGTGCCCCTGAGCTCCTTTCTTCAACTCGCTTTCTTGTGACCTGGCCGCAACACCGCAGGATGGCTTCAGGCCGTGATCTGGTTCTGGCCCGGCATGCTGAGCCTTTGGTTAATTCCTCTTCCTGGTGGGAAATGAGAGTTAAATTTGCCCGTCCAGACACCTCCAGCTAGTCTCTCATTGGTCCTCGCTATTCCTGTTCATCTTCCACAGAAATTGCAAACTGGGCCAAACAGGAGGTTAAAGGGACTGACTCTCCAAGTCGGGAGAGTGTTAGTAAAGCGTCTGGAATGTTGCACCCGAGTACCAGGGGAGGAAAACTGAGACATATTTGAACACGTCTCCCGTTCACATGGTTGATCATACTTGGGTTCCACATGCATGTTTTAGCTGAAGGAAGAATACCTTAAACCTGTGTATTTGAAACCCGTGTAATGGGTACCATGCAATATGACTTCAAAGGGTCTTCATTTGCTCACCGAACCTCTCCAGTCCTATCACTGCTGCATTTATGCCCCTGTACACATGCTTGATTCTCTTTCGGAGACATAGCAATCCATAGGTTGTAAGATACTTACTAGTCAGGTACATTCTTAGGCATTTAATATGCGGTGTTGAGTCCATTTCGTTGAGCAAGGAGTAGCTCTTGTCTATTCCATATTTGGCTTAAGGAACTTTATCTGTGCTCATTTCAATCTCTGGTTTTATGCAGCACCCCAACTCCCCTTTCCCCTTAAGCAAGCATAAGTTGGTTTTCTAAATTTGAGACCCTGTTCTGTTCTGTAATTCAGTTCCTGTGTAGCCAAGTTTACATTCCGTGTATTACTGATATCTTATGATGTTTCTTTTTCTGTGTGACTTATTTCAGTTAGAATCATCATACCTGAATCCACTCATTGTGCTGCTAAGGGCCTTGTGACACAGATTTCATTGCTGAGTGATATTGCTTTGTAAGTAAATACCACAACTTCTTTATCCATTTTTCACTTTCTGCGATGTTGAACTTGTACTGTAAACGAGGTTCTTGTAAACAGAGCCGTTCGAAACTTTGGGGTGGCTGTGTCTTTTTGATTTTAATTTCCCTAAGCTATAGGACCATAAGTGGAAGTGCCCTAGGTTCTGTTGCTTTGTTTTTTAGATGTTTCAGGAAACACCATACACTTCTCCCGAGTGGCTGTTGGCAATTTACATCCCGCCCATCAGCATAACAAGGCTCCCAGTTCTCCATGGCCTGTCCTGCCTTTCTGGATTTTACACTTTTTTCAGATGGCCCTTTTGACCGGGGGGAAGTGAGACTTCATTGTAGTGCAGATTTCCTTTGCAAGCTTGCTTGGTTGGCCAAAAAGGGCGTATGCGTTTTTTCCTGAATATATTCAGGAAAAAACGCATACGCCCTTTTTGGCCAAGTGCATCATTGTGGACGTTCTGCCTCTTTTCCTATGCTTTCAATGCAATTGCAGTCTACCTCCTGAAATCGGTTTCCTGCAATTCTGCCCCGCTTTCAAGTCCTCTTGGCAGCCTTACTTCAGTCTATTTTTGGACGATAGCTGTCATTTATAACTCTGCAGGTTTGTGAATTACAGTGCCCCTGAGCTCCTTTCTTCAACTCGCTTTCTTGTGACCTGGCCGCAACAGCGCAGGATGGCTTCAGGCCCTAATCTGGTTCCGGCCCGGCATGCTGAGCCTTTGGTTAATTCCTCTTCCTGGTGGGAAATGAGAGTTAAATTTGCCCGTCCAGACACCTCCAGCTAGCCTCTCATTGGTTCTCGCTATTCCTGTTCATCTTCCGCAGAAATTGCAAAGTGGGCCAAACAGGAGGTTAAAGGGACTGACTCTCCAAGTCGGGAGAGTGTTAGTAAAGTGTCTGGAATGTTGCACCCGAGTACCAGGGGAGGAAAACTGAGACATATTTGAACACGTCTCCCGTTCACATGGTTGATCATACTCTGGGTTCCACATGCATGTTTTAGCTGAAGGAAGAATACCTTAAACCTGGAGAGTTGAGACCCGTGGAATGGGTACCATGCAATATGACTTCAAAGGGTCTTCATTTGCTCACCAAACCTCTCCAATCCTATCACTGCTGCGTTTATTCCCCTGTACACACGCTTGATTCTCTTTTGGAGACATAGCAATCCATAGGTTTTAAGATACTTACTAGTCAGGTACATTCTTAGGGGTTTAATATGGGGTTTTGAGTCCATTTCGTTGAGCAAGGAGTAGCTCTTGTCTATTACATATTTGGCTTAAGGAACTTTATCTGTGCTCATTTCAATCTCTGGTTTTATGCAGCACCCCAACTCACCTTTCCCCTTAAGCAAGCATAAGTTGGTTTTCTAAATTTGAGACCCTGTTCTGTTTTGGAATGCAGTTCCTGTGTAGCCAAGTTTACATTCCGTGTATTAGTGATATCTTATGATGTTTCTTTTTCTGTGTGACTTATTTCAGTTAGAATCATCGTACCTGAATCCACTCATTATGCTGCTACGGGCCTGATGACATAGATTTCATTGCTGAGTGATACTGCATTGTACGTAAGTACCACAAGTTCTTTATCCATTTTTCACTTTCTGCGATGTTGAACTTGTACTGTAAACGAGGTTCTTGTAAACAGAGGCCTCCCAAACTTTGGGGTGGCTGTGTCTTTTTGATTTTAATTTCCCTAAGCTATAGGACCATAAGTGGCAGTGCCCTAGGCTCTGTTGCTTTGTTTTTTAGATGTTTCAGGAAACACCATACACTTCTCCCGAGTGGTTGTTGGCAATTTACATCCCGCCCATCAGCATAACAAGGCTCCCAGTTCTCCATGGCCTGTCCTGCCTTTCTGGATTTTACCCTTTTTTCAGATGGCCCTTTTGAACGGGGGGAAGTGAGACTTCATTGTAGTGCAGATTTCCTTTGCAAGCTTGCTTGGTTGGCCAAAAAGGGCGTATGCGTTTTTTCCTGAATATATTCAGGAAAAAACGCATACGCCCTTTTTGGCCAAGTGCATCATTGTGGACGTTCTGCCTCTTTTCCTATGCTTTCAATGCAATTCCAGTCTACCTCCTGAAATCGGTTTCCTGCAATTCTGCCCCACTTTCAAGTCCTCTTGGCAGCCTTACTTCAGTCTATTTTTGGACGATAGCTGTCATTTATAACTCTGCAGGTTTGTGAATTACAGTGCCCCTGAGCTCCTTTCTTCAACTCGCTTTCTTGTGACCTGGCCGCAACACCGCAGGATGGCTTCAGGCCCTGATCTGGTTCTGGCCCGGCATGCTGAGCCTTTGGTTAATTCCTCTTCCTGGTGGGAAATGAGAGTTAAATTTGCCCGTCCAGACACCTCCAGCTAGTCTCTCATTGGTTCTCGCTATTCCTGTTCATCTTCCGCAGAAATTGCAAACTGGGCCATACAGGAGGTTAAAGGGACTGACTCTCCAAGTCGGGAGAGTGTTAGTAAAGCGTCTGGAATGTTGCACCCGAGTACCAGGGGAGGAAAACTGAGACATATTTGAACACGTCTCCCGTTCACATGGTTGATCATACTTGGGTTCCACATGCATGTTTTAGCTGAAGGAAGAATACCTTAAACCTGTGTATTTGAAACCCGTGGAATGGGTACCATGCAATATGACTTCAAAGGGTCTTCATTTGCTCACCGAACCTCTCCAATCCTATCACTGCTGCGTTTATGCCCCTGTACACATGCTTGATTCTCTTTCGGAGACATAGCAATCCATAGGTTTTAAGATACTTACTAGTCAGGTACATTCTTAGGCGTTTAATATGCGGTGTTGAGTCCATTTCGTTGAGCAAGGAGTAGCTCTTGTCTATTCCATATTTGGCTTAAGGAACTTTATCTGTGCTCATTTCAATCTCTGGTTTTATGCAGCACCCCAACTCCCCTTTCCCCTTAAGCAAGCATAAGTTGGTTTTCTCAATTTGAGACCCTGTTCTGTTCTGTAATTCAGTTCCTGTGTAGCCAAGTTTCCATTCCGTGTATTACTGATATCTTATGATGTTTCTTTTTCTGTGTGACTTATTTCAGTTAGAATCATCATACCTGAATCCACTCATTGTGCTGCTAAGGGCCTGATGACACAGATTTCATTGCTGAGTGATATTGCTTTGTAAGTAAATACCACAAGTTCTTTATCCATTTTTCACTTTCTGTGATATTGAACTTGTACGGTAAACAAGGTTCTTGTAAACAGAGGCGTCCCAAACTTTGGGGTGGCTGTGTCTTTCTGATTTTAATTTCCCTAAGCTATAGGACCATAAGTGGAAGTGCCCTAGGCTCTGTTGCTTTGTTTTTTAGATGTTTCAGGAAACACCATACACTTCTCCCCAGTGTCTGTTGGCAATTTACATCCCGCCCATCAGCATAACAAGGCTCCCAGTTCTCCATGGCCTGTCCTGCCTTTCTGGATTTTACACTTTTTTCAGATGGCCCTTTTGACCGGGGGGAAGTGAGACTTCATTGTAGTGCAGATTTCCTTTGCAAGCTTGCTTGGTTGGCCAAAAAGGGCGTATGCGTTTTTTCCTGAATATATTCAGGAAAAAACGCATACGCCCTTTTTGGCCAAGTGCATCATTGTGGACGTTCTGCCTCTTTTCCTATGCTTTCAATGCAATTCCAGTCTACCTCCTGAAATCGGTTTCCTGCAATTCTGCCCCGCTTTCAAATCCTCTTGGCACCCTTACTTCAGTCTATTTTTGGACGATAGCTGTCATTTATAACTCTGCAGGTTTGTGAATTACAGTGCCCCTGAGCTCCTTTCTTCAACTCGCTTTCTTGTGAGCTGGCCGAAACACAGCAGGATGGCTTCAGGCCCTAATCTGGTTCCGGCACGGCACGCTGAGCCTTTGGTTATTTCCTCTTCCTGGTGGGAAATGAGAGTTAAATTTGCCCGTCCAGACACCTCCAGCTAGCCTCTCATTGGTTCTCGCTATTCCTGTTCATCTTCCGCAGAAATTGCAAACTGGGCCAAACAGGAGGTTAAAGGGACTGACTCTCCAAGTAGGGAGAGTGTTAGTAAAGCATCTGGAATGTTGCACCCGAGTACCAGGGTACGAAAACTGAGACATATTTGAACACGTCTCCCGATCACATGGTTGATCATACTCTAGGTTCCACATGCATGTTTTCGCTGAAGGAAGAATACCTTAAACCTGGGTAGTTGAAACCCGTGGAATGGGTACCATGCAATATGACTTCAAAGGGTCTTCATTTGCTCACCGAACATCTCCAATCCTATCACTGCTGCGTTTATGCCCCTGTACACATGCTTGATTCTCTTTCGGAGACATAGCAATCCATAGGTTTTAAGATACTTACTAGTCAGGTACATTCTTAGGCGTTTAATATGCGGTGTTGAGTCCATTTCGTTGAGCAAGGAGTAGCTCTTGTCTATTCCATATTTGGCTTAAGGAACTTTATCTGTGCTCATTTCAATCTCTGGTTTTATGCAGCACCCCAACTCACCTTTCCCCTTAAGCAAGCATAAGTTGGTTTTCTAAATTTGAGACCCTGTTCTGTTCTGTAATTCAGTTCCTGTGTAGCCAAGTTTACATTCCGTGTATTACTGATATCTTATGATGTTTCTTTTTCTGTGTGACTTATTTCAGTTAGAATCATCATACCTGAATCCACTCATTGTGCTGCTAAGGGCCTGATGACACAGATTTCATTGCTGAGTGATATTGCTTTGTAAGTAAATACCACAACTTTTTTATCCATTTTTCACTTTCTGCGATGTTGAACTTGTACTGTAAACGAGGTTCTTGTAAACAGAGCAATTCCAAATTTTGGGGTGGCTGTGTCTTTTTGATTTTAAATTCCCTAAGCTATAGGACCATAAGTGGAAGTGCCCTAGGCTCTGTTGCTTTGTTTTTTAGATGTTTCAGGAAACACCATACACTTCTCCCGAGTGGTTGTTGGCAATTTACATCCCGCCCATCAGCATAACAAGGCTCCCAGTTCTCCATGGCCTGTCCTGCCTTTCTGGATTTTACACTTTTTTCAGATGGCCATTTTGACTGGGGGGAAGTGAGACTTCATTGTAGTGCAGATTTCCTTTGCAAGCTTGCTTGGTTGGCCAAAAAGGGCGTATGCGTTTTTTCCTGAATATATTCAGGAAAAAACGCATACGCCCTTTTTGGCCAAGTGCATCATTGTGGACGTTCTGCCTCTTTTCCTATGCTTTCAATGCAATTCCAGTCTACCTCATGAAATCGGTTTCCTGCAATTCTGCCCCGCTTTCAAGTCCTCTTGGCAGCCTTACTTCAGTCTATTTTTGGACGATAGCTGTCATTTATAACTCTGCAGGTTTGTGAATTACAGTGCCCCTGAGCTCCTTTCTTCAACTCGCTTTCTTGTGACCTGGCCGCAACACCGCAGAATGTCTTCAGGCCCTAATCTGGTTCTGGCACGGCACGCTGAGCCTTTGGTTAATTCCTCTTCCTGGTGGGAAATGAGAGTTAAATTTGCCCATCCAGACACCTGCAGCTAGTCTCTCATTGGTTCTCACTATTCCTGTTCATCTTCCACAGAAATTGCAAACTGGGCCAAACAGGAGGTTAAAGGGACTGACTCTACAAGTGGGGAGAGTGTTAGTAAAGCGTCTGGAATGTTGCACCCGAGTACCAGGGTACGAAAACTGAGACATATTTGAACACGTCTCCCGATCACATGGTTGATCATACTCTAGGTTCCACATGCATGTTTTAGCTGAAGGAAGAATACCTTAAACCTGGGTAGTTGAAACCCGTGGAATGGGTACCATGCAATATGACTTCAAAGGGTCTTCATTTGCTCACCGAACCTCTCCAATCCTATCACTGCTGCGTTTATGCCCCTGTACACATGCTTGATTCTCTTTCAGAGACATAGCAATCTATAGGTTTTAAGATACTTACTAGTCAGGTACATTCTTAGGCATTTAATATGCGGTGTTGAGTCCATTTCGTTGAGCAAGGAGTATCCCTTGTCTATTCCATATTTGGCTTAAGGAACTTTATCTGTGCTCATTTCAATCTCTGGTTTTATGCAGCACCCCAACTCACCTTTCCCCTTAAGCAAGCATAAGTTGGTTTTCTAAATTTGAGACCCTGCTCTGTTCTGTAATTCAGTTCCTGTGTAGCCAAGTTTCCATTCCGTGTATTACTGATATCTTATGATGTTTCTTTTTCTGTGTGACTTATTTCAGTTAGAATCATCATACCTGAATCCACTCATTGTGCTGCTAAGGGCCTGATGACACAGATTTCATTGCTGAGTGATATTGCTTTGTAAGTAAATACCACAACTTCTTTCTCCATTTTTCACTTTCTGCGATGTTGAACTTGTACTGTAAACAAGGTTCTTGTAAACAGAGCCGTTCCAAACTTTGGGGTGGCTGTGTCTTTTTGATTTTAATTTCCCTAAGCTATAGGACCATAAGTGGAAGTTCCCTAGGTTTTGTTGCTTTGTTTTTTAGATGTTTCAGGAAACACCATACACTTCTCCCGAGTGGTTGTTGGCAATTTACATCCCGCCCATCAGCATAACAAGGCTCCCAGTTCTCCATGGCCTGTCCTGCCTTTCTGGATTTTACACTTTTTTCAGATGGCCCTTTTGACCGGGGGGAAGTGAGACTTCATTGTAGTGCAGATTTCCTTTGCAAGCTTGCTTGGTTGGCCAAAAAGGGCGTATGCGTTTTTTCCTGAATATATTCAGGAAAAAACGCATACGCCCTTTTTGGCCAAGTGCATCATTGTGGACGTTCTGCCTCTTTTCCTATGCTTTCAATGCAATTCCAGTCTACCTCCTGAAATCGGTTTCCTGCAATTCTGCCCCGCTTTCAAGTCCTCTTGGCAGCCTTACTTCAGTCTATTTTTGGACGATAGCTGTCATTTATAACTCTGCAGGTTTGTGAATTACAGTGCCCCTGAGCTCCTTTCTTCAACTCGCTTTCTTGTGACCTGGCCGCAACACCGCAGAATGTCTTCAGGCCCTAATCTGGTCTGGCACGGCACGCTGAGCCTTTGGTTAATTCCTCTTCCTGGTGGGAAATGAGAGTTAAATTTGCCCATCGAGACACCTCCAGCTAGTCTCTCATTGTTTCTCCCTATTCCTGTTCATCTTCCACAGAAATTGCAAACTGGGCCAAACAGGAGGTTAAAGGGACTGACTCTCCAAGTGGGGAGAGTGTTAGTAAAGCGTCTGGAATGTTGCACGCGAGTACCAGGGGAGGAAAACTGAGACATATTTGAACACGTCTCCCGTTCACATGGTTGATCATACTTGGGATCCACATGCATGTTTTAGCTGAAGGAAGAATACCTTAAACCTGGGTATTTGAAACCCGTGGAATGGGTACCATGCAATATGACTTCAAAGGGTCTTCATTTGCTCACCGAACCTCTCCAATCCTATCACTGCTGCGTTTATGCCCCTGTACACATGCTTGATTCTCTTTCGGAGACATAGCAATCCATAGGTTTTAAGATACTTACTAGTCAGGTACATTCTTAGGCGTTTAATATGCGGTGTTGAGTCCATTTCGTTGAGCAAGGAGTAGCTCTTGTCTATTCCATATTTGGCTTAAGGAACTTTATCTGTGCTCATTTCAATCTCTGGTTTTATGCAGCACCCCAACTCACCTTTACCCTTAAGCAAGCATAAGTTGGTTTTCTAAATTTGAGACCCTGTTCTGTTCTGTAATTCAGTTCCTGTGTAGCCAAGTTTACATTCCGTGTATTACTGATATCTTATGATGTTTCTTTTTCTGTGTGACTTATTTCAGTTAGAATCATCATACCTGAATCCACTCATTGTGCTGCTAAGGACCTGATGACACAGATTTCATTGCTGAGTGATATTGCTTTGTAAGTAAATACCACAACTTTTTTATCCATTTTTCACTTTCTGCGATGTTGAACTTGTACTGTAAACGAGGTTCTTGTAAACAGAGCCGTTCGAAACTTTGGGGTGGCTGTGTCTTTTTTATTTTAAATTCCCTAAGCTATAGGACCATAAGTGGAAGTGCCCTAGGCTCTGTTGCTTTGTTTTTTAGATGTTTCAGGAAACACCATACACTTCTCCCCAGTGTTTGTTGGCAATTTACATCCCGCCCTTCAGCATAACAAGGCTCCCAGTTCTCCATGGCCTGTCCTGCCTTTCTGGATTTTACACTTTTTTCAGATGGCCCTTTTGACCGGGGGGAAGTGAGACTTCATTGTAGTGCAGATTTCCTTTGCAAGCTTGCTTGGTTGGCCAAAAAGGGCGTATGCGTTTTTTCCTGAATATATTCAGGAAAAAACGCATACGCCCTTATTGGCCAAGTGCATCATTGTGGACGTTCTGCCTCTTTTCCTATGCTTTCAATGCAATTCCAGTCTACCTCCTGGAATCGGTTTCCTGCAATTCTGCCCCGCTTTCAAATCCTCTTGGCAGCCTTACTTCAGTCTATTTTTGGACGATAGCTGTCATTTATAACTCTGCAGGTTTGTGAATTACAGTGCCCCTGAGCTGCTTTCTTCAACTCGCTTTCTTTTGAGCTGGCCGCAACACCGCAGGATGGCTTCAGGCCCTAATCTGGTTCCGGTACGGCACGCTGAGCCTTTGGTTATTTCCTCTTCCTGGTGGGAAATGAGAGTTAAATTTGCCCGTCCAGACACCTCCAGCTAGCCTCTCATTGGTTCTCGCTATTCCTGTTCATCTTCCGCAGAAATTGCAAACTGGGCCAAACAGGAGGTTAAAGGGACTGACTCTCCAAGTCGGGAGAGTGTTAGTAAAGCGTCTGGAATGTTGCACCCGAGTACCAGGGGAGGAAAACCGAGACATATTTGAACACGTCTCCCGATCACATGGTTGATCATACTCTTGGTTCCACATGCATGTTTTAGCTGAAGGAAGAATACCTAAAATCTGGGTAGTTGAAACCCGTGGAATGGGTACCATGCAATATGACTTCAAAGGGTCTTCATTTGCTCACTGAACCTCTCCAATCCTATCACTGCTGCGTTTATGCCCCTGTACACATGCTTGATTCTCTTTCGGAGACATAGCAATCCATAGGTTTTAAGATACTTACTAGTCAGGTACATTCTTAGGCGTTTAATATGCGGTGTTGAGTCCATTTCGTTGAGCAAGGAATAGCTCTTGTCTATTCCATATTTGGCTTAAGGAACTTTATCTGTGCTCATTTCAATCTCTGGTTTTATGCAGCACCCCAACTCACCTTTCCCCTTAAGCAAGCATAAGTTGGTTTTCTAAATTTGAGACCCTGTTCTGTTCTGTAATTCAGTTCCTGTGTAGCCAAGTTTACATTCCGTGTATTACTGATATCTTATGATGTTTCTTTTTCTGTGTGACTTATTTCAGTTAGAATCATCATACCTGAATCCACTCATTGTGCTGCTAAGGGCCTGATGACACAGATTTCATTGCTGAGTGATATTGCTTTGTAAGTAAATACCACAACTTTTTTATCCATTTTTCACTTTCTGCGATGTTGAACTTGTACTGTAAACGAGGTTCTTGTAAACAGAGCCGTTCCAAACTTTGGGGTGGCTGTGTCTTTTTGATTTTAAATTCCCTAAGCTATAGGACCATAAGCGGAAGTGCCCTAGGCTCTGTTGCTTTGTTTTTTAGATGTTTCAGGAAACACCATACACTTCTCCCCAGTGTTTGTTGGCAATTTACATCCCGCCCTTCAGCATAACAAGGCTCCCAGTTCTCCATGGCCTGTCCTGCCTTTCTGGATTTTACACTTTTTTCAGATGGCCCTTTTGACCGGGGGGAAGTGAGACTTCATTGTAGTGCAGATTTCCTTTGCAAGCTTGCTTGGTTGGCCAAAAAGGGCGTATGCGTTTTTTCCTGAATATATTCAGGAAAAAACGCATACGCCCTTATTGGCCAAGTGCATCATTGTGGACGTTCTGCCTCTTTTCCTATGCTTTCAATGCAATTCCAGTCTACCTCCTGGAATCGGTTTCCTGCAATTCTGCCCTGCTTTCAAGTCCTCTTGGCAGCCTTACTTCAGTCTATTTTTGGACGATAGCTGTCATTTATAACTCTGCAGGTTTGTGAATTACAGTGCCCCTGAGCTGCTTTCTTCAACTCGCTTTCTTTTGAGCTGGCCGCAACACCGCAGGATGGCTTCAGGCCCTAATCTGGTTCCGGCCCGGCACACTGAGCCTTTGGTTATTTCCTCTTCCTGGTGGGAAATGAGAGTTAAATTTGCCCGTCCAGACACCTCCAGCTAGCCTCTCATTGGTTCTCGCTATTCCTGTTCATCTTCCGCAGAAATTGCAAACTGGGCCAAACAGGAGGTTAAAGGCGCTGACTCTCCAAGTGGGGAGAGTGTTAGTAAAGTGTCTGGAATGTTGCACCCGAGTACCAGGGGAGGAAAACTGAGACATATTTGAACACGTCTCCCGATCACATGGTTGATCATACTCTGGGTTCCACATGCATGTTTTAGCTGAAGGAAGAATACCTTAAACCTGGGTAGTTGAAACCCGTGGAATGGGTACCATGCAATATGGCTTCAAAGGGTCTTCATTTGCTCACCAAACATCTCCAATCCTATCACTGCTGCGTTTATGCCCCTGTACACATGCTTGATTCTCTTTCGGAGACATAGCAATCCATACGTTTTAAGATACTTACTAGTCAGGTACATTCTTAGGCTTTTAATATGCGGTGTTGAGTCCATTTCGTTGAGCAAGGAGTATCCCTTGTCTATTCCATATTTGGCTTAAGGAACTTTATCTGTGCTCATTTCAATCTCTGGTTTTATGCAGCACCCCAACTCACCTTTCCCCTTAAGCAAGCATAAGTTGGTTTTCTAAATTTGAGACCCTGCTCTGTTCTGTAATTCAGTTCCTGTGTAGCCAAGTTTCCATTCCGTGTATTACTGATATCTTATGATGTTTCTTTTTCTGTGTGACTTATTTCAGTTAGAATCATCATACCTGAATCCACTCATTGTGCTGCTAAGGGCCTGATGACACAGATTTCATTGCTGAGTGATATTGCTTTGTAAGTAAACACCACAACTTTTTTATCCATTTTTCACTTTCTGCGATGTTGAACTTGTACTGTAAACGAGGTTCTTGTAAACAGAGCTGTTCCAAACTTTGGGGTGGCTGTGTCTTTTTGATTTTAAATTCCCTAAGCTATAGGACCATAAGTGGAAGTGCCCTAGGCTCTGTTGCTTTGTTTTTTAGATGTTTCAGGAAACACCATACACTTCTCCCGAGTGGTTGTTGGCAATTTACATCCCGCCCTTCAGCATAACAAGGCTCCCAGTTCTCCATGGCCTGTCCTGCCTTTCTGGATTTTACACTTTTTTCAGATGGCCCTTTTGACCAGGGGGAAGTGAGACTTCATTGTAGTGCAGATTTCCTTTGTAAGCTTGCTTGGTTGGCCAAAAAGGGCGTATGCGTTTTTTCCTGAATATATTCAGGAAAAAACGCATACGCCCTTTTTGGCCAAGTGCATCATTGTGGATGTTCTGCCTCCTTTCCTATGCTTTCAATGCAATTCCAGTCTACCTCCTGAAATCGGTTTCCTGCAATTCTGCCCCGCTTTCAAGTCCTCTTGGCAGCCTTACTTCACTCTATTTTTGGACGATAGCTGTCATTTGTAACTCTGCAGGTTTGTGAATTACAGTGCCCCTGAGCTCCTTTCTTCAACTCGCTTTCTTGTGACCTGGCCGCAACACCGCAGGATGGCTTCAGGCCCTAATCTGGTTCCGGCACGGCACGCTGAGCCTTTGGTTAATTCCTCTTCCTGGTGGGAAATGAGAGTTAAATTTGCCCGTCCAGACACCTCCAGCTAGCCTCTCATTGGTTCTCGCTATTCCTGTTCATCTTCCGCAGAAATTGCAAACTGGGCCAAACAGGAGGTTAAAGGGACTGACTCTCCAAGTCGGGAGAGTGTTAGTAAAGCGTCTGGAATGTTGCACCCGAGTACCAGGGTACGAAAACTGAGACATATTTGAACACGTCTCCCGATCACATGGTTGATCATACTCTAGGTTCCACATGCATGTTTTAGCTGAAGGAAGAATACCTTAAACCTGGGTAGTTGAAACCCGTGGAATGGGTACCATGCAATATGACTTCAAAGGGTCTTCATTTGCTCACCGAACATCTCCAATCCTATCACTGCTGCGTTTATGCCCCTGTACACATGCTTGATTCTCTTTCGGAGACATAGCAATCCATAGGTTTTAAGATACTTACTAGTCAGGTACATTCTTAGGCGTTTAATATGCGGTGTTGAGTCCATTTCGTTGAGCAAGGAGTGGCTCTTGTCTATTCCATATTTGGCTTAAGGAACTTTATCTGTGCTCATTTCAATCTCTGGTTTTATGCAGCACCCCAACTCACCTTTACCCTTAAGCAAGCATAAGTTGGTTTTCTAAATTTGAGACCCTGTTCTGTTCTGTAATTCAGTTCCTGTGTAGCCAAGTTTACATTCCGTGTATTACTGATATCTTATGATGTTTCTTTTTCTGTGTGACTTATTTCAGTTAGAATCATCATACCTGAATCCACTCATTGTGCTGCTAAGGGCCTGATGATGCAGATTTCATTGCTGAGTAATATTGCTTTGTAAGTAAATACCACAACTTTTTTATCTATTTTTCACTTTCTGCGATGTTGAACTTGTACTGTAAACGAGGTTCTTGTAAACAGAGCCGTTCCAAACTTTGGGGTGGCTGTGTCTTTTTGATTTTAAATTCCCTAAGCTACAGGACCATAAGTGGAAGTGCCCTAGGCTCTGTTGCTTTGTTTTTTAGATGTTTCAGGAAACACCATACACTTCTCCCGAGTGGTTGTTGGCAATTTACATCCCGCCCTTCAGCATAACAAGGCGCCCAGTTCTCCATGGCCTGTCCTGCCTTTCTGGATTTTACACTTTTTTCAGATGGCCCTTTTGACCGGGGGGAAGTGAGACTTCATTGTAGTGCAGATTTCCTTTGCAAGCTTGCTTGGTTGGCCAAAAAGTGCGTATGCGTTTTTTCCTGAATATATTCAGGAAAAAACGCATACGCCCTTTTTGGCCAACTGCATCATTGTGGACGTTCTGCCTCTTTTCCTATGCTTTCAATGCAATTCCAGTCTACCTCCTGAAATCGGTTTCCTGCAATTCTGCCCCGCTTTCAAGTCCTCTTGGCAGCCTTACTTCAGTCTATTTTTGGACGATAGCTGTCATTTATAACTCTGCAGGTTTGTGAATTACAGTGCCCCTGAGCTCCTTTCTTCAACTCGCTTTCTTGTGACCTGGTCGCAACACCGCAGGATGTCTTCAGGCCCTAATCTGGTTCTGGAATGGCACGCTGAGCCTTTGGTTAATTCCTCTTCCTGGTGGGAAATGAGAGTTAAATTTGCCCATCTAGACACCTCCAGCTAGTCTCTCATTGGTTCTCGCTATTCCTGTTCATCTTCCGCAGAAATTGCAAACTGGGCCAAACAGGAGGTTAAAGGGACTGACTCTCCAAGTGGGGAGAGTGTTAGTAAAGCGTCTGGAATGTTGCACCCGAGTACCAGGGTACGAAAACTGAGACATATTTGAACACGTCTCCCGATCACATGGTTGATCATACTTGGGTTCCACATGCATGTTTTAGCTGAAGGAAGAATACCTTAAACCTGGAGAGTTGAGACCCGTGTAATGGGTACCATGCAATATGACTTCAAAGGGTCTTCATTTGCTCACCGAACCTCTCCAATCCTATCACTGCTGCGTTTATGCCCCTGTACACATGCTTGATTCTCTTTCGGAGACATAGCAATCTATAGGTTTTAAGATACTTACTAGTCAGATACATTCTTAGGCGTTTAATATGCGGTGTTGAGTCCATTTCGTTGAGCAAGGAGTAGCTCTTGTCTATTCCATATTTGGCTTAAGGAACTTTATCTGTGCTCATTTCAATCTCTGGTTTTATGCAGCACCCCAACTCACCTTTACCCTTCAGCAAGCATAAGTTGGTTTTCTAAATTTGAGACCCTGTTCTGTTCTGTAATTCAGTTCCTGTGTAGCGAAGTTTACATTCCGTGTATTACTGATATCTTATGATGTTTCTTTTTCTGTGTGACTTATTTCAGTTAGAATCATCATACCTGAATCCACTCATTGTGCTGCTAAGGGCCTGATGACACAGATTTCATTGCTGAGTGATATTGCTTTGTAAGTAAATACCACAACTTCTTTATCCATTTTTCACTTTCTGCGATGTTGAACTTGTACTGTAAACGAGGTTCTTGTAAACAGAGCCGTTCCAAACTTTGGGGTGGCTGTGTCTTTTTGATTTTAATTTCCCTAAGCTATAGGACCATAAGTGGAAGTGCCCTAGGTTCTGTTGCTTTGTTTTTTAGATGTTTCAGGAAACACCATACACTTCTCCCGAGTGGTTGTTGGCAATTTACATCCCGCCCATCAGCATAACAAGGCTCCCAGTTCTCCTTGGCCTGTCCTGCCTTTCTGGATTTTACCCTTTTTTCAGATGGCCCTTTTGACCGGGGGGAAGTGAGACTTCATTGTAGTGCAGATTTCCTTTGCAAGCTTGCTTGGTTGGCCAAAAAGGGCGTATGCGTTTTTTCTGAATATATTCAGGAAAAAAGGCATACACCCTTTTTGGCCAAGTGCATCATTGTGGACGTTCTGCCTCTTTTCCTATGCTTTCAATGCAATTCCAGTCTACCTCCTGAAATCGGTTTCCTGCAATTCTGCCCCGCTTTCAAGTCCTCTTGGCAGCCTTACTTCAGTCTATTTTTGGACGATAGCTGTCATTTATAACTCTGCAGGTTTGTGAATTACAGTGCCCCTGAGCTCCTTTCTTCAACTCGCTTTCTTTTGAGCTGGCCGCAACACCGCAGGATGGATTCAGGCCCTAATCTGGTTCCGGTACGGCACGCTGAGACTTTGGTTATTTCCTCTTCCTGGTGGGAAATGAGAGTTAAATTTGCCCGTCCAGACACCTCCAGCTAGCCTCTCATTGTTTCTCGCTATTCATGTTCATCTTCCGCAGAAATTGCAAACTGTGCCAAACAGGAGGTTAAAGGCGCTGACTCTCCAAGTGGGGAGAGTGTTAGTAAAGCGTCTGGAATGTTGCACCCGAGTACCAGGGGAGGAAAACTGAGACATATTTGAACACGTCTCCCGATCACATGGTTGATCATACTCTGGTTTCCACATGCATGTTTTAGCTGAAGGAAGAATACCTAAAACCTGGGTAGTTGAAACCCGTGGAATGGGTACCATGCAATATGACTTCAAAGGGTCTTCATTTGCTCACCGAACCTCTCCAGTCCTATCACTGCTGCGTTTATGCCCCTGTACACATGCTTGATTCTCTTTCGGAGACATAGCAATCCATAGGTTTTAAGATACTTACTAGTCAGGTACATTCTTAGGCGTTTAATATGCGGTGTTGAGTCCATTTCGTTGAGCAAGGAGTAGCTCTTGTCTATTCCATATTTGGCTTAAGGAACTTTATCTGTGCTCATTTCAATCTCTGGTTTTATGCAGCAACCCAACTCACCTTTCCCCTTAAGCAAGCATAAGTTGGTTTTCTAAATTTGAGACACTGTTCTGTTTTGGAATTCAGTTCCTGTGTATCCAAGTTTACATTCCATGTATTAGTGATATCTTATGATGTTTCTTTTTCTGTGTGACTTATTTCAGTTAGAATCATCGTACCTGAATCTACTCATTATGCTGCTACGGGCCTGATGACATAGATTTCATTGCTGAGTGATACTGCATTGTACGTAAGTACCACAAGTTCTTTATCCATTTTTCACTTTCTGTGATATTGAACTTGTACGGTAAACGAGGTTCTTGTAAACAGAGGCGTCCCAAACTTTGGGGTGGCTGTGTCTTTTTGATTTTAATTTCCCTAAGCTATAGGACCATAAGTGGAAGTGCCCTAGGCTCTGTTGCTTTGTTTTTTAGATGTTTCAGGAAACACCATACACTTCTCCCGAGTGGTTGTTGGCAATTTACATCCCGCCCATCAGCATAACAAGGCTCCCAGTTCTCCATGGCCTGTCCTGCCTTTCTGGATTTTACACTTTTTTCAGATGGCGCTTTTGACCGGGGGGAAGTGAGACTTCATTGTAGTGCAGATTTCCTTTGCAAGCTTGCTTGGTTGGCCAAAAAGGGCGTATGCGTTTTTTCCTGAATATATTCAGGAAAAAACGCATACGCCCTTTTTGGCCAAGTGCATCATTGTGGACGTTCTGCCTCTTTTCCTATGCTTTCAATGCAATTCCAGTCTACCTCCTGAAATCGGTTTCCTGCAATTCTGCCCCGCTTTCAAGTCCTCTTGGCAGCCTTACTTCAGTCTATTTTTGGACGATAGCTGTCATTTATAACTCTGCAGGTTTGTGAATTACAGTGCCCCTGAGCTCCTTTCTTCAACTCACTTTCTTGTGACCTGGCCGCAACACCGCAGGATGGCTTCAGGCCCTAATCTGGTTCCGGCACGGCACGCTGAACCTTTGGTTAATTCCTCTTCCTGGTGGGAAATGAGAGTTCAATTTGCCCGTCCAGACACCTCCAGCTAGCCTCTCATTGGTTCTCGCTATTCCTGTTCATCTTCCGCAGAAATTGCAAACTGGGCCAAACAGGAGGTTAAAGGCGCTGACTCTCCAAGTGGGGAGAGTGTTAGTAAAGCGTCTGGAATGTTGCACCCGAGTACCAGGGGAGGAAAACTGAGACATATTTGAACACGTCTCCCGATCACATGGTTGATCATACTCTAGGTTCCACATGCATGTTTTAGCTGAAGGAAGAATACCTTAAACCTGGGTAGTTGAAACCCGTGGAATGGGTACCATGCAATATGACTTCAAAGGGTCTTCATTTGCTCACCGAACATCTCCAATCCTATCACTGCTGCGTTTATGCCCCTGTACACATGCTTGATTCTCTTTCGGAGACATAGCAATCCATAGGTTTTAAGATACTTACTAGTCAGGTACATTCTTAGGCGTTTAATATGCGGTGTTGAGTCCATTTCGTTGAGCAAGGAGTAGCTCTTGTCTATTCCATATTTGGCTTAAGGAACTTTATCTGTGCTCATTTCAATCTCTGGTTTTATGCAGCACCCCAACTCACCTTTACCCTTAAGCAAGCATAAGTTGGTTTTCTAAATTTGAGACCCTGTTCTGTTCTGTAATTCAGTTCCTGTGTAGCCAAGTTTACATTCTGTGTATTACTGATATCTTATGATGTTTCTTTTTCTGTGTGACTTATTTCAGTTAGAATCATCATACCTGAATCCACTCATTGTGCTGCTAAGGGCCTGATGATGCAGATTTCATTGCTGAGTAATATTGCTTTGTAAGTAAATACCACAACTTTTTTATCTATTTTTCACTTTCTGCGATGTTGAACTTGTACTGTAAACGAGGTTCTTGTAAACAGAGCCGTTCCAAACTTTGGGGTGGCTGTGTCTTTTTGATTTTAAATTCCCTAAGCTATAGGACCATAAGTGGAAGTGCCCTAGGCTCTGTTGCTTTGTTTTTTAGATGTTTCAGGAAACACCATACACTTCTCCCGAGTGGTTGTTGGCAATTTACATCCCGCCCTTCAGCATAACAAGGCGCCCAGTTCTCCATGGCCTGTCCTGCCTTTCTGGATTTTACATTTTTTCAGATGGCCCTTTTGACCGGGGGGAAGTGAGACTTCATTGTAGTGCAGATTTCCTTTGCAAGCTTGCTTGGTTGGCCAAAAAGGGCGTATGCGTTTTTTCCTGAATATATTCAGGAAAAAACGCATACGCCCTTTTTGGCCAAGTGCATCATTGTGGACGTTCTGCCTCTTTTCCTATGCTTTCAATGCAATTCCAGTCTACCTCCTGAAATCGGTTTCCTGCAATTCTGCCCCGCTTTCAAGTCCTCTTGGCAGCCTTACTTCAGTCTATTTTTGGACGATAGCTGTCATTTATAACTCTGCAGGTTTGTGAATTACAGTGCCCCTGAGCTCCTTTCTTCAACTCGCTTTCTTATGACCTGGCCGCAACACCGCAGGATGTCTTCAGGCCCTAATCTGGTTCTGGAACGGCACGCTGAGCCTTTGGTTAATTCCTCTTCCTGGTGGGAAATGAGAGTTAAATTTGCCCATCCAGACACCTCCAGCTAATCTCTCATTGGTTCTCGCTATTCCTGTTCATCTTCCGCAGAAATTGCAAACTGGGCCAAAGAGGAGGTTAAAGGGACTGACTCTCCAAGTGGGGAGAGTGTTAGTAAAGCGTCTGGAATGTTGCACCCGAGTACCAGCGTACGAAAACTGAGACATATTTGAACACGTCTCCCGATCACATGGTTGATCATACTCTAGGTTCCACATGCATGTTTTAGCTGAAGGAAGAATACCTTAAACCTGGGTAGTTGAAACCCGTGGAATGGGTACCATGCAATATGACTTCAAAGGGTCTTCATTTGCTCACCGAACATCTCCAATCCTATCACTGCTGCGTTTATGCCCCTGTACACATGCTTGATTCTCTTTCGGAGACATAGCAATCCATAGGTTTTAAGATACTTACTAGTCAGGTACATTCTTAGGCGTTTAATATGCGGTGTTGAGTCCATTTCGTTGAGCAAGGAGTAGCTCTTGTCTATTCCATATTTGGCTTAAGGAACTTTATCTGTGCTCATTTCAATCTCTGGTTTTATGCAGCACCCCAACTCACCTTTACCCTTAAGCAAGCATAAGTTGGTTTTCTAAATTTGAGACCCTGTTCTGTTCTGTAATTCAGTTCCTGTGTAGCCAAGTTTACATTCCGTGTATTACTGATATCTTATGATGTTTCTTTTTCTGTGTGACTTATTTCATTTAGAATCATCATACCTGAATCCACTCATTGTGCTGCTAAGGGCCTGATGAAGCAGATTTCATTGCTGAGTAATATTGCTTTGTAAGTAAATACCACAACTTTTTTATCTATTTTTCACTTTCTGCGATGTTGAACTTGTACTGTAAACGAGGTTCTTGTAAACAGAGCCGTTCCAAACTTTGGGGTGGCTGTGTCTTTTTGATTTTAAATTCCCTAAGCTATAGGACCATAAGTGGAAGTGCCCTAGGCTCTGTTGCTTTGTTTTTTAGATGTTTCAGGAAACACCATACACTTCTCCCGAGTGGTTGTTGGCAATTTACATCCCGCCCTTCAGCATAACAAGGCGCCCAGTTCTCCATGGCCTGTCCTGCCTTTCTGGATTTTACATTTTTTCAGATGGCCCTTTTGACCGGGGGGAAGTGAGACTTCATTGTAGTGCAGATTTCCTTTGCAAGCTTGCTTGGTTGGCCAAAAAGGGCGTATGCGTTTTTTCCTGAATATATTCAGGAAAAAACGCATACGCCCTTTTTGGCCAAGTGCATCATTGTGGACGTTCTGCCTCTTTTCCTATGCTTTCAATGCAATTCCAGTCTACCTCCTGAAATCGGTTTCCTGCAATTCTGCCCCGCTTTCAAGTCCTCTTGGCAGCCTTACTTCAGTCTATTTTTGGACGATAGCTGTCATTTATAACTCTGCAGGTTTGTGAATTACAGTGCCCCTGAGCTCCTTTCTTCAACTCGCTTTCTTGTGACCTGGCCGCAACACCGCAGGATGTCTTCAGGCCCTAATCTGGTTCTGGAACGGCACGCTGAGCCTTTGGTTAATTCCTCTTCCTGGTGGGAAATGAGAGTTAAATTTGCCCATCCAGACACCTCCAGCTAGTCTCTCATTGGTTCTCGCTATTCCTGTACATCTTCCGCAGAAATTGCAAACTGGGCCAAACAGGAGGTTAAAGGGACTGACTCTCCAAGTGGGGAGAGTGTTAGTAAAGCGTCTGGAATGTTGCACCCGAGTACCAGCGTACGAAAACTGAGACATATTTGAACACGTCTCCCGATCACATGGTTGATCATACTTGGGTTCCACATGCATGTTTTAGCTGAAGGAAGAATACCTTAAACCTGGAGAGTTGAGACCCGTGTAATGGGTACCATGCAATATGACTTCAAAGGGTCTTCATTTGCTCACCGAACCTCTCCAATCCTATCACTGCTGCGTTTATGCCCCTGTACACATGCTTGATTCTCTTTCGGAGACATAGCAATCTATAGGTTTTAAGATACTTACTAGTCAGATACATTCTTAGGCGTTTAATATGCGGTGTTGAGTCCATTTCGTTGAGCAAGGAGTAGCTCTTGTCTATTCCATATTTGGCTTAAGGAACTTTATCTGTGCTCATTTCAATCTCTGGTTTTATGCAGCACCCCAACTCACCTTTACCCTTAAGCAAGCATAAGTTGGTTTTCTAAATTTGAGACCCTGTTCTGTTCTGTAATTCAGTTCCTGTGTAGCGAAGTTTACATTCCGTGTATTACTGATATCTTATGATGTTTCTTTTTCTGTGTGACTTATTTCAGTTAGAATCATCATACCTGAATCCACTCATTGTGCTGCTAAGGGCCTGATGACACAGATTTCATTGCTGAGTGATATTGCTTTGTAAGTAAATACCACAACTTCTTTATCCATTTTTCACTTTCTGCGATGTTGAACTTGTACTGTAAACGAGGTTCTTGTAAACAGAGCCGTTCCAAACTTTGGGGTGGCTGTGTCTTTTTGATTTTAAATTCCCTAAGCTATAGGACCATAAGTGGAAGTGCCCTAGGTTCTGTTGCTTTGTTTTTTAGATGTTTCAGGAAACACCATACACTTCTCCCGAGTGGTTGTTGGCAATTTACATCCCGCCCATCAGCATAACAAGGCTCCCAGTTCTCCATGGCCTGTCCTGCCTTTCTGGATTTTACCCTTTTTTCAGATGGCCCTTTTGACCGGGGGGAAGTGAGACTTCATTGTAGTGCAGATTTCCTTTGCAAGCTTGCTTGGTTGGCCAAAAAGGGCGTATGCGTTTTTTCTGAATATATTCAGGAAAAAAGGCATACACCCTTTTTGGCCAAGTGCATCATTGTGGACGTTCTGCCTCTTTTCCTATGCTTTCAATGCAATTCCAGTCTACCTCCTGAAATCGGTTTCCTGCAATTCTGCCCCGCTTTCAAGTCCTCTTGGCAGCCTTACTTCAGTCTATTTTTGGACGATAGCTGTCATTTATAACTCTGCAGGTTTGTGAATTACAGTGCCCCTGAGCTCCTTTCTTCAACTCGCTTTCTTTTGAGCTGGCCGCAACACCGCAGGATGGATTCAGGCCCTAATCTGGTTCCGGTACGGCACGCTGAGACTTTGGTTATTTCCTCTTCCTGGTGGGAAATGAGAGTTAAATTTGCCCGTCCAGACACCTCCAGCTAGCCTCTCATTGTTTCTCGCTATTCCTGTTCATCTTCCGCAGAAATTGCAAACTGTGCCAAACAGGAGGTTAAAGGCGCTGACTCTCCAAGTGGGGAGAGTGTTAGTAAAGCGTCTGGAATGTTGCACCCGAGTACCAGGGGAGGAAAACTGAGACATATTTGAACACGTCTCCCGATCACATGGTTGATCATACTCTGGTTTCCACATGCATGTTTTAGCTGAAGGAAGAATACCTAAAACCTGGGTAGTTGAAACCCGTGGAATGGGTACCATGCAATATGACTTCAAAGTGTCTTCATTTGCTCACCGAACCTCTCCAGTCCTATCACTGCTGCGTTTATGCCCCTGTACACATGCTTGATTCTCTTTCGGAGACATAGCAATCCATAGGTTTTAAGATACTTACTAGTCAGGTACATTCTTAGGCGTTTAATATGCGGTGTTGAGTCCATTTCGTTGAGCAAGGAGTAGCTCTTGTCTATTCCATATTTGGCTTAAGGAACTTTATCTGTGCTCATTTCAATCTCTGGTTTTATGCAGCAACCCAACTCACCTTTCCCCTTAAGCAAGCATAAGTTGGTTTTCTAAATTTGAGACACTGTTCTGTTTTGGAATTCAGTTCCTGTGTAGCCAAGTTTACATTCCATGTATTAGTGATATCTTATGATGTTTCTTTTTCTGTGTGACTTATTTCAGTTAGAATCATCGTACCTGAATCTACTCATTATGCTGCTACGGGCCTGATGACATAGATTTCATTGCTGAGTGATACTGCATTGTACGTAAGTACCTCAAGTTCTTTATCCATTTTTCACTTTCTGTGATATTGAACTTGTACGGTAAACGAGGTTCTTGTAAACAGAGGCGTCCCAAACTTTGGGGTGGCTGTGTCTTTTTGATTTTAATTTCCCTAAGCTATAGGACCATAAGTGGAAGTGCCCTAGGCTCTGTTGCTTTGTTTTTTAGATGTTTCAGGAAACACCATACACTTCTCCCGAGTGTCTGTTGGCAATTTACATCCCGCCCATCAGCATAACAAGGCTCCCAGTTCTCCATGGCCTGTCCTGCCTTTCTGGATTTTACACTTTTTTCAGATGGCCCTTTTGACCGGGGGGAAGTGAGACTTCATTGTAGTGCAGATTTCCTTTGCAAGTTTGCTTGGTTGGCCAAAAAGGGCGTATGCGTTTTTTCCTGAATATATTCAGGAAAAAACGCATACGCCCTTTTTGGCCAAGTGCATCATTGTGGACGTTCTGCCTCTTTTCCTATGCTTTCAATGCAATTCCAGTCTACCTCCTGAAATCGGTTTCCTGCAATTCTGCCCCGCTTTCAAGTCCTCTTGGCAGCCTTACTTCAGTCTATTTTTGGACGATAGCTGTCATTTATAACTCTGCAGGTTTGTGAATTACAGTGCCCCTGAGCTCCTTTCTTCAACTCGCTTTCTTGTGACCTGGCCGCAACACCGCAGGATGTCTTCAGGCCCTAATCTGGTTCTGGCACGGCACGCTGAGCCTTTGGTTAATTCCTCTTCCTTGTGGGAAATGAGAGTTAAATTTGCCCGTCCAGACACCTCCAGCTAGTCTGTCATTGGTTCTCGCTATTCTTGTTCATCTTCCACAGAAATTGCAAACTGGGCCAAACAGGAGGTTAAAGGCGCTGACTCTCCAAGTGGGGAGAGTGTTAGTAAAGCGTCTGGAATGTTGCACCCGAGTACCAGGATACGAAAACTGAGACATATTTGAACACGTCTCCCGATCACATGGTTGATCATACTCTAGGTTCCACATGCATGTTTTAGCTGAAGGAAGAATACCTTAAACCTGGGTAGTTGAAACCCGTGGAATGGGTACCATGCAATATGGCTTCAAAGGGTCTTCATTTGCTCACCGAACATCTCCAATCCTATCACTGCTGCGTTTATGCCCCTGTACACATGCTTGATTCTCTTTTGGAGACATAGCAATCCATAGGTTTTACGATACTTACTAGTCAGGTACATTCTTAGGCGTTTAATATGCGGTGTTGAGTCCATTTCGTTGAGCAAGGAGTAGCTCTTGTCTATTCCATATTTGGCTTAAGGAACTTTATCTGTGCTCATTTCAATCTCTGGTTTTATGCAGCACCCCAACTCACCTTTACCCTTAAGCAAGCATAAGTTGGTTTTCTAAATTTGAGACCCTGTTCTGTTCTGTAATTCAGTTCCTGTGTAGCCAAGTTTACATTCCGTGTATTACTGATATCTTATGATGTTTCTTTTTCTGTGTGACTTATTTCAGTTAGAATCATCATACCTGAATCCACTCATTGTGCTGCTAAGGGCCTGATGACACAGATTTCATTGCTGAGTGATATTGCTTTGTAAGTAAATACCACAACTTTTTTATCCATTTTTCACTTTCTGAGATGTTGAACTTGTACTGTAAACGAGGTTCTTGTAAACAGAGCCGTTCCAAACTTTGGGGTGGCTGTGTCTTTTTGATTTTAATTTCCCTAAGCTATAGGACCATAAGTGGAAGTGCCCTAGGCTCTGTTGCTTTGTTTTTTAGATGTTTCAGGAAACACCATACACTTCTCCCGAGTGTCTGTTGGCAATTTACATCCCGCCCATCAGCATAACAAGGCTCCCAGTTCTCCATGGCCTGTCCTGCCTTTCTGGATTTTACACTTTTTTCAGATGGCCCTTTTGACCGGGGGGAAGTGAGACTTCATTGTAGTGCAGATTTCCTTTGCAAGCTTGCTTGGTTGGCCAAAGAGGGCGTATGCGTTTTTTCCTGAATATATTCAGGAAAAAACGCATACGCCCTTTTTGGCCAAGTGCATCATTGTGGACGTTCTGCCTCTTTTCCTATGCTTTCAATGCAATTCCAGTCTACCTCCTGAAATCGGTTTCCTGCAATTCTGCCCCGCTTTCAAGTCCTCTTGGCAGCCTTACTTCAGTCTATTTTTGGACGATAGCTGTCATTTATAACTCTGCAGGTTTGTGAATTACAGTGCCCCTGAGCTCCTTTCTTCAACTCGCTTTCTTTTGAGCTGGCCGCAACACCGCAGGATGGATTCAGGCCCTAATCTGGTTCCGGTACGGCACGCTGAGACTTTGGTTATTTCCTCTTCCTGGTGGGAAATGAGAGTTAAATTTGCCCGTCCAGACACCTCCAGCTAGCCTCTCATTGTTTCTCGCTATTCCTGTTCATCTTCCGCAGAAATTGCAAACTGTGCCAAACAGGAGGTTAAAGGCGTTGACTCTCCAAGTGGGGAGAGTGTTAGTAAAGCGTCTGGAATGTTGCACCCGAGTACCAGGGGAGGAAAACTGAGACATATTTGAACACGTCTCCCGATCACATGGTTGATCATACTCTGGTTTCCACATGCATGTTTTAGCTGAAGGAAGAATACCTAAAACCTGGGTAGTTGAAACCCGTGGAATGGGTACCATGCAATATGACTTCAAAGGGTCTTCATTTGCTCACCGAACCTCTCCAATCCTATCACTGCTGCGTTTAAGCCCCTGTACACATGCTTGATTCTCTTTCGGAGACATAGCAATCCATAGGTTTTACGATACTTACTAGTCAGGTACATTCTTAGGCGTTTAATATGCGGTGTTGAGTCCATTTCGTTGAGCAAGGAGTAGCTCTTGTCTATTCCATATTTGGCTTAAGGAACTTTATCTGTGCTCATTTCAATCTCTGGTTTTATGCAGCAACCCAACTCACCTTTCCCCTTAAGCAAGCATAAGTTGGTTTTCTAAATTTGAGACACTGTTCTGTTTTGAAATTCAGTTCCTGTGTAGCCAAGTTTACATTCCATGTATTAGTGATATCTTATGATGTTTCTTTTTCTGTGTGACTTATTTCAGTTAGAATCATCGTACCTGAATCTACTCATTATGCTGCTACGGGCCTGATGACATAGATTTCATTGCTGAGTGATACTGCATTGTACGTAAGTACCACAAGTTCTTTATCCATTTTTCACTTTCTGTGATATTGAACTTGTACGGTAAACGAGGTTCTTGTAAACAGAGGCGTCCCAAACTTTGGGGTGGCTGTGTCTTTTTGATTTTAATTTCCCTAAGCTATAGGACCATAAGTGGAAGTGCCCTAGGCTCTGTTGCTTTGTTTTTTAGATGTTTCAGGAAACACCATACACTTCTCCCGAGTGTCTGTTGGCAATTTACATCCCGCCCATCAGCATAACAAGGCTCCCAGTTCTCCATGGCCTGTCCTGCCTTTCTGGATTTTACACTTTTTTCAGATGGCCCTTTTGACCGGGGGGAAGTGAGACTTCATTGTAGTGCAGATTTCCTTTGCAAGTTTGCTTGGTTGGCCAAAAAGGGCGTATGCGTTTTTTCCTGAATATATTCAGGAAAAAACGCATACGCCCTTTTTGGCCAAGTGCATCATTGTGGACGTTCTGCCTCTTTTCCTATGCTTTCAATGCAATTCCAGTCTACCTCCTGAAATCGGTTTCCTGCAATTCTGCCCCGCTTTCAAGTCCTCTTGGCAGCCTTACTTCAGTCTATTTTTAGACGATAGCTGTCATTTATAACTCTGCAGGTTTGTGAATTACAGTGCCCCTGAGCTCCTTTCTTCAACTCGCTTTCTTGTGACCTGGCCGCAACACCGCAGGATGTCTTCAGGCCCTAATCTGGTTCTGGCACGGCACGCTGAGCCTTTGGTTAATTCCTCTTCCTGGTGGGAAATGAGAGTTAAATTTGCCCATCCAGACACCTCCAGCTAGTCTGTCATTGGTTCTCGCTATTCTTGTTCATCTTCCACAGAAATTGCAAACTGGGCCAAACAGGAGGTTAAAGGGACTGACTCTCCAAGTGGGGAGAGTGTTAGTAAAGCGTCTGGAATGTTGCACCCGAGTACCAGGATACGAAAACTGAGACATATTTGAACACGTCTCCCGATCACATGGTTGATCATACTCTAGGTTCCACATGCATGTTTTAGCTGAAGGAAGAATACCTTAAACCTGGGTAGTTGAAACCCGTGGAATGGGTACCATGCAATATGGCTTCAAAGGGTCTTCATTTGCTCACCGAACATCTCCAATCCTATCACTGCTGCGTTTATGCCCCTGTACACATGCTTGATTCTCTTTTGGAGACATAGCAATCCATAGGTTTTACGATACTTACTAGTCAGGTACATTCTTAGGTGTTTAATATGCGGTGTTGAGTCCATTTCGTTGAGCAAGGAGTGGCTCTTGTCTATTCCATATTTGATATAAGGAACTTTATCTGTGCTCATTTCAATCTCTGGTTTTATGCAGCGCCCCAACTCACCTTTACCCTTAAGCAAGAATAAGTTGGTTTTCTAAATTTGAGACCCTGTTCTGTTCTGTAATTCAGTTCCTGTGTAGCCAAGTTTACATTCCGTGTATTACTGATATCTTATGATGTTTCTTTTTCTGTGTGACTTATTTCAATTAGAATCATCATACCTGAATCCACTCATTGTGCTGCTAAGGGCCTGATGACATAGATTTCATTGCGGAGTGATATTGCTTTGTAAGTAAATACCACAACTTCTTTATCCATTTTTCACTTTCTGCGATGTTGAACTTGTACTGGAAACGAGGTTCTTGTAAACAGAGGCGTCCCAAACTTTGGGGTGGCTGTGTCTTTTTGATTTTAATTTCCCTAAGCTATAGGACCATAAGTGGAAGTGCCCTAGGCTCTGTTGCTTTGTTTTTTAGATGTTTCAGGAAACACCATACACTTCTCCCAAGTGTCTGTTGGCAATTTACATCCCGCCCATCAGCATAACAAGGCTCCCAGTTCTCCATGGCCTGTCCTGCCTTTCTGGATTTTACACTTTTTTCAGATGGCCCTTTTGACCGGGGGGAAGTGAGACTTCATTGTAGTGCAGATTTCCTTTGCAAGCTTGCTTGGTTGGCCAAAAAGGGCGTATGCGTTTTTTCTGAATATATTCAGGAAAAAACGCATACACCCTTTTTGGCCAAGTGCATCATTGTGGACGTTCTGCCTCTTTTCCTATGCTTTCAATGCAATTCCAGTCTACCTCCTGAAATCGGTTTCCTGCAATTCTGCCCCGCTTTCAAGTCCTCTTGGCAGCCTTACTTCAGTCTATTTTTGGACGATAGCTGTCATTTATAACTCTGCAGGTTTGTGAATTACAGTGCCCCTGAGCTCCTTTCTTCAACTCGCTTTCTTTTGAGCTGGCCGCAACACCGCAGGATGGATTCAGGCCCTAATCTGGTTCCGGTACGGCACGCTGAGACTTTGGTTATTTCCTCTTCCTGGTGGGAAATGAGAGTTAAATTTGCCCGTCCAGACACCTCCAGCTAGCCTCTCATTGTTTCTCGCTATTCCTGTTCATCTTCCGCAGAAATTGCAAACTGTGCCAAACAGGAGGTTAAAGGCGCTGACTCTCCAAGTGGGGAGAGTGTTAGTAAAGCGTCTGGAATGTTGCACCCGAGTACCAGGGGAGGAAAACTGAGACATATTTGAACACGTCTCCCGATCACATGGTTGATCATACTCTGGTTTCCACATGCATGTTTTAGCTGAAGGAAGAATACCTAAAACCTGGGTAGTTGAAACCCGTGGAATGGGTACCATGCAATATGACTTCAAAGGGTCTTCATTTGCTCACCGAACCTCTCCAGTCCTATCACTGCTGCGTTTAAGCCCCTGTACACATGCTTGATTCTCTTTCGGAGACATAGCAATCCATAGGTTTTACGATACTTACTAGTCAGGTACATTCTTAGGCGTTTAATATGCGGTGTTGAGTCCATTTCGTTGAGCAAGGAGTAGCTCTTGTCTATTCCATATTTGGCTTAAGGAACTTTATCTGTGCTCATTTCAATCTCTGTTTTTATGCAGCACCCCAACTCACCTTTCCCCTTAAGCAAGCATAAGTTGGTTTTCTAAATTTGAGACCCTGTTCTGTTCTGTAATTCAGTTCCTGTGTAGCCAAGTTTACATTCCGTGTATTACTGATATCTTATGATGTTTCTTTTTCTGTGTGACTTATTTCAGTTAGAATCATCATACCTGAATCCACTCATTGTGCTGCTAAGGGCCTGATGACACAGATTTCATTGCTGAGTGATATTGCTTTGTAAGTAAATACCACAACTTTTTTATCCATTTTTCACTTTCTGCGATGTTGAACTTGTACTGTAAATGAGGTTCTTGTAAACAGAGCCGTTCCAAACTTTGGGGTGGCTGTGTCTTTTTGATTTTAATTTCCCTAAGCTATAGGACCATAAGTGGAAGTGCCCTAGGTTCTGTTGCTTTGTTTTTTAGATGTTTCAGGAAACACCATACACTTCTCCCGAGTGGTTGTTGGCAATTTACATCCCGCCCATCAGCATAACAAGGCTCCCAGTTCTCCATGGCCTGTCCTGCCTTTCTGGATTTTACACTTTTTTCAGATGGCCCTTTTGACCGGGGGAAGTGAGACTTCATTGTAGTGCAGATTTCCTTTGCAAGCTTGCTTGGTTGGCCAAAGAGGGCGTATGCGGTTTTTCCTGAATATATTCAGGAAAAAACGCATACGCCCTTTTTGGCCAAGTGCATCATTGTGGACGTTCTGCCTCTTTTCCTATGCTTTCAATGCAATTCCAGTCTACCTCCTGAAATCGGTTTCCTGCAATTCTGCCCCGCTTTCAAGTCCTCTTGGCAGCCTTACTTCAGTCTATTTTTGGACGATAGCTGTCATTTATAACTCTGCAGGTTTGTGAATTACAGTGCCCCTGAGCTCCTTTCTTCAACTCGCTTTCTTGTGAGCTAGCCGAAACACCGCAGGATGGCTTCAGGCCCTAATCTGGTTCCGGCACGGCACGCTGAACCTTTGGTTAATTCCTCTTCCTGGTGGGAAATGAGAGTTCAATTTGCCCGTCCAGACACCTCCAGCTAGCCTCTCATTGGTTCTCGCTATTCCTGTTCATCTTCCGCAGAAATTGCAAACTGGGCCAAACAGGAGGTTAAAGGCGCTGACTCTCCAAGTGGGGAGAGTGTTAGTAAAGCGTCTGGAATGTTGCACCCGAGTACCAGGGGAGGAAAACTGAGACATATTTGAACACGTCTCCCGTTCACATGGTTGATCATACTTGGGTTCCACATGCATGTTTTAGCTGAAGGAAGAATACCTTAAACCTGGAGAGTTGAGACCCGTGTAATGGGTACCATGCAATATGACTTCAAAGGGTCTTCATTTGCTCACCGAACCTCTCCAATCCTATCACTGCTGCGTTTATGCCCCTGTACACATGCTTGATTCTCTTTCGGAGACATAGCAATCTATAGGTTTTAAGATACTTACTAGTCAGATACATTCTTAGGCGTTTAATATGCGGTGTTGAGTCCATTTTGTTGAGCAAGGAGTAGCTCTTGTCTATTCCATATTTGGCTTAAGGAACTTTATCTGTGCTCATTTCAATCTCTGGTTTTATGCAGCACCCCAACTCACCTTTACCCTTCAGCAAGCATAAGTTGGTTTTCTAAATTTGAGACCCTGTTCTGTTCTGTAATTCAGTTCCTGTGTAGCCAAGTTTACATTCCGTGTATTACTGATATCTTATGATGTTTCTTTTTCTGTGTGACTTATTTCAGTTAGAATCATCATACCTGAATCCACTCATTGTGCTGCTAAGGGCCTGATGACACAGATTTCATTGCTGAGTGATATTGCTTTGTAAGTAAATACCACAACTTCTTTATCCATTTTTCACTTTCTGCGATGTTGAACTTGTACTGTAAATGAGGTTCTTGTAAACAGAGCCGTTCCAAACTTTGGGGTGGCTGTGTCTTTTTGATTTTAATTTCCCTAAGCTATAGGACCATAAGTGGAAGTGCCCTAGGTTCTGTTGCTTTGTTTTTTAGATGTTTCAGGAAACACCATACACTTCTCCCGAGTGGTTGTTGGCAATTTACATCCCGCCCATCAGCATAACAAGGCTCCCAGTTCTCCATGGCCTGTCCTGCCTTTCTGGATTTTACCCTTTTTTCAGATGGCCCTTTTGACCGGGGGGAAGTGAGACTTCATTGTAGTGCAGATTTCCTTTGCAAGCTTGCTTGGTTGGCCAAAAAGGGCGTATGCGTTTTTTCTGAATATATTCAGGAAAAAAGGCATACACCCTTTTTGGCCAAGTGCATCATTGTGGACGTTCTGCCTCTTTTCCTATGCTTTCAATGCAATTCCAGTCTACCTCCTGAAATCGGTTTCCTGCAATTCTGCCCCGCTTTCAAGTCCTCTTGGCAGCCTTACTTCAGTCTATTTTTGGACGATAGCTGTCATTTATAACTCTGCAGGTTTGTGAATTACAGTGCCCCTGAGCTCCTTTCTTCAACTCGCTTTCTTGTGAGCTGGCCGCAACACCGCAGGATGGCTTCAGGCCCTAATCTGGTTCCGGTACGGCACGCTGAGCCTTTGGTTAATTCCTCTTCCTGGTGGGAAATGAGAGTTCAATTTGCCCGTCCAGACACCTCCAGCTAGCCTCTCATTGGTTCTCGCTATTCCTGTTCATCTTCCGCAGAAATTGCAAACTGGGCCAAACAGGAGGTTAAAGGCGCTGACTCTCCAAGTGGGGAGAGTGTTAGTAAAGCGTCTGGAATGTTGCACCCGAGTACCAGGGGAGGAAAACTGAGACATATTTGAACACGTCTCCCGTTCACATGGTTGATCATACTTGGGTTCCACATGCATGTTTTAGCTGAAGGAAGAATACCTTAAACCTGGAGAGTTGAGACCCGTGGAATGGGTACCATGCAATATGACTTCAAAGGGTCTTCATTTGCTCACCGAACCTCTCCAATCCTATCACTGCTGCGTTTATGCCCCTGTACACATGCTTGATTCTCTTTCGGAGACATAGCAATCTATAGGTTTTAAGATACTTACTAGTCAGGTACATTCTTAGGCGTTTAATATGCGGTGTTGAGTCCATTTCGTTGAGCAAGGAGTAGCTCTTGTCTATTCCATATTTGGCTTAAGGAACTTTATCTGTGCTCATTTCAATCTCTGGTTTTATGCAGCACCCCAACTCACCTTTACCCTTCAACAAGCATAAGTTGGTTTTCTAAATTTGAGACCCTGTTCTGTTCTGTAATTCAGTTCCTGTGTAGCCAAGTTTACATTCCGTGTATTACTGATATCTTATGATGTTTCTTTTTCTGTGTGACTTATTTCAGTTAGAATCATCATACCTGAATCCACTCATTGTGCTGCTAAGGGCCTGATGACACAGATTTCATTGCTGAGTGATATTGCTTTGTAAGTAAATACCACAACTTCTTTATCCATTTTTCACTTTCTGCGATGTTGAACTTGTACTGTAAACGAGGTTCTTGTAAACAGAGCCGTTCCAAACTTTGGGGTGGCTGTGTCTTTTTGATTTTAATTTCCCTAAGCTATAGGACCATAAGTGGAAGTGCCCTAGGTTCTGTTGCTTTGTTTTTTAGATGTTTCAGGAAACACCATACACTTCTCGCGAGTGGTTGTTGGCAATTTACATCCCGCCCATCAGCATAACAAGGCTCCCAGTTCTCCATGGCCTGTCCTGCCTTTCTGGATTTTACCCTTTTTTCAGATGGCCCTTTTGACCGGGGGGAAGTGAGACTTCATTGTAGTGCAGATTTCCTTTGCAAGCTTGCTTGGTTGGCCAAAAAGGGCGTATGCGTTTTTTCCTGAATATATTCAGGAAAAAACGTATACGCCCTTTTTGGCCAAGTGCATCATTGTGGACGTTCTGCCTCTTTTCCTATGCTTTCAATGCAATTCCAGTCTACCTCCTGAAATCGGTTTCCTGCAATTCTGCCCCGCTTTCAAGTCCTCTTGGCAGCCTTACTTCAGTCTATTTTTGGACGATAGCTGTCATTTATAACTCTGCAGGTTTTTGAATTACAGTGCCCCTGAGCTCCTTTCTTCAACTCGCTTTCTTGTGAGCTGGCCGCAACACCGCAAGATGGCTTCAGGCCCTAATCTGGTTCCGGCCCGGCATGCTGAGCCTTTGGTTAATTCCTCTTCCTGGTGGGAAATGAGAGTTAAATTTGCCCGTTCAGACACCTCCAGCTAGTCTCTCATTGGTTCTCACTATTCCTGTTCATCTTCCGCAGAAATTGCAAACTGGGCCAAACAGGAGGTTAAAGGGACTGACTCTCCAAGTCGGGAGAGTGTTAGTAAAGCATCTGGAATGTTGCACCCGAGTACCAGGGGAGGAAAACTGAGACATATTTGAACACGTCTCCCGTTCACATGGTTGATCATACTCTGAGTTCCACATGCATGTTTTAGCTGAAGGAAGAATACCTTAAACCTGGAGAGTTGAGAACCGTGTAATGGGTACCATGCAATATGACTTCAAAGGGTCTTCATTTGCTCACCGAACATCTCCAATCCTATCACTGCTGCGTTTATGCCCCTGTACACACGCTTGATTCTCTTTTGGAGACATAGCAATCCATAGGTTTTATGATACTTACTAGTCAGGTACATTCTTAGGCGTTTAATATGGGGTGTTGAGTCCATTTCGTTGAGCAAGGAGTAGCTCTTGTCTATTCCATATTTGGCTTAAGGAACTTTATCTGTGCTCATTTCAATCTCTGGTTTTATGCAGCACCCCAACTCACCTTTCCCCTTAAGCAAGCATAAGTTGGTTTTCTAAATTTGAGACCCTGTTCTGTTTTGGAATGCAGTTACTGTGTAGCCAAGTTTACATTCCGTGTATTAGTGATATCTTATGATGTTTCTTTTTCTGTGTGACTTATTTCAGTTAGAATCATCGTACCTGAATCCACTCATTATGCTGCTACGGGCCTGATGACATAGATTTCATTGCTGAGTGATACTGCATTGTACGTAAGTACCACAAGTTCTTTATCCATTTTTCACTTTCTGTGATATTGCACTTGTACGGTAAACGAGGTTCTTGTAAACGGAGGCGTCCCAAACTTTGGGGTGGCTGTGTCTTTTTGATTTTAATTTCCCTAAGCTATAGGACCATAAGTGGAAGTGCCCTAGGTTCTGTTGCTTTGTTTTTTAGATGTTTCAGGAAACACCATACACTTCTCCCGAGTGGTTGTTGGCAATTTACATCCCGCCCATCAGCATAACAAGGCTCCCAGTTCTCCATGGCCTGTCCTGCCTTTCTGGGTTTTACACTTTTTTCAGATGGCCCTTTTGACCGGGGGGAAGTGAGACTTCATTGTAGTGCAGATTTCCTTTGCAAGCTTGCTTGGTTGGCCAAAAAGGGCGTATGCGTTTTTTCCTGAATATATTCAGGAAAAAACGCATACGCCCTTTTTGGCCAAGTGCATCATTGTGGACGTTCTGCCTCTTTTCCTATGCTTTCAATGCAATTCCAGTCTACCTCCTGAAATCGGTTTCCTGCAATTCTGCCCCGCTTTCAAGTCCACTTGGCAGCCTTACTTCAGTATATTTTTGGACGATAGCTGTCATTTATAACTCTGCAGGTTTGTGAATTACAGTGCCCCTGAGCTCCTTTGTTCAACTCGCTTTCTTGTGAGCTGGCCGCAACACCGCAGGATGGCTTCAGGCCCTAATCTGGTTCCGGCACGGCACGCTGAGCCTTTGGTTAATTCCTCTTCCTGGTGGGAAATGAGAGTTAAATTTGCCCGTCCAGACACCTCCAGCTAGTCTCTCATTGGTTCTCGCTATTCCTGTTCATCTTCCGCAGAAATTGCAAATTGGGCCAAACAGGAGGTTAAAGGGACTGACTCTCCAAGTCGGGAGAGTGTTAGTAAAGCGTCTGGAATGTTGCACCCGAGTACCAGGGTACGAAAACTGAGACATATTTGAACACGTCTCCCAATCACATGGTTGATCATACTCTAGGTTCCACATGCATGTTTTAGCTGAAGGAAGAATACCTTAAACCTGGGTAGTTGAAACCCGTGTAATGGGTACCATGCAATATGACTTCAAAGGGTCTTCATTTGCTCACCGAACCTCTCCAATCCTATCACTGCTGCGTTTATGCCCCTGTACACACGCTTGATTCTCTTTTGGAGACATAGCAATCCATAGGTTTTATGATACTTACTAGTCAGGTACATTCTTAGGCGTTTAATATGGGGTGTTGAGTCCATTTCGTTGAGCAAGGAGTAGCTCTTGTCTATTCCATATTTGGCTTAAGGAACTTTATCTGTGCTCATTTCAATCTCTGGTTTTATGCAGCACCCCAACTCACCTTTCCCCTTAAGCAAGCATAAGTTGGTTTTCTAAATTTGAGACCCTGTTCTGTTTTGGAATGCAGTTCCTGTGTAGCCAAGTTTACATTCCGTGTATTAGTGATATCTTATGATGTTTCTTTTTCTGTGTGACTTATTTCAGTTAGAATCATCGTATATGAATCCACTCATTATGCTGCTACGGGCCTGATGACATAGATTTCATTGCTGAGTGATACTGCATTGTACGTAAGTACCACAAGTTCTTTATCCATTTTTCACTTTCTGTGATATTGCACTTGTACGGTAAACGAGGTTCTTGTAAACGGAGGCGTCCCAAACTTTGGGGTGGCTGTGTCTTTTTGATTTTAATTTCCCTAAGCTATAGGACCATAAGTGGAAGTGCCCTAGGTTCTGTTGCTTTGTTTTTTAGATGTTTCAGGAAACACCATACACTTCTCTCGAGTGGTTGTTGGCAATTTACATCCTGCCCATCAGCATAACAAGGCTCCCAGTTCTCCATGGCCTGTCCTGCCTTTCTGGGTTTTACACTTTTTTCAGATGGCCCTTTTGACCGGGGGGAAGTGAGACTTCATTGTAGTGCAGATTTCCTTTGCAAGCTTGCTTGGTTGGCCAAAAAGGGCGTATGCGTTTTTTCCTGAATATATTCAGGAAAAAACGCATACGCCCTTTTTGGCCAAGTGCATCATTGTGGACGTTCTGCCTCTTTTCCTATGCTTTCAATGCAATTCCAGTCTACCTCCTGAAATCGGTTTCCTGCAATTCTGCCCCGCTTTCAAGTCCACTTGGTAGCCTTACTTCAGTATATTTTTGGACGATAGCTGTCATTTATAACTCTGCAGGTTTGTGAATTACAGTGCCCCTGAGCTCCTTTGTTCAACTCGCTTTCTTGTGAGCTGGCCGCAACACCGCAGGATGGCTTCAGGCCCTAATCTGGTTCCGGCACGGCACGCTGAGACTTTGGTTAATTCCTCTTCCTGGTGGGAAATGAGAGTTAAATTTGCCCGTCCAGACACCTCCAGCTAGTCTCTCATTGGTTCTCGCTATTCCTGTTCATCTTCCGCAGAAATTGCAAATTGGGCCAAACAGGAGGTTAAAGGGACTGACTCTCCAAGTCGGGAGAGTGTTAGTAAAGCATCTGGAATGTTGCACCCGAGTACCAGGGTACGAAAACTGAGACATATTTGAACACGTCTCCCAATCACATGGTTGATCATACTCTAGGTTCCACATGCATGTTTTAGCTGAAGGAAGAATACCTTAAACCTGGGTAGTTGAAACCCGTGTAATGGGTACCATGCAATATGACTTCAAAGGATCTTCATTTGCTCACCGAACCTCTCCAATCCTATCACTGCTGCGTTTATGCCCCTGTACACATGCTTGATTCTCTTTCGGAGACATAGCAATCCATAGGTTTTTAGATACTTACTAGTCAGGTACATTCTTAGGCGTTTAATATGGGGTGTTGAGTCCATTTCGTTGAGCAAGGAGTAGCTCTTGTCTATTCCATATTTGGCTTAAGGAACTTTATCTGTGCTCATTTCAATCTCTGGTTTTATGCAGCACCCCAACTCACCTTTCCCCTTTAGCAAGCATAAGTTGGTTTTCTAAATTTGAGACCCTGTTCTGTTTTGGAATGCAGTTCCTGTGTAGCCAAGTTTACATTCCGTGTATTAGTGATATCTTATGATGTTTCTTTTTCTGTGTGACTTATTTCAGTTAGAATCATCGTACCTGAATCCACTCATTATGCTGCTACGGGCCTGATGACATAGATTTCATTGCTGAGTGATACTGCATTGTACGTAAGTACCACAAGTTCTTTATCCATTTTTCACTTTCTGTGATATTGCACTTGTACGGTAAACGAGGTTCTTGTAAACGGAGGCGTCCCAAACTTTGGGGTGGCTGTGTCTTGATTTTAATTTCCCTAAGCTATAGGACCATAAGTGGAAGTGCCCTAGGCTCTGTTGCTTTGTTTTTTAGATGTTTCAGGAAACACCATACACTTCTCCCGAGTGGTTGTTGGCAATTTACATCCCGCCCTTCAGCATAACAAGGCGCCCAGTTCTCCATGGCCTGTCCTGCCTTTCTGGATTTTACACTTTTTTCAGATGTCCCTTTTGACCGGGGGGAAGTGAGATTTCATTGTAGAGCAGATTTCCTTTGCAAGCTTGCTTGGTTGGCCAAAAAGGGCGTATGCGTTTTTTCCTGAATATATTCAGGAAAAATCGCATACGCCCTTTTTGGTCAAGTGCATCATTGTGGACGTTCTGCCTCTTTTCCTATGCTTTCAATGCAATTCCAGTCTACCTCCTGAAATTGGTTTCCTGCAATTCTGCCCCGCTTTCAAGTCCTCTTGGCAGCCATACTTCAGTATATTTTTGGACGATAGCTGTCATTTATAACTCTGCAGGTTTGTGAATTACAGTGCCCCTGAGCTCCTTTCTTCAACTCGCTTTCTTGTGACCTGGCCGCAACACCGCAGGATGGCTTCAGGCCCTAATCTGGTTCCGGCATGGCATGCTGAGCCTTTGGTTAATTCCTCTTCCTGGTGGGATGTGAGTGTTAAATTTGCCCGTCCAGACACCTCCAGCTAGTCTCTCATTGGTTCTCGCTATTCCTGTTCATCTTCCGCAGAAATTGCAAACTGGGCCAAACAGGAGGTTAAAGGGACTGACTCTCCAAATCGGGAGAGTGTTAGTAAAGCGTCTGGAATGTTGCACCCGAGTACCAGGGTACAAAAACTGAGACATATTTGAACACGTCTCCCGTTCACACAGTTGATCATACTCTGGGTTCCACATGCATGTTTTAGCTGAAGGAAGAATACCTGAAACCTGCAGAGTTGAGACCCGTGGAATGGGTACCATGCAATATGACTTCAAAGGGTCTTCATTTGCTCACCGAACCTCTCCAATCCTATCACTGCTGCGTTTATGCCCCTGTACACACGCTTGATTCCCTTTTGGAGACATAGCAATCCATAGGTTTTAAGATACTTACTAGTCAGGTACATTCTTAGGCGTTTAATATGGGGTGTTGAGTCCATTTCGTTGAGCAAGGAGTAGCTCTTGTCTATTCCATATTTGGCTTAAGGAACTTTATCTGTGCTCATTTCAATCTCTGGTTTTATGCAGCACCCCAACTCACCTTTCCCCTTAAGCAAGCATAAGTTGGTTTTCTAAATTTGAGACCCTGTTCTGTTCTGTAATTCATTTCCTGTGTAGCCAAGTTTACATTCCGTGTATTACTGATATCTTATGATGTTTCTTTTTCTGTGTGACTTATTTCAGTTAGAATCATCATACCTGAATCCACTCATTGTGCTGCTAAGGGCCTGATGACATAGATTTCATTGCTGAGTGATATTGCTTTGTAAGTAAATACCACAACTTCTTTATCCATTTTTCACTTTCTGCGATGTTGAACTTGTACTGTAAACGAGGTTCTTGTAAACAGAGCCGTTCCAAACTTTGGGGTGGCTGTGTCTTTTTGAATTTAATTTCCCTAAACTATAGGACCATAAGTGGAAGTGCCCTAGGCTCTGTTGCTTTGTTTTTTAGATGTTTCAGGAAACACCATACACTTCTCCCCACTGTCTGTTGGCAATTTACATCCCGCCCATCAGCATAACAAGGCTCCCAGTTCTCCATGGCCTGTCCTGCCTTTCTGGATTTTACACTTTTTTCAGATGGCCCTTTTGACCGGGGGGAAGTGAGACTTCATTGTAGTGCAGATTTCCTTTGCAAGCTTGCTTGGTTGGCCAAAAAGGGCGTATGCGTTTTTTCCTGAATATATTCAGGAAAAAACGCATATGCCATTTTGGCCAAGTGCATCATTGTGGACGTTCTGCCTCTTTTCCTACGCTTTCAATGCAATTCCAGTCTACCTCCTGAAATCGGTTTCCTGCAATTCTGCCCCGCTTTCAAGTCCTCTTGGCAGCCTTACTTCAGTCTATTTTTGGACGATAGCTGTCATTTATAACTCTGCAGGTTTGTGAATTACAGTACCCCTGAGCTCCTTTCTTCAACTCACTTTCTTTTGAGCTGGCCGCAACACCGAAGGATGGCTTCAGGCCCTAATCTGGTTCCGGCACGGCACGCTGAGCCTTTGGTTATTTCCTCTTCCTGGTGGGAAATGAGAGTTAAATTTGCCCGTCCAGACACCTCCAGCTAGTCTCTCATTGGTTCTCCCTATTCCTGTTCATCTTCCGCAGAAATTGCAAACTGGGCCAAACAGGAGGTTAAAGGCGCTGACTCTCCAAGTGGGGAGAGTGTTAGTAAAGCGTCTGGCATGTTGCACCCGAGTACCAGGGGAGGAAAACTGAGACATATTTGAACACGTCTCCCGTTCACACGGTTGATCATACTCTGGGTTCCACATGCATGTTTTAGCTGAAGGCAGAATACCTTAAACCTGGAGAGTTGAGACCCTTGTAATGGGTACCATGCAATATGACTTCAAAGGATCTTCATTTGCTCACCGAACCTCTCCAATCCTATCACTGCTTCCTTTATGCCCCTGTACACATGCTTGATTCTCTTTCGGAGACATAGCAATCCATAGGTTTTAAGATACTTACTAGTCAGGTACATTCTTAGGCGTTTAATATGGGGTGTTGAGTCCATTTCGTTGAGAAAGGAGTAGCTCTTGTCTATTCCATATTTGGCTTAAGGAACTTTATCTGTGCTCATTTCAATCTCTGGTTTTATGCAGCACCCCAACTCACCTTTCCCCTTAAGTAAGCATAAGTTGGTTTTCTAAATTTGAGACCCTGTTCTGTTTTGGAATGCAGTTCCTGTGTAGCCAAGTTTACATTCCGTGTATCACTGATATCTTATGATGTTTCTTTTTCTGTGTGACTTATTTTAGTTAGAATCATCGTACCTGAATCCACTCATTATGCTGCTACGGGCCTGATGACATAGATTTCATTGCTGAGTGATACTGCATTGTACGTAAGTACCACAAGTTCTTTATCCATTTTTCACTTTCTGTGATATTGAACTTGTACTGTAAACGAGGTTCTTGTAAACAGAGGCGTCCCAAACTTTGGGTTGGCTGTGTCTTTTTGATTTTAATTTCCCTAAGCTATAGGACCATAAGTGGAAGTGCCCTACGCTCTGTTGCTTTGTTTTTTAGATGTTTCAGGAAACACCATACACTTCTCCGGAGTGTCTGTTGGCAATTTACATCCCGCCCATCAGCATAACAAGGCTCCCAGTTCTCCATGGCCTGTCCTGCCTTTCTGGATTTTACACTTTTTTCAGATGTCCCTTTTAACCGGGGGGAAGTGAGATTTCATTGTAGAGCAGATTTACTTTGCAAGCTTGCTTGGTTGTCCAAAAAGGGCGTATGTGTTTTTTCCTGAATATATTCAGGAAAAATCGCATACGCCCTTTTTTTTCAAGTGCATCATTGTGGACGTTCTGCCTCTTTTCCTATGCTTTCAATGCAATTCCAGTCTACCTCCTGAAATAGGTTTCCTGCAATTCTGCCCCGCTTTCAAGTCCTCTTGGCAGCCATACTTCAGTATATTTTTGGACGATAGCTGTCATTTATAACTGTGCAGGTTTGTGAATTACAGTGCCCCTGAGCTCCTTTCTTCAACTCGCTTTCTTGTGAGCTGGCCGCAACACCGCAGGATGGCTTCAGGCCCTAATCTGGTTCCGGCACGGCACGCTGAGCCTTTGGTTAATTCCTCTTCCTGGTGGGATGTGAGTGTTAAATTTGCCCGTCCAGACACCTCCAGCTAGTCTCTCATTGGTTCTCGCTATTCCTGTTCATCTTCCGCAGAAATTGCAAACTGGGCCAAACACGAGGTTAAAGGGACTGACTCTCCAAGTCGGGAGAGTGTTAGTAAAGCGTCTGGAATGTTGCACCCAAGTACCAGGGTACAAAAACTGAGACATATTTGAACACGTCTCCCGTTCACACAGTTGATCATACTCTGGGTTCCACATGCATGTTTTAGCTGAAGGAAGAATACCTGAAACCTGCAGAGTTGAGACCCGTGGAATGGGTACCATGCAATATGACTTCAAAGGGTCTTCATTTGCTCACCGAACCTCTGCAGTCATATCACTGCTGCGTTTATGCCCCTGTACACACGCTTGATTCCCTTTTGGAGACATAGCAATCCATAGGTTTTAAGATACTTACTAGTCAGGTACATTCTTAGGCGTTTAATATGGGGTGTTGAGTCCATTTCGTTGAGCAAGGAGTAGCTCTTGTGTATTCCATATTTGGCTTAAGGAACTTTATCTGTGCTCATTTCAATCTCTGGTTTTATGCAGCACCCCAACTCACCTTTCCCCTTAAGCAAGCATAAGTTGGTTTTCTAAATTTGAGACCCTGTTCTGTTCTGTAATTCAGTTCCTGTGTAGCCAAGTTTACATTCCGTGTATTAGTGATATCTTATGATGTTTCTTTTTCTGTGTGACTTATTTCAGTTAGAATCATCGTACCTGAATCTACTCATTATGCTGCTACGGGCCTGATGACATAGATTTCATTGCTGAGTGATACTGCATTGTACGTAAGTACCACAAGTTCTTTATCCATTTTTCACTTTCTGTGATATTGAACTTGTACGGTAAATGAGGTTCTTGTAAACAGAGGCGTCCCAAACTTTGGGGTGGCTTTGTCTTTTTTATTTTAATTTCCCTAAGCTATAGGACCATAAGTGGTAGTGCCCTAGGCTCTGTTGCTTTGTTTTTTAGATGTTTCAGGAAACACCATACACTTCTCCCGAGTGTCTGTTTGCAATTTACATCCTGCCCATCAGCATAACAAGGCTCCCAGTTCTCCATGGCCTGTCCTGCCTTTCTGGATTTTACACTTTTTTCAGATGTCCCTTTTGACTGGGGGGATGTGAGATTTCATTGTAGAACAGATTTACTTTGCAAGTTTGCTTGGTTGGCCAAAAAGGGCGTATGCGTTTTTTCCTGAATATATTCAGAAAAAATCGCATACGCCCTTTTTGGCCAAGTGCATCATTGTGGACGTTCTGCCTCTTTTCCTATGCTTTCAATGCAATTCCAGTCTACCTCCTGAAATTGGTTTCCTGCAATTCTGCCCCGCTTTCAAGTCCTCTTGGCAGCCATACTTCAGTATATTTTTGGACGATAGCTGTCATTTATAACTCTGCAGGTTTGTGAATTACAGTGCCCCTGAGCTCCTTTCTTCAACTCGCTTTCTTGTGACCTGGCCGCAACACCGCAGGATGGCTTCAGGCCCTAATCTGGTTCCGGCACGGCACGCTGAGCCCTTGGTTAATTCCTCTTCCTGGTGGGATGTGAGTGTTAAATTTGCCCGTCCAGACACCTCCAGCTAGTCTCTCATTGGTTCTCGCTATTCCTGTTCATCTTCCGCAGAAATTGCAAACTGGGCCAAACAGGAGGTTAAAGGTGCTGACTCTCCAAGTGGGGCGAGTGTTAGTAAAGCATCTGCAATGTTGCACCCGAGTACCAGGGGAGGAAAACAGAGGCATATTTGAACACGTCTCCCATTCACTCGGTTGATCATACTCTGGGTTCCACATGCATGTTTTAGCTGAAGGAAGAATACCTTAAACCTAGAGAGTTGAAACCCGTGTAATGGGTACCATGCAATATGACTTCAAAGGGTCTTCATTTGCTCACCGAACCTCTCCAATCCTATCACTGCTGAGTTTATGCTCCTGTACACATGCTTGATTCTCTTTTGGAGACATAGCAATCCATAGGTTTTAAGATACTTACTAGTCAGGTACATTCTTAGGCGTTTAATATGGGGTGTTGAGTCCATTTCGTTGAGCAAGGAGTAGCTCTTGTCTATTCCATATTTGGCTTAAGGAACTTTATCTGTGCTCATTTCAATCTCTGGTTTTATGCAGCACCCCAACTCACCTTTCCCCTTAAGCAAGCATAAGTTGGTTTTCTAAATTTGAGACCCTGTTCTGTTCTGTAATTCAGTTCCTGTGTAGCCAAGTTTACAATCCGTGTATTACTGATATCTTATGATGTTTCTTTTTCTGTGTGACTTATTTCAGTTAGAATCATCGTACCTTTATCCACTCATTATGCTGCTACGGGCCTGATGACATAGATTTCATTGCTGAGTGATACTGCATTGTATGTAAGTACCAAAAGTTCTTTATCCATTTTTCACTTTCTGTGATATTGAACTTGTACGGTAAACGAGGTTCTTGTAAACAGAGGCGTCCCAAACTTTGGGGTGGCTGTGTCTTTTTGATTTTAATTTCCCTAAGCTATAGGACCATAAGTGGAAGTGCCCTAGGCTCTGTTGCTTTGTTTTTTAGATGTTTCAGGAAACACCATACACTTCTCCTGAGTGTCTGTTGGCAATTTACATCCCGCCCATCAGCATAACAAGGCTCCCAGTTCTCCATGGCCTGTCCTGCCTTTCTGGATTTTACACTTTTTTCAGATGGCCCTTTTGACCGGGGGGAAGTGAGACTTCATTGTAGTGCAGATTTCTTTGCAAGCTTGCTTGGTTGGCCAAAAAGGGCGTATGCGTTTTTTCCTGAATATATTCAGGAAAAAACGCATACGCCCTTTTTGGCCAAGTGCATCATTGTGGACGTTCTGCCTCTTTCCCTATGCTTTCAATGCAATTCCAGTCTACCTCCTGAAATCGGTTTCCTGCAATTCTGCCCCGCTTTCAAGTCCTCTTGGCAGCCTTACTTCAGTCTATTTTTGGACGATAGCTGTCATTTATAACTCTGCAGGTTTGTGAATTACAGTGCCCCTGAGCTCCTTTCTTCAACTCGCTTTCTTGTGACCTGGCCGCAACACCGCAGGATGGCTTCAGGCCCTAATCTGGTTCCGGCACGGCACGCTGAGCCTTTGGTTAATTCCTCTTCCTGGTGGGAAATGAGAGTTAAATTTGCCCGTCCAGACACCTCCAGCTAGTCTCTCATTGGTTCTCGCTATTCCTGTTCATCTTCCGCAGAAATTGCAAACTGGGCCAAACAGGAGGTTAAAGGGACTGACTCTCCAAGTCGGGAGAGTGTTAGTAAAGCGTCTGGAATGTTGCACCCGAGTACCAGGGTACGAAAACTGAGACATATTTGAACATGTCTCCCGATCACTTGGTTGATCATACTCTAGGTTCCACATGCATGTTTTAGCTGAAGGAAGAATACCTTAAACCTGGGTAGTTGAAACCCGTGGAATGGGTACCATGCAATATGACTTCAAAGGGTCTTCATTTGCTCACCGAACCTCTCCAATCCTATCACTGCTGCGTTTATGCCCCTGTACACATGCTTGATTCTCTTTCGGAGACATAGCAATCCATAGGTTTTAAGATACTTACTAGTCAGGTACATTCTTAGGCGTTTAATATGCGGTGTTGAGTCCATTTCGTTGAGCAAGGAGTAGCTCTTGTCTATTCCATATTTGGCTTAAGGAACTTTATCTGTGCTCATTTCAATCTCTGGTTTTATGCAGCACCCCAACTCCCCTTTCCCCTTAAGCAAGCATAAGTTGGTTTTCTAAATTTGAGACAATGTTCTGTTTTGGAATTCAGTTCCTGTGTAGCCAAGTTTACATTCCGTGTATTAGTGATATCTTATGATGTTTCTTTTTCTGTGTGACTTATTTCAGTTAGAATCATCATACCTGAATCCACTCATTGTGCTGCTAAGGGCCTGATGACATAGATTTCATTGCTGAGTGATATTGCTTTGTAAGTGAATACCACAACTTCTTTATCCATTTTTCACTTTCTGCGATGTTGAACTTGTACTGTAAACGAGGTTCTTGTAAACAGAGGCGTTCCAAACTTTGGGGTGGCTGTGTCTTTTTGATTTTAATTTCCCTACGCTATAGGACCATAAGTGGAAGTGCCCTAGGTTCTGTTGCTTTGTTTTTTAGATGTTTCAGGAAACACCATACACTTCTCCCGAGTGGTTGTTGGCAATTTACATCCCGCCCATCAGCATAACAAGGCTCCCAGTTCTCCATGGCCTGTCCTGCCTTTCTGGGTTTTACACTTTTTTCAGATGGCCCTTTTGACCGGGGGGAAGTGAGACTTCATTGTAGTGCAGATTTCCTTTGCAAGCTTGCTTGGTTGGCCAAAAAGGGCGTATGCGTTTTTTCCTGAATATATTCAGGAAAAAACGCATACGCCCTTTTTGGCCAAGTGCATCATTGTGGACGTTCTGCCTCTTTTCCTATGCTTTCAATGCAATTCCAGTCTACCTCCTGAAATCGGTTTCCTGCAATTCTGCCCCGCTTTCAAGTCCACTTGGCAGCCTTACTTCAGTATATTTTTGGACGATAGCTGTCATTTATAACTCTGCAGGTTTGTGAATTACAGTGCCCCTGAGCTCCTTTGTTCAACTAGCTTTCTTGTGAGCTGGCCGCAACACCGCAGGATGGCTTCAGGCCCTAATCTGGTTCCGGCACGGCACGCTGAGCCTTTGGTTAATTCCTCTTCCTGGTGGGAAATGAGAGTTAAATTTGCCCGTCCAGACACCTCCAGCTAGTCTCTCATTGGTTCTCGCTATTCCTGTTCATCTTCCGCAGAAATTGCAAATTGGGCCAAACAGGAGGTTAAAGGGACTGACTCTCCAAGTCGGGAGAGTGTTAGTAAAGCGTCTGGAATGTTGCACCCGAGTACCAGGGTACGAAAACTGAGACATATTTGAACACGTCTCCCAATCACATGGTTGATCATACTCTAGGTTCCACATGCATGTTTTAGCTGAAGGAAGAATACCTTAAACCTGGGTAGTTGAAACCCGTGTAATGGGTACCATGCAATATGACTTCAAAGGGTCTTCATTTGCTCACCGAACCTCTCCAATCCTATCACTGCTGCGTTTATGCCCCTGTACACACGCTTGATTCTCTTTTGGAGACATAGCAATCCATAGGTTTTATGATACTTACTAGTCAGGTACATTCTTAGGCGTTTAATATGGGGTGTTGAGTCCATTTCGTTGAGCAAGGAGTAGCTCTTGTCTATTCCATATTTGGCTTAAGGAACTTTATCTGTGCTCATTTCAATCTCTGGTTTTATGCAGCACCCCAACTCACCTTTCCCCTTTAGCAATCATAAGTTGGTTTTCTAAATTTGAGACCCTGTTCTGTTTTGGAATGCAGTTCCTGTGTAGCCAAGTTTACATTCCGTGTATTAGTGATATCTTATGATGTTTCTTTTTCTGTGTGACTTATTTCAGTTAGAATCATCGTACCTGAATCCACTCATTATGCTGCTACGGGCCTGATGACATAGATTTCATTGCTGAGTGATACTGCATTGTACGTAAGTACCACAAGTTCTTTATCCATTTTTCACTTTCTGTGATATTGCACTTGTACGGTAAACGAGGTTCTTGTAAACGGAGGGGTCCCAAACTTTGGGGTGGCTGTGTCTTGATTTTAATTTCCCTAAGCTATAGGACCATAAGTGGAAGTGCCCTAGGCTCTGTTGCTTTGTTTTTTAGATGTTTCAGGAAACACCATACACTTCTCCCGAGTGTCTGTTGGCAATTTACATCCCGCCCATCAGCATAACAAGGCTCCCAGTTCTCCATGGCCTGTCCTGCCTTTCTGGATTTTACACTTTTTTCAGATGGCCCTTTTGACCGGGGGGAAGTGAGACTTCATTGTAGTGCAGATTTCCTTTGCAAGCTTGCTTGGTTGGCCAAAAAGTGCGTATGCGTTTTTTCCTGAATATATTCAGGAAAAAACGCATACGCCCTTTTTGGCCAAGTGCCTCATTGTGGACGTTCAGCCTCTTTTCCTATGCTTTCAATGCAATTCCAGTCTACCTCTTGAAATCGGTTTCCTGCAATTCTGCCCCGCTTTCAAGTCCTCTTGGCAGCCTTACTTCAGTCTATTTTTGGACGATAGCAGTCATTTATAACTCTGCAGGTTTGTGAATTACAGTGCCCCTGAGCTCCTTTCTTCAACTCGCTTTCTTGTGAGCTAGCCGCAACCCCGCAGGATGGCTTCAGGCCCTAATCTGGTTCCGGCACGGCACGCTGAGCCTTTGGTTAATTCCTCTTCCTGGTGGGAAATGAGAGTTAAATTTGCCCGTCCATACACCTCCAGCTAGTCTCTCATTGGTTCTCGCTATTCCTGTTCATCTTCCGCAGAAATTGCAAACTGGGGCAAACAGGAGGTTAAAGGGACTGACTCTCCAAGTAGGGAGAGTGTTAGTAAAGCGTCTGGAATGTTGCACCCGAGTACCAGGGTCTGAAAACTGAGACATATTTGAACACGTCTCCCGATCCCATGGTTGATCATACTCTAGTTTCCACATGCATGTTTTAGCTGAAGGAAGAATACCTTAAACCTGGGTAGTTGAAACCCGTGGAATGGGTACCATGCAATATGACTTCAAAGGGTCTTCATTTGCTCACCGAACCTCTCCAATCCTATCACTGCTGCGTTTATGCCCCTGTACAAATGCTTGATTCTCTTTTGGAGACATAGCAATCCATAGGTTTTACGATACTTACTAGTCAGGTACATTCTTAGGCGTTTAATATGCGGTGTTGAGTCCATTTCGTTGAGCAAGGAGTAGCTCTTGTCTATTCCATATTTGACTTAAGGAACTTTATCTGTGCTCATTTCAATCTCTGGTTTTATGCAGCACCCCAACTCACCTTTCCCCTTAAGCAAGCATAAGTTGGTTTTCTAAATTTGAGACCCTGTTCTGTTTTGGAATTCAGTTCCTGTGTAGCCAAGTTTACATTCCGTGTATTAGTGATATCTTATGATGTTTCTTTTTCTGTGTGACTTATTTCAGTTAGAATCATCATACCTGAATCCACTCATTATGCTGCTACGGGCCTGATGACATAGATTTCATTGCTGAGTGATACTGCATTGTAAGTAAATACCACAAGTTCTTTATCCATTTTTCACTTTCTGCGATGTTGAACTTGTACTGTAAACGAGGATCTTGTAAACAGAGGCGTCCCAAACTTTGGGGTGGCTGTGTCTTTTTGATTTTAATTTCCCTAAGCTATAGGACCATAAGTGGAAGTGCCCTAGGCTCTGTTGCTTTGTTTTTTAGATGTTTCAGGAAACACCATACACTTCTCCCGAGTGGTTGTTGGCAATTTACATCCCGCCCTTCAGCATAACAAGGCGCCCAGTTCTCCATGGCCTGTCCTGCCTTTCTGGATTTTACACTTTTTTCAGATGTCCCTTTTGACCGGGGGGAAGTGAGATTTCATTGTAGAGCAGATTTCCTTTGCAAGCTTGCTTGGTTGGCCAAAAAGGGCGTATGCGTTTTTTCCTGAATATATTCAGGAAAAATCGCATACGCCCTTTTTGGTCAAGTGCATCATTGTGGACGTTCTGCCTCTTTTCCTATGCTTTCAATGCAATTCCAGTCTACCTCCTGAAATTGGTTTCCTGCAATTCTGCCCTGCTTTCAAGTCCTCTTGGCAGCCATACTTCAGTATATTTTTGGACGATAGCTGTCATTTATAACTCTGCAGGTTTGTGAATTACAGTGCCCCTGAGCTCCTTTCTTCAACTCGCTTTCTTGTGACCTGGCCGCAACACCGCAGGATGGCTTCAGGCCCTAATCTGGTTCCGGCATGGCATGCTGAGCCTTTGGTTAATTCCTCTTCCTGGTGGGATGTGAGTGTTAAATTTGCCCGTCCAGACACCTCCAGCTAGTCTCTCATTGGTTCTCGCTATTCCTGTTCATCTTCCGCAGAAATTGCAAACTGGGCCAAACAGGAGGTTAAAGGGACTGACTCTCCAAGTCGGGAGAGTGTTAGTAAAGTGTCTGGAATGTTGCACCCGAGTACCAGGGTACAAAAACTGAGACATATTTGAACACGTCTCCCGTTCACACAGTTGATCATACTCTGGGTTCCACATGCATGTTTTAGCTGAAGGAAGAATACCTGAAACCTGCAGAGTTGAGACCCGTGGAATGGGTACCATGCAATATGACTTCAAAGGGTCTTCATTTGCTCACCGAACCTCTCCAATCCTATCACTGCTGCGTTTATGCCCCTGTACACACGCTTGATTCCCTTTTGGAGAGATAGCAATCCATAGGTTTTAAGATACTTACTAGTCAGGTACATTCTTAGGCATTTAATATGGGGTGTTGAGTCCATTTCGTTGAGCAAGGAGTAGCTCTTGTCTATTCCATATTTGGCTTAAGGAACTTTATCTGTGCTCATTTCAATCTCTGGTTTTATGCAGCACCCCAACTCACCTTTCCCCTTAAGCAAGCATAAGTTGGTTTTCTAAATTTGAGACCCTGTTCTGTTCTGTAATTCATTTCCTGTGTAGCCAAGTTTACATTCCGTGTATTACTGATATCTTATGATGTTTCTTTTTCTGTGTGACTTATTTCAGTTAGAATCATCATACCTGAATCCACTCATTGTGCTGCTAAGGGCCTGATGACATAGATTTCATTGCTGAGTGATATTGCTTTGTAAGTAAATACCACAACTTCTTTGTCCATTTTTCACTTTCTGCGATGTTGAACTTGTACTGTAAACGAGGTTCTTGTAAACAGAGCCGTTCCAAACTTTGGGGTGGCTGTGTCTTTTTGAATTTAATTTCCCTAAACTATAGGACCATAAGTGGAAGTGCCCTAGGCTCTGTTGCTTTGTTTTTTAGATGTTTCAGGAAACACCATACACTTCTCCCCACTGTCTGTTGGCAATTTACATCCCGCCCATCAGCATAACAAGGCTCCCAGTTCTCCATGGCCTGTCCTGCCTTTCTGGATTTTACCCTTTTTTCAGATGGCCCTTTTGACCGGGGGGAAGTGAGACTTCATTGTAGTGCAGATTTCCTTTGCAAGCTTGCTTGGTTGGCCAAAAAGGGCGTATGCGTTTTTTCCTGAATATATTCAGGAAAAAACGCATATGCCATTTTGGCCAAGTGCATCATTGTGGACGTTCTGCCTCTTTTCCTATGCTTTCAATGCAATTCCAGTCTACCTCCTGAAATCGGTTTCCTGCAATTCTGCCCCGCTTTCAAGTCCTCTTGGCAGCCTTACTTCAGTCTATTTTTGGACGATAGCTGTCATTTATAACTCTGCAGGTTTGTGAATTACAGTACCCCTGAGCTCCTTTCTTCAACTCACTTTCTTTTGAGCTGGCCGCAACGCCGAAGGATGGCTTCAGGCCCTAATCTGGTTCTGGAACGGCACGCTGAGCCTTTGGTTAATTCCTCTTCCTGGTGGGATGTGAGTGTTAAATTTGCCCGTCCAGACACCTCCAGCTAGTCTCTCATTGGTTCTCGCTATTCCTGTTCATCTTCCGCAGAAATTGCAAACTGGGCCAAACAGGAGGTTAAAGGTGCTGACTCTCCAAGTGGGGAGAGTGTTAGTAAAGCATCTGGAATGTTGCACCCGAGTACCAGGGGAGGAAAACTGAGGCATATTTGAACACGTCTCCCATTCACTCGGTTGATCATACTCTGGGATCCACATGCATGTTTTAGCTGAAGGAAGAATACCTTAAACCTAGAGAGTTGAGACCCGTGTAATGGGTACCATGCAATATGACTTCAAAGGGTCTTCATTTGCTCACCGAACCTCTCCAATCCTATCACTGCTGAGTTTATGCTCCTGTACACATGCTTGATTCTCTTTTGGAGACATAGCAATCCATAGGTTTTAAGATACTTACTAGTCAGGTACATTCTTAGGCGTTTAATATGGGGTGTTGAGTCCATTTCGTTGAGCAAGGAGTAGCTCTTGTGTATTCCATATTTGGCTTAAGGAACTTTATCTGTGCTCATTTCAATCTCTGGTTTTATGCAGCACCCCAACTCACCTTTCCCCTTAAGCAAGCATAAGTTGGTTTTCTAAATTTGAGACCCGGTTCTGTTCTGTAATTCAGTTCCTGTGTAGCCAAGTTTACAATCCGTGTATTACTGATATCTTATGATGTTTCTTTTTCTGTGTGACTTATTTCAGTTAGAATCATCGTACCTGAATCCACTCATTATGCTGCTACGGGCCTGATGACATAGATTTCATTGCTGAGTGATACTGCATTGTATGTAAGTACCAAAAGTTCTTTATCCATTTTTCACTTTCTGTGATATTGAACTTGTACGGTAAACGAGGTTCTTGTAAACAGAGGCGTCCCAAACTTTGGGGTGGCTGTGTCTTTTTGATTTTAATTTCCCTAAGCTATAGGACCATAAGTGGAAGTGCCCTAGGCTCTGTTGCTTTGTTTTTTAGATGTTTCAGGAAACACCATACACTTCTCCTGAGTGTCTGTTGGCAATTTACATCCCGCCCATCAGCATAACAAGGCTCCCAGTTCTCCATGGCCTGTCCTGCCTTTCTGGATTTTACACTTTTTTCAGATGGCCCTTTTGACCGGGGGGAAGTGAGACTTCATTGTAGTGCAGATTTCTTTGCAAGCTTGCTTGGTTGGCCAAAAAGGGCGTATGCGTTTTTTCCTGAATATATTCAGGAAAAGACGCATACGCCCTTTTTGGCCAAGTGCATCATTGTGGACGTTCTGCCTCTTTTCCTATGCTTTCAATGCAATTCCAGTCTACCTCCTGAAATCGGTTTCCTGCAATTCTGCCCCGCTTTCAAGTCCTCTTGGCAGCCTTACTTCAGTATATTTTTGGACGATAGCTGTCATTTATAACTCTGCAGGTTTGTGAATTACAGTGCCCCTGAGCTCCTTTCTTCAACTCGCTTTCTTGTGACCTGGCCGCAACACTGCAGGATGGCTTCAGGCCCTAATCTGGTTCCGGCACGGCACGCTGAGCCTTTGGTTAATTCCTCTTCCTGGTGGGAAATGAGAGTTAAATTTGCCCGTCCAGACACCTCCAGCTAGTCTCTCATTGGTTCTCGCTATTCCTGTTCATCTTCCGCAGAAATTGCAAACTGGGCCAAACAGGAGGTTAAAGGGACTGAGTCTCCAAGTCGGGAGAGTGTTAGTAAAGCGTCTGGAATGTTGCACCCGAGTACCAGGGTACGAAAACTGAGACATATTTGAACATGTCTCCCGATCACTTGGTTGATCATACTCTAGGTTCCACATGCATGTTTTAGCTGAAGGAAGAATACCTTAAACCTGGGTAGTTGAAACCCGTGGAATGGGTACCATGCAATATGACTTCAAAGGGTCTTCATTTGCTCACCGAACCTCTCCAATCCTATCACTGCTGCGTTTATGCCCCTGTACACACGCTTGATTCTCTTTTGGAGACATAGCAATCCATAGGTTTTAAGATACTTACTAGTCAGGTACATTCTTAGGCGTTTAATATGGGGTGTTGAGTCCATTTCGTTGAGCAAGCAGTAGCTCTTGTCTATTCCATATTTGGCTTAAGGAACTTTATCTGTGCTCATTTCAATCTCTGGTTTTATGCAGCACCCCAACTCACCTTTCCCCTTAAGCAAGCATAAGTTGGTTTTCTAAATTTGAGACCCTGTTCTGTTCTGTAATTCAGTTCCTGTGTAGCCAAGTTTACATTCCGTGTATTACTGATATCTTATGATGTTTCTTTTTCTGTGTGACTTATTTCAGTTAGAATCATCGTACCTGAATCCACTCATTATGCTGCTACGGGCCTGATGACATAGATTTCATTGCTGAGTGATACTGCATTTTACGTAAGTACCACAAGTTCTTTATCCATTTTTCACTTTCTGTGATATTGAACTTGCACGGTAAACGAGGTTCTTGTAAACAGAGGCGTCCCAAACTTTGGGGTGGCTGTGTCTTTTTGATTTTAATTTCCCTAAGCTATAGGACCATAAGTGGAAGTGCCCTAGACTCTGTTGCTTTGTTTTTTAGATGTTTCAGGAAACACCATACACTTCTCCCGAGTGTCTGTTGGCAATTTACATCCCGCCCATCAGCATAACAAGGCTCCCAGTTCCCCATGGCCTGTCCTGCCTTTCTGGATTTTACACTTTTTTCAGATGACCCTTTTGACCGGGGGGAAGTGAGACTTCATTGTAGTGCAGATTTCCTTTGCAAGCTTGCTTGGTTGGCCAAAAAGGACGTATGCGTTTTTTCCTGAATATATTCAGGAAAAAAACGCATACGCCCTTTTTGGCCAAGTGCATCATTGTGGACGTTCTGCCTCTTTTCCTATGCTTTCAATGCAATTCCAGTCTACCTCCTGAAATCGGTTTCCTGCAATTCTGCCCCGCTTTCAAGTCCTCTTGGCAGCCTTATTTCAGTCTATTTTTGGACGATAGCTGTCATTTATAACTCTGCAGGTTTGTGAATTACAGTGAGCCTGAGCTCCTTTCTTCAACTCGCTTTCTTTTGAGCTGGCCGCAACACCGCAGGATGGCTTCAGGCCCTATTCTGGTTCCAGCACGGCACACTGAGCCATTGGTTAATTCCTCTTCCTGGTGGGAAATGAGAGTTAAATTTGCCCGTCTAGACACCTCCAGCTAGTCTCTCATTGGTTCTCGCTATTCCTGTTCATCCTCCGCAGAAATTGCAAACTGGGCCAAACAGGAGGTTAAAGGGACTGACTTTCTAAGTCGGGAGAGTGTTAGTAAAGCGTCTGGAATGTTGCACCCGAGTACCAGGGTGCGAAAACTGAGACATATTTGAACATGTCTCCCGATCACTTGGTTGATCATACTCTAGGTTCCACATGCATGTTTTAGCTGAAGGAAGAATACCTTAAACCTGGGTAGTTGAAACCCGTGGAATGGGTACCATGCAATATGACTTCAAAGGGTCTTCATTTGCTCACCGAACCTCTCCAATCCTATCACTGCTGCGTTTATGCCCCTGTACACATGCTTGATTCTCTTTCGGAGACATAGCAATCCATAGGTTTTAAGATACTTACTAGTCAGGTACATTCTTAGGCGTTTAATATGCGGTGTTGAGTCCATTTCGTTGAGCAAGGAGTAGCTCTTGTCTATTCCATATTTGGCTTAAGGAACTTTATCTGTGCTCATTTCAATCTCTGGTTTTATGCAGCACCCCAACTCCCCTTTCCCCTTAAGCAAGCATAAGTTGGTTTTCTAAATTAGAGACAATGTTCTGTTTTGGAATTCAGTTCCTGTGTAGCCAAGTTTACATTCCGTGTATTAGTGATATCTTATGATGTTTCTTTTTCTGTGTGACTTATTTCAGTTAGAATCATCGTACCTGAATCCACTCATTATGCTGCTACGGGCCTGATGACATAGATTTCATTGCTGAGTGATACTGCATTGTACGTAAGTACCACAAGTTCTTTATCCATTTTTCACTTTCTGTGATATTGAACATGTACGGTAAACGAGGTTCTTGTAAACAGAGGCGTCCCAAACTTTGGGGTGGCTGTGTCTTTTTGATTTTAATTTCCCTAAGCTATAGGACCATAAGTGGAAGTGCCCTAGGCTCTGTTGCTTTGTTTTTTAGATGTTTCAGGAAACACCATACACTTCTCCCGAGTGTCTGTTGGCAATTTACATCCCGCCCATCAGCATAACAAGGCTCCCAGTTCTCCATGGCCTGTCCTGCCTTTCTGGATTTTACACTTTTTTCAGATGGCCCTTTTGACCGGGGGGAAGTGAGACTTCATTGTAGTGCAGATTTCCTTTGCAAGCTTGCTTGGTTGGCCAAAAAGGGCGTATGCGTCTTTTCCTGAATATATTCAGGAAAAGACGCATACGCCCTTTTTGGCCAAGTGCATCATTGTGGACGTTCTGCCTCTTTCCCTATGCTTTCAATGCAATTCCAGTCTACCTCCTGAAATTGTTTTCCTGCAATTCTGCCCCGCTTTCAAGTCCTCTTGGCAGCCTTACTTCAGTATATTTTTGGACGATAGCTGTCATTTATAACTCTGCAGGTTTGTGAATTACAGTGCCCCTGAGCTCCTTTCTTCAACTCGCTTTCTTTTGAGCTGGCCGCAACACCGCAGGATGGCTTCAGGCCCTAATCTGGTTCCGGCACGGCACGCTGAGCCTTTGGTTATTTCCTCTTCCTGGTGGGAAATGAGAGTTAAATTTGCCCGTCCAGACACCTCCAGCTAGTCTCTCATTGGTTCTCCCTATTCCTGTTCATCTTCCGCAGAAATTGCAAACGGGGCCAAACAGGAGGTTAAAGGCGCTGACTGTCCAAGTGGGGAGAGTGTTAGTAAAGCGTCTGGAATGTTGCACCCGAGTACCAGGGGAGGAAAACTGAGACATATTTGAACACGTCTCCCGTTCACACGGTTGATCATTTACTGGGTTCCACATGCATGTTTTAGCTGAAGGAAGAATACCTTAAACCTGGAGAGTTGAGACCTGTGTAATGGGTACCATGCAATATGACTTCAAAGGTTCTTCATTTGCTCACCGAACCTCTCCAATCCTATCACTGCTGCATTTATGCCCATGTACACACGCTTGATTCTCTTTCGGAGACATAGCAATCCATAGGTTTTAAGATACTTACTAGTCAGGTACATTCTTAGGCGTTTAATATGCGGTGTTGAGTCCATTTCGTTGAGCAAGGAGTAGCTCTTGTCTATTCCATATTTGGCTTAAGGAACTTTATCTGTGCTCATTTCAATCTCTGGTTTTATGCAGCAACCCAACTCACCTTTCCCCTTAAGCAAGCATAAGTTGGTTTTCTAAATTTGAGAACCTGTTCTGTTTTGGAATTCAGTTCCTGTGTAGCCAAGTTTACATTCCGTGTATTAGTGATATCTTATGATGTTTCTTTTTCTGTGTGACTTATTTCAGTTAGAATCATCGTACCTGAATCCACTCATTATGCTGCTACGGGCCTGATGACATAGATTTCATTGCTGAGTGATACTGCATTGTACGTAAGTACCACAAGTTCTTTATCCATTTTTCACTTTCTGTGATATTGAACTTGTACGGTAAACGAGGTTCTTGTAAACAGAGGCGTCCCAAACTTTGGGGTGGCTGTGTCTTTTTGATTTTAATTTCCCTAAGCTATAGGACCATAAGTGGAAGTGCCCTAGGCTCTGTTGCTTTGTTTTTTAGATGTTTCAGGAAACACCATACACTTCTCCCGAGTGTCTGTTGGCAATTTACATCCCGCCCATCAGCATAACAAGGCTCCCAGTTCTCCATGGCCTGTCCTGCCTTTCTGGATTTTACACTTTTTTCAGATGTCCCTTTTGACCGGGGAGAAGTGAGATTTCATTGTAGAGCAGATTTACTTTGCAAGTTTGCTTGGTTGGCCAAAAAGGGTGTATGCGTTTTTTCCTGAATATATTCAGGAAAAATCGCATACGCCCTTTTTGGCCAAGTGCATCATTGTGGACGTTCTGCCTCTTTTCCTACGCTTTCAATGCAGTTCCAGTCTACCTCCTGAAAGTGGTTTCCTGCAATTCTGCCCCGCTTTCAAGTCCTCTTGGCAGCCTTACTTCAGTCTATTTTTGGACGATAGCTGTCATTTATAACTCTGCAGGTTTGTGAATTACAGTGCCCCTGAGCTCCTTTCCTCAACTCGCTTTCTTTTGAGCTGGCCGCAACACCGCAGGATGGCTTCAGGCCCTAATCTGGTTCCGGCACGGCACGCTGAGCCTTTGGTTATTTCCTTTTCCTGGTGGGAAATAAGAGTTAAATTTGCCCGTCCAGACACCTCCAGCTAGTCTCTCCTTGGTTCTCGCTATTCCTGTTCATCTTCCACAGAAATTGCAAACTGGGCCAAACAGGAGGTTAAAGGCGCTGACTCTCCAAGTGGGGAGAGTGTTAGTAAAGCGTCTGGAATGTTGCACCCGAGTACCAGGGGAGGAAAACTGAGACA